>NC_086453.1:228700719-229018219 GCF_028390025.1 Pseudophryne corroboree
CTGCTAATATAGACTGGTTGATAAAGAGATGTCGTAGTATGTATGTATAAAGAAGAAAGAAAAAAAAACCACGGTTAGGTGGTATACAATTATGGACGGACTGCCGAGTGCCGACACAGAGGTAGCCACAGCCGTGAACTACCGTACTGTACTGTGTCTGCTGCTAATATAGACTGGTTGATAAAGAGATGTCGTAGTATGTATGTATGAAGAAGAAAGAAAAAAAAACCACGGTTAGGTGGTATACAATTATGGACGGACTGCCGAGTGCCGACACAGAGGTAGCCACAGCCGTGAACTACCGTACTGTACTGTGTCTGCTGCTAATATAGACTGGTTGATAAAGAGATGTCGTAGTATGTATGTATAAAGAAGAAAGAAAAAAAAAACACGGTTAGGTGGTATACAATTATGGACGGACTGCCGAGTGCCGACACAGAGGTAGCCACAGCCGTGAACTACCGTACTGTACTGTGTCTGCTGCTAATATAGACTGGTTGATAAAGAGATGTAGTAGTATGTATGTATAAAGAAGAAAGAAAAAAAAACCACGGGTAGGTGGTATACAATTATGGATGGACTGCCGAGTGCCGACACAGAGGTAGCTACAGCCGTGAACTACCGTACTGTGTCTGCTGCGACTGGATGATAAATAATGATATAAAAAATATATATATATCACTACTGCAGCCGGACAGGTATATATATTATATAATGACGGACCTGCTGGACACTGTCTGTCAGCAGAATGAGTTTTTTATAGAATAAAAAAAAAAACACCACACAAGTGAAGTCACACGACGAGTGTTTAACTTTTTCAGGCAATCACAATATAGTATACTACTAACTATACTGGTGGTCAGTGTGGTCAGGTCACTGGTCAGTCACACTGGCAGTGGCACTCCTGCAGCAAAAGTGTGCACTGTTTAATTTTAATATAATATGTACTCCTGGCTCCTGCTATAACCTATAACTGGCACTGCAGTGCTCCCCAGTCTCCCCCACAATTATAAGCTGTGTGAGCTGAGCACAGTCAGATATATAATATATACATAGATGATGCAGCACACTGGGCTGAGCAGTGCACACAGATATGGTATGTGACTGTCTTGTACTCCTGGCTCCTGCTATAACCTATAACTGGCACTGCAGTGCTCCCCAGTCTCCCCCACAATTATAAGCTGTGTGAGCTGAGCACAGTCAGATATATAATATATACATAGATGATGCAGGCATGCAGCACACTGGGCTGAGCAGTGCACACAGATATGGTATGTGACTGAGTCACTGTGTGTACCGTTTTTTTCAGGCAGAGAACGGATATATTAAATAAAACAACTGCACTGCTGGTGGTCACTGTGGTCAGTCACTAAACTCTGCACTCTCTTCTACAGTATCAGCCTCAGGTCAATCTCTCTCTCTCTCTCCTAATCTAAATGGAGAGGACGCCAGCCACGTCCTCTCCCTATCAATCTCAATGCACGTGTGAAAATGGCGGCGACGCGCGGCTCCTTATATAGAATCCGAGTCTCGCGAGAATCCGACAGCGTCATGATGACGTTCGGGCGCGCTCGGGTTAACCGAGCAAGGCGGGAAGATCCGAGTCGCTCGGACCCGTGAAAAAAAACATGAAGTTCGTGCGGGTTCGGATTCAGAGAAACCGAACCCGCTCATCTCTAATTGTTTCTCCTCTGTATTTTGTTTGTAAATGTTTTAGCTTGCCTCTTTGTGCCAATGAGATGTTGGGAGCTGTGTAATTCTAACACAAGCATTTCTCATCTGTTGCCAATAACAGCACCGCCCCCTCTCATATTCTATTATCATTAAATAAAGGCATAGCTGCCGACTGCCAGCGGAATGATTACAACACTAGTCACTGAACATCGCCCTGTTATTTTAATACTTACAGCTACACAGTACCACATCTCTAGTTTCTCATGCAGAGCCGGATTAAGACTGGTGGGGGCCCTGGGGCAACAAAGTTTGGGGGGCCCCCACTAGTAAAACATGATGGGAAACCCTCAGCTTCCCCCGTGTAAAATACACACACAGGAGACGCTGTTACCTGGACGCTATAGCATTGGCTGTCTGGGCTCTGACCACCTGCATAGCCAGCTGGATCACACACAGTGTCTCGCGGGATTGTACTTCCCTACCCCACGAGACTCACTAAACATGCAGGAGCTCCTTGGCGGCCGCCGGAGGGGGATTCCTCCACTTAACACACTACTGTGTGGGGCCTCTAATGTGTGGGGGCCCCGGGACGACCGCCCCTGTCGCCCCTCCCTTAATCTGGCCCTGTTTTCATGCTTAGTAGATGCTTAGACTCAGAGCCGGCCATAAGCATAGGCAAACTAGGCAATTGCCTAGGGCATATGATATGCCTAGGGGCATCAACAGCTTCTGCTGATTAAAATGATATGCGGCATGCCTATATTCTGTGTGTAGCATTTCATATGCAGATACAGACACAGTCTCACACAGTATATAGGCATGCTGCATATCATTTTAATCAACAGAAGCTGCTTGTGCATCCTAGCCACATAGCAATGCAAATAAGATGCATTTTCATTAAAAAAAGGTGCCCGACATTAGCATTGAGGCAAGATTTATGAGGACACATCTGTATCCAAGCAGAGGCAGAGGTCACAGTGTTAGTGGAAGTGTAAGTGCCGTGTGCATGTGAGTGGGTTGGTTGTGCAGTAGTGTTCGGAATATGTGTAAGGAGCATTATGTGTGTCATGTAAAAATGCATTAATAATGTGCAACATATGAGTAAGGGGCACTATGTGTGTCATTATGTGTATAAAGGCATTAATAATGTGTGGCATATGTGTTACAGGGTACTTCTGTATGTGTGTCATTATGTGTAAAGGGGCACTTATAATGTGCAGCAAATGTGTAGGTGGCACTATGTGTGTCATTATGTGTATAAGGGCATTAATAATGTGCGGCATATGTGTAAGGTACATTATGTGAAAAAGGGCATTAATAAAGGTTGTCATAATGTGTAATGCGCATTATGTTTATAAGGTGTCTCATATGTGTAAAGGGCATTACTGTGTGGAATTATGTGTATAAATGCATTACTAATGTGTGGCATTATGTGTATAAGGTGCTCTACTATGTGGCTTTGCGTATAGAAAGGGCACTACTGTGTCGTCTGATGTGAATAAAGAGCAATAGGGTGTGGTGTAATGTGAATAAGGAGCAATTCAGTGTGATGTAATGTGAATAAGGGGCTCTACTGTGAGGAGTAATGTTTATAAGGTAAAGTGATACTACTGTGGGATTTAATATGAATTATGGACACTATCGCATGATCAAATGTGAATAAAGCTGCAGTACTGTGTGGCGTAATTAGAATTGGGGTTACTATTGTGTGGCCATGCCCCTTGCCAGCAAAAACACACCCCTTTTTGGGCTGTGCGCCAAATGTGCGAGCTGTTCCTATTTAAAGTATAGGGGGTACAAACACCAAAATAAGGACTGCTATGGGTGAGGGGTGATGGTGCTGGGAAAGAGGTGCAAGGTCAGAGGTGGAACCAGCGGTGGTGCTAGGGGGCACCAGCCAAAATCTTGCCTAGGGCATCATATTGGTTAGGGCCGGCTCTGCTTAGACTACAATATTCATAATATTTGTTAACACCACAAAACGACTGACATTACAAGGGGATTGGAAATTTACAGTATGGGTAACAGTTTGTACGTAAACTATAGCGGCCAATTAGAAATTAACTTTTATCTGTGCAAATTTGACAATTAAATAAAAAAATCTGGTTGGGTGGTATGATTTTAGTGCAGACCTTCATCATTGTTCCATGTTTCCGGCAAAAAAAATTAAGGGCTTATTTAAAGTAGCATCATTTTTTCCTGATCAGCTAAGGATGTAATTTATGGGACGGGATCCCGGCCGCTGGTTTTACATACCGATCCCTAAGGGGCCCTACACACTGGCCGACCCGCCGCCGAGCTGCCCGACGGCGGATACGGCCGACGAGCGACCCGGCGGCGGGGGGGCAGTGACGGGGGGAGTGAAGTTTCTTCACTCCCCCCGTCACGCGGCTCCATAGAACTGCAGGCGAATATGGACGAGATCGTCCATATTGGCCTGCATGCACAGCCGACGGGGGACCAGCGATGAACGAGAGCGGGACAGCGCATCGTTCATCGCTGGAGCCTCCACACTGAAAGATATGAACGAGTTCTCGTTCATTTATGAACGAGATCGTTCATATCTTTCAAAAAATCGGCCAGTGTGTAGGGCCTATAACTTGTGACCTGGAGAGTATGCTATACTTGCTAGTGGCATTTCAAGAGAGGAGTGGGCCCATGTGCAATCTCCGCGTGGATCCCCATCCCTCTTGACGAATCGATGCAGCTGCCTTAGATGACTTTGACATAATTTACCCTCCCGCCACCTGTTAATTACTTAGACTCAGAATGAGTTTCTTCTGAGGCCTTTATTTTATAGTTGGTGAGCCTGCTCACTCTGCTGCAGTGTGAAGGGGTTAAAGTCTGTCAATCCCTAAGCACCAGAGAGGATATTACCGCTGCCCCAACCAGCTGCTTTCCTTCCAGCTCCACAGGGAGTGCTGCTGCCTGCACAGAAAATAAATAAGCAGAGAGCTTTCTGCCTAAGCTGGACAAGCTGTTGCATCGCCCCCACTCACCCTTTGGCTGCATCCCTCTCTTTACATAGCAAGCAATGAGAAGCAAGGCACATCTGGGATATGTTAACCCAGGGTGCACAAAAAGGAGGGGGGAAAAACAAACACAGACAAGACTGTAATTGTATCTGCAGAAACAGTCACACCTCATCCTGTAATCTCCCAGTACATAACAATTGGGCTCATAAAAAACACAGAAAGCGGAGGGGGTGAGGAGCACCAGTTCACGACTGATCTCCCCCTCAGGTGTTTCATAGAATAAAAGGAAAAGTTTGCCCTTCGTCAGTCCTTCTGCTGACTTCTGCAGGTAGATGTTGCAGTGAAAGTACATACAGTAGCTGCTTATTACCGCAGGATAGCAGGTCATGATCAGGAAATCTCAGGGCTGAACCCACTATTATCCCAGATGTGACATCAGAGAAGGCATGGTGGGAACTTCAATGACTGAACAACACACACTTCTGAGATGAGTCTTTTCCCATTTCATGTGCCACAGAAAAATCAGAAGCCATTACATAAATTTTCCTCTATTTTATTCCTTAACTCATTATAGTCTACCTGATAATGGGGATAATCCAGGTTGGATCGCAAATCTCGATCCAACTGGAATTATTACGATTGCCCCGCGGGCGCATGTGCAGTGCCCGTCCTGCGCATGCGCCCGCACTTTCCGCGGGGGGCTGCAGAAAATGCGATCGCCTCTGCCTGTCAGTCAGGCATAGGCGGACATGGGGCGGGAGGAGATGGAGCGTTGCGTGGTTGGTGCGGCGTGAACAGGGGAGCGGAGGCGGCCAAACTTGGGCGTGTTGGGGGCGTGATCACGGCTACTGCGTGACGTCACACGCAGCCGCCGTGATCAAGAATATGGCGGCAGGACTCCTGCGGGCACAGCTAAGCTGCGCCGGCAGGAGGCTTCCTCAGTTTCTGCTAACAAGGAGAAATTGCAATGCGTTCGCAATTTCTGCTTGATGAACTGGTGGAGGCTCCGGTCAGCATGCTGGGCGTCTATGCCCAGCGATGGGCAGCCCCCAGCATGCAATCCAAAGTATTGAAAATTCTGCTAATTAGCAGAATTTGCAATCCTTACTGAATTAGGCCCAATATTCAGTGAGAAATGGATATTGGGGCTCACTCAAAGACAGACACTGGCCCAATTTGGTCGTAGCTGAGATGCAGTGCGCATGTGTGGCAATACTGCTGTGGCTCCGGACGCAGTGTGGGGGGAGCCGCAGCCCGATTGACAAGGTACTGCTATTTGGGGAGGAGACAGGGACCATTTCACAAATTGGAGATGTGTTGCCTCCATTTTGTGGGAGTGCAGAAGCCAGTGTTTGCGTCATTTGATGCAGATTTACTCAGCAGCAGAAATTTGGCGACCATAAGGAGTAACTTTGGGGTTACTTATGCGCCCATTTGTCAAAAAATATTTGCAGCGGGTTTTCAGCAAATGTTTAGTATCACCTAAATGTATGTAGGAGGGACCGAGCAGATATCTCCGATACCTGCTCCGATCCATCCATTCCAGCCCGCACCCACATCCCCATCGGTTTCTATGGGGAATTTGATGCTGCCAGACTGACCGCTGCAGTAACCCACTGTAGCCTATGGGCTATATACCGCATATACTGCCGACATAGGGTTCCCCCGGAACCCTTACCAGAAATGGCCGCTGTGCAGGTGTGGTCAGTGGGCCCGTGCATGCACAGTAGTCCCGCTTCCACATAAAGCACATCACAGGGACACGGGCTCCCTGCAGGTGCTTCGTGGTACAACGTATCAATGCAATCGCACTCTGCTATGCGATTCTAGGCGTTACTATCATGCCTAGATTGTATTGAAAATTGTGATTAATAATAATATATGGTCTCTAAGACATCAGATTCTGTGACCAATGGTCGTGATGGTGATTCAATGCTGCGTCTTCAGGCACAGGCATCAAATCTGCGATGCCGGCAGTGGCCATCTTTTTACACAAGACACCTCCTGCAGCATTACTATATATTCGTACAGCCACTGTGGCTTTGGTGCCTTTTGAAATCAGGGAACTAAAAATAATCCTGGTAACTATAGACCAGTTAGTTTAACCTATTTTGATGGATAGCATACAGGATTATCTGCAGGTTAATAAGATTATTAGCAAAAGTCAGCATATGTTTGTAAGGGACAGATCATGTCAAACTAACTTATTCAGCTTCTACAAGGAAGTGAGCACGAATCTTGACCAGGGTAAAGCAGTGGATGTGGTGTATTTAGATTTTGCAAAAGCATTCGATACAGTGCCTCACAGGAGACTGATCATCAAGTTAAGGGAACTTGGCCTAAGATATACTGTTTGATCGCTCGCCGCAGTTTGTCGCATCGATCGGGTCGGAACCGCGCATGCAGCTTTCGTTACCTAGTGATCGCCTCTGAGACAGAGGCGGTCGCTAGGCGGGAGGGACCGGTCCGGCCAACGCAGGCGTGGCCGGACAGTTGGGGGGAGTGGGCCGCGGCGGCTGCGTGACGTCTCACGCAGCCGCTGCAGCCAGCGGGAGCAACGTTCAACTCCCGGCCAGCCGGAGGAGCTGCGCTGGCCGGGAGTTGCTCCTCAAATACAAAGGCATCGCCTCTGTGCGATGCTTTTGTATTTGTGCGGGGGAATGGAGGCCGCACTGACATGCGGGGCGTCCCCCCGCATGTCTGAGTTAACGATCGTAGCTGTGCTAAATTTAGCACAGCTACGATCAACTTGGAATGACCCCCATGGATAGGTAATTGGCTGGATAACAGAGTACAATGAGTAGTGGTCAATGGGATGTTCTCCAGCTGGGCACCAGTAGTCAGCGGAATACCACAAGACTCCATACTTGGCCCGCTACTGTTCAATATATTTCTGCAGCGGGGTACACTGGGATTCCACAGGGAATACATCGGGGTGTAGAGTTGAATCTTGATCCGAGGCACCAACAGGCTAAAGCTTTCACTGTTCCCAGGATGCATTGCACAGCCTCCTCTATAACCCCGCCTCCAGGCACTGGATCTCAGTTTGTAAGTTGGTGCCTGCACAGCAGGCCACTAACAGGTGGTGCTGCGATAGGCAGCCCTGAAAAGAACTTTTTAAGAAGACTTCAAGGGCCGCAGCACTATATATGTCAGTCTGACATTCTGTGCTGCGGCTACATCACCTCCCCAGCAGCGCTGCATACTCCCGCGGCCGGGTTCCCGGGTACTTGCAGTGGATGCGCACCGGTCATCAGGCACACCACCGCTGACGCACTCCAGGATCGCGTGACTGCACATCTGGGAGGAGGTAAGAGGGTCCCCCAGGTGGGACCCGCCGGTTAATCGCTGTCCGGTTGTGGTCCCGGGAGACGGATCGTGCCGCTTACGTGGACAGGTACCCCACTATATTCACCAGGGCAAGGGAGCACAGGTCGGATTTACTACCACTATATTCACCAGGGCAAGGGAGCACAGGTCGGATTTACTAAAATCCGTTTTATATAGGCTCCGCAGTACCTGGTGGTGAGGACCAGCATAGGGGATAAGGCGCTGACCTGAAGCCCCTCCCCAATTCCGAGCGCCATCTACTGCTTGGTGTTCTCGCCCTGGAGCTGCATTTCACACTCCCTCACTCCCTGACAGAGATTCTGGTGCCATCTTCACTACTAGCTGGGCTGATCTCCGGGACTGCTGGTCTCTGTCTCCTCTGTAAAGCCACCTGTCTCATCAGTGCTGTGCATTTACAGGCACTTAAGTATTCTACATGTCATTTTAGACAGTGTTAGTTAAGAACAAGTGTGCTGCTATCTGAATATTTAGTACAAGTATTCTGTGATATACATCCAGTGTTTACTGTGCATTGTTACATCTATATTCATTGTCTATCTGTAATAGCTTCTGCATTGTACCTGTTACTGAGTGTGCATGTAGCTCTGTTGTGTGGATTTCATTCTCCTGTATCACACATATTGCTACCACTATATTCTGTACCCTGTGGGGCTAGGTGTGTCAGGTTCCTATATATATATATATATATATATATATATATATATATTATATATATATATATATATTATATATATATATATATATATATATATATACAGGTTGAGTATCCCTTATCCAAAATGCTTGGGACCAGAAGTATTTTGGATATCGGATTTTTCCGTATTTTGGAATAATTGCATACAATAATGAGATATGCGGGGTAATTCCGAGTTGATCGCAGCAGCAAATCTGTTAGCAGTTGGGCAAAACCATTTGTACTGCAGGGGAGGCAGGTATAACATGTGCAGAGAGAGTTAGATTTGGGTGGGGTGTGTTCAAACTGAAATCTAAATTGCAGTGTAAAAATATGGCAGCCAGTATTTACCGTGCACAGAAACAAAATAACCCACCCAAATCTAACTGTCTCTGCAAATGTTATATCTGCCCCCCCTGCAGTGCACATGGTTTTGCCCAATTGCTAACAAACTTGCTGCTGCGATCAACTCAGAATTACCCCCATCATGACGATGGGACCCAGGTCTAAGCACAGAATGCATTTATGTTTCATGTACGCCTTATACACACAGCCTGATGGTCATTTTAGCCAATATTTTTAATAACTTTGTGCATTAAACACAGTGTGTCTACATTCACACAATTCATTTATGTTTCATATGGGATCCGGATTGAAAGTCGACAGTAACTAGGTCGACAATGTCTAGGTTGACCACTATTGGTCAACAGTAACTAGGTCGACAGGGGCTTTAGGTCGACATGTTCTAGGTCGACAGGTCAAAAGGTCGACATGGGTTTTTCACAATTTCTTTCTTTTTTTGAACCTTTTCATACTTAACGATCCACGTGGACTACGATTGGAACGGTAATCTGTGCCGAGCGAAGCGAAGGCACCATGCCCGAAGCATGGCGAGCGAAGCGAGCCATGCGAGGGGACGCGGTGCACTAATTTGGGTTCCCCATCACTCTACAAAGAAAACAACACCAAAATAACATTAAAAACTCATGTCGACATTTTGACCTGTCGACCTAGAACATGTCGACCTAAAGACCCTGTCGACCTAGACACCCTGTCGACCTAGTTACTGTCGACCAATAGTGGTCGACCTAGACATTGTCGACCTAGTTACTGTCGACTTTCAATACCACACCCGTTTCATATATACCTTATACACACAGTCTGAAGGTCATTTAATACAATATTTTTAATAACTTTCTGTATTAAACAAAGTTTTTGTACATTGAGTCATCAGAAAACCAAGGTTTCACTATCTCACTCTCACTCAAAAAATTCCGTATTTTGAATATTCCGTATTTCAAAATATTTGGATATGGGATACTCAACCTGTATGTATATATATATATATATATATATATATATATATATATACAGTGAAGGGATGACGGCGGCACTCAATCAGACTTCGCAACTGGACTAAATTCCTTTTATTTTGCCAACATGTTTCGGTGATTAAACCCCGTCCTCAGGGCCAGACAAGCCTCACAGTGCCACAAAACATACATTTATAGACAAACGGACAGACATTAACATTAACCCTACTCACCTGCTCCACGGCGCGACCGCCCGCCAGCCCGTCCGACCATGCTTCCGCATTGGCGTCCTCTGACGTCAACGGTGCGCCGCGTCGCAGGGGAGTTCCCATAGCAACCAGCCAACACTGGCCGGGAGCTGGGAAAAAAACATACATTACAGTAAATATATATTAAAAGGTGAATCAAGAATCAGATAAAAAAGCCTCCCCACTGGTCTGCAATTAAGGGATAGGCTACTGGAAGAAACAACATATTACTGACATATTACCTTATAAACTGCCACAGGTACATAAGAATATACATAATATAGAAAACAACAAGAAAAAAGAGGATCAAGTGTAATCCCACTAAGGGATTAACCCCTGATAAACCCAAAATAGACATTACCTATTGACCAAGGTGATTAGTAATGATCTGCTACAAAAAGCATTGGATACCCAGGTTTTCATTTAATCCCTTGGGGGATATTGTCCCCAGTGTGAAAATCCACCTGGATTCTTTCTGTAACAATATCCTATCCCGGTTACCACCCCGTAGCGATGCTGGGACGTGGTCAATTAGTATAGCCCTAATACTAGCCACATTATGGCCTGCATTAAGGCAATGACGCGCAAAGGGCTGTTCACTAAAACCTTTTTCAAGGGCTTTCTTGATGGCACTCCGGTGTAATGCCATCCGTTCCCTGAACTGTCGTATGGTCTTGCCCACATAGGCAAGACCACACGGACAGGACAACATGTATACAACGTGTGTGGTGGTACAGGTTAATCGGTGTAAGATCTTAATTTTCTTACCCGTATGGGGATGACTAAAAGTGGTCCCCGTAATCAAAGTGTTACAGGTGACACACCCTAAACACCTAAAACAACCTTTTTTGGTCCGCAAGAAATGTGATTCCCGACTCTTAGTAAGGTTGGTAATGTCAAGCTTAATCACATAATCACCAATGTTACGTCCCCGAGTATAACTCGGTAAGAGGGTAGTATCTGACAATGAGGATAATGCCTGATCTGACTGAACAATGGGCCATAATTGCTTAGCCCTTTTTGTCAATTTATCTGTCCCTGTGGTATATTTATTGACCCAGGGAAGCTTATTAGTTCCTAATCTGGCATTCCTATTGTTCCGGCCTGTGCCTAATGTTTGTTCTCTGGTCATATTCAATACTTTTTGTTTAGTCTGTTCTAATTCCCTCATGGGGTACCCTCTTTCTGCAAATTTTAATAACATCCGATCCATGGCTATTTTAGCCTCCTCAGGGTCTGATGTAATACGGCGTACTCTAAGGAATTGCGAAAATGGTAAACCTTTACGCAATGAGATAGGGTGGAAACTTTGGTGGTTTAGTAAAGTGTTTCTATCAGTGGCTTTGATAAAGATGGATGTGGCCAAAACTCCATCCTTAACTGTAATGGTGACGTCTAAGTAATTAACTGTGACGTCATTAATGACATAAGTAAACTGCACTTCATGTCGCGTGGAGTTATGATTATCCCATAGGGCCACCAGTTGTTCTCTAGGACCACCCCACAGAACCAACAAGTCGTCTATGAATCGTCTATAATATACAACATGTTGTGTTACCTGGGGATTCAAATAAAACATCTGAGTTTCTACCAGGTGCATAAATGCATTTGCATACGACGGGGCCACCGCTGACCCCATCGCACACCCAGACAGTTGTAACCAAAAAACCCCATTAAACACAAAATAATTACGCTTCAACACCCTATCTAAGAGGGTCAAGAAAAATGTAATATCTGGTCCCTGATAAATGGAATTATTTTCTATAAGTAGCCTCACCGCCTCTATACCTGCATCATGAGGGATGCAGGTATAGAGACTGGTGACATCCGCACTACACAATTGTAACTCCTCGGGTAATGGGCCCAAGGCTTGTAATTGCAACAACAGCGACGTAGTGTCCTTAAGGTATGACGGCAAGGACTGAATGCAGGGATTAAGGAATGAGTCCAAATATATGGAAATAGGATGATATAAGGACCCCCTAGCCGACACTATGGGGCGGCCCGGAGGGTCCACCATGGTCTTATGGACTTTTGGTACCGTATAAAACAACGGTACTCTAGGATAGTCCGTGGTAAGTGCCTGTGTAACATCTGATGGTATAATGCCTTGCTGGTTAGCATTTTTGAGTATTTGATCTATCTCAATCTTATACTCTTTAGTAGGATCTTTCACTAGCCGTTTGTAAGTTTCTACACTACCCAGCTGTCGTTGACACTCCTTAACATAGTCATCCAAATCTTGGATGACTATAGACCCCCCCTTATCCGCCTTGCGAATCACTATGTCAGTCCGTTGTGACAGTTCTTCCAGTGTATGCATTTCTTGTTTAGACATATTAGGACGAGGTGATCTGGTGTCTTCCAAGGCACTCTCCCTTTCCAACATTCTTGTGAATGTACGAATAGAAGGATTTAAACTGGGAGGGTCAAACTGGGACCCAGGTAATATTTTTCGTAATTGAGCGGGAACAGCTGAGACCGGTCGCTCATGCGTATGATTATTGAAATATTCCTTTCTTTTTAGCGTCCTGTTCAAACGATAAAGTTCCACCTTACTTTCTAAGGGATCGGGGTAAGTGGTTGGAACATATGACAGTCCCTTGGCCAGTGTCCGATACTCCAGATCTGAGAGAGGGGTAGACGATAAATTAAATACCAAGTCCTTCAATGACGTGGCGGCTTGCGAGCGTTGGATCCTCTGGTTTTGACCCGACCTCCGCGTCCTCTGCCGCGTCCTGCGGTAGGTGTCTGGTTGGATCGAGTTTGTGTACCCTGTGGCTGCTGGCCTAAAGGGAGCGGACCTTCTTGTGTGGCGGTGTTTCCAGTGGCATATTCAAAATCACTGGCCGATGTGCTCGCCCCCTGTTGTAATTCTCTGCGTCGACGGGTTTGTTGTCTACGATTTGGGTATCGCTGCTCCTGGGATGAGCGTACGCTGCCCAGCCACGGGTAAACCTGCCGCTGTTCATAATCTCTTTGTACCGTCTTTAATTTATCTTTTTTAAATCTGATCAAATCTTGGCGGTATGTTTCCATCTGGCTAGTGAGTTTCGCCATCCAATCTGTCTGGCTATCTGTGGTGAGGATCAGCTTATGTTCAACTTCAAACGTTGATATTTGTTCTTTAATAACATTAAGCTCCCTCGTGGATTCCTCCACCACTAGTAACATAAGGTCCATGGAGCACTTATTTAATACCGCTACCCACCTGCGGCAGAAAGATGTGTTGTATCTACCAATTGTGGGCGAATTGCGGATCCTGAACCCTCGTGGTATCAAATTACTCCTGTAGTAATCTGATAAGGTAATGGCGTGGTACATAAAGTCACACTCTTTTTGTCTCATTCTGAGCAACTTGTTATACAGCTCTTCTTTAGTGTTCACCACAGGTTCATCCTCCAATCTCCTTTCCACCAAGATAGCCTTAGCCTCCGCATCAGAAAAGCTCAGGCGTTCCCGAGCATCCCTGTGTATAAGATCCAATGCTGCCTCCAGGTCGGCATTTAGAGCTGCCATATTGACAATGCACGAATTCCGTGCCTCCTAATATAGCACAGTCCCGTAATAAGCAGACTCAGGGGGTGCCTAATAAAAACAAATTACAGCTGAAGAAAGGGCTGTAGGTAATGTCCTGGTCCTGTTAGGTCATAAATACAGTGTATTGGGGTTGCCTTGGTATGGGGTCTACTTCATAGCCGGTGGTGAGCCTCCATGTGTAGATCCTCCAATATAACGAACAAATGGTCCCGGCACTCCCCTGGATAACTGCTGTGAATTGCTGCGGTGCCCTCCTAGTGGAATATGCTTTCCACAATGCACAGTGAAGGGATGACGGCGGCACTCAATCAGACTTCGCAACTGGACTACCCCTCTCTCAGATCTGGAGTATCGGACACTGGCCAAGGGACTGTCATATGTTCCAACCACTTACCCCGATCCCTTAGAAAGTAAGGTGGAACTTTATCGTTTGAACAGGACGCTAAAAAGAAAGGAATATTTCAATAATCATACGCATGAGCGACCGGTCTCAGCTGTTCCCGCTCAATTACGAAAAATATTACCTGGGTCCCAGTTTGACCCTCCCAGTTTAAATCCTTCTATTCGTACATTCACAAGAATGTTGGAAAGGGAGAGTGCCTTGGAAGACACCAGATCACCTCGTCCTAATATGTCTAAACAAGAAATGCATACACTGGAAGAACTGTCACAACGGACTGACATAGTGATTCGCAAGGCGGATAAGGGGGGGTCTATAGTCATCCAAGATTTGGATGACTATGTTAAGGAGTGTCAACGACAGCTGGGTAGTGTAGAAACTTACAAACGGCTAGTGAAAGATCCTACTAAAGAGTATAAGATTGAGATAGATCAAATACTCAAAAATGCTAACCAGCAAGGCATTATACCATCAGATGTTACACAGGCACTTACCACGGACTATCCTAGAGTACCGTTGTTTTATACGGTACCAAAAGTCCATAAGACCATGGTGGACCCTCCGGGCCGCCCCATAGTGTCGGCTAGGGGGTCCTTATATCATCCTATTTCCATATATTTGGACTCATTCCTTAATCCCTGCATTCAGTCCTTGCCGTCATACCTTAAGGACACTACGTCGCTGTTGTTGCAATTACAAGCCTTGGGCCCATTACCCGAGGAGTTACAATTGTGTAGTGCGGATGTCACCAGTCTCTATACCTGCATCCCTCATGATGCAGGTATAGAGGCGGTGAGGCTACTTATAGAAAATAATTCCATTTATCAGGGACCAGATATTACATTTTTCTTGACCCTCTTAGATAGGGTGTTGAAGCGTAATTATTTTGTGTTTAATGGGGTTTTTTGGTTACAACTGTCTGGGTGTGCGATGGGGTCAGCGGTGGCCCCGTCGTATGCAAATGCATTTATGCACCTGGTTGAAACTCAGATGTTTTATTTGAATCCCCAGGTAACACAACATGTTGTATATTATAGACGATTCATAGACGACTTGTTGGTTCTGTGGGGTGGTCCTAGAGAACAACTGGTGGCCCTATGGGATAATCATAACTCCACGCGACATGAAGTGCAGTTTACTTATGTCATTAATGACGTCACAGTTAATTACTTAGACGTCACCATTACAGTTAAGGATGGAGTTTTGGCCACATCCATCTTTATCAAAGCCACTGATAGAAACACTTTACTAAACCACCAAAGTTTCCACCCTATCTCATTGCGTAAAGGTTTACCATTTTCGCAATTCCTTAGAGTACGCCGTATTACATCAGACCCTGAGGAGGCTAAAATAGCCATGGATCGGATGTTATTAAAATTTGCAGAAAGAGGGTACCCCATGAGGGAATTAGAACAGACTAAACAAAAAGTATTGAATATGACCAGAGAACAAACATTAGGCACAGGCCGGAACAATAGGAATGCCAGATTAGGAACTAATAAGCTTCCCTGGGTCAATAAATATACCACAGGGACAGATAAATTGACAAAAAGGGCTAAGCAATTATGGCCCATTGTTCAGTCAGATCAGGCATTATCCTCATTGTCAGATACTACCCTCTTACCGAGTTATACTCGGGGACGTAACATTGGTGATTATGTGATTAAGCTTGACATTACCAACCTTACTAAGAGTCGGGAATCACATTTCTTGCGGACCAAAAAAGGTTGTTTTAGGTGTTTAGGGTGTGTCACCTGTAACACTTTGATTACGGGGACCACTTTTAGTCATCCCCATACGGGTAAGAAAATTAAGATCTTACACCGATTAACCTGTACACCGGAGTGCCATCAAGAAAGCCCTTGAAAAAGGTTTTAGTGAACAGCCCTTTGCGCGTCATTGCCTTAATGCAGGCCATAATGTGGCTAGTATTAGGGCTATACTAATTGACCACGTCCCAGCATCGCTACGGGGTGGTAACCGGGATAGGATATTGTTACAGAAAGAATCCAGGTGGATTTTCACACTGGGGACAATATCCCCCAAGGGATTAAATGAAAACCTGGGTATCCAATGCTTTTTGTAGCAGATCATTACTAATCACCTTGGTCAATAGGTAATGTCTATTTTGGGTTTATCAGGGGTTAATCCCTTAGTGGGATTACACTTGATCCTCTTTTTTCTTGTTGTTTTCTATATTATGTATATTCTTATGTACCTGTGGCAGTTTATAAGGTAATATGTCAGTAATATGTTGTTTCTTCCAGTAGCCTATCCCTTAATTGCAGACCAGTGGGGAGGCTTTTTTATCTGATTCTTGATTCACCTTTTAATATATATTTACTGTAATGTATGTTTTTTTCCCAGCTCCCGGCCAGTGTTGGCTGGTTGCTATGGGAACTCCCCTGCGACGCGGCGCACCGTTGACGTCAGAGGACGCCAATGCGGAAGCATGGTCGGACGGGCTGGCGGGCGGTCGCACCGTGGAGCAGGTGAGTAGGGTTAATGTTAATGTCTGTCCGTTTGTCTATAAATGTATGTTTTGTGGCACTGTGAGGCTTGTCTGGCCCTGAGGACGGGGTTTAATCCCCGAAACATGTTGGCAAAATAAAAGGAATTTAGTCCAGTTGCGAAGTCTGATTGAGTGCCGCCGTCATCCCTTCACTGTGCATTGTGGCAAGCATATTCCACTAGGAGGGCACCGCAGCAATTCACAGCAGTTATCCAGGGGAGTACCGGGACCATTTGTTCGTTATATATATATATATATACATATATATATATATTAGAGATGAGCGGGTTCGGTTTCTCGGAAACCGAACCCCCCAAACTTCACCCTTTTTACACGGGTCCGAGGCAGGTTCGAACCTTCCCGCCTTGCTCGGCTAACCCGAGCGCGCCCGAACGTCATCATCCCGCTGTCGGATTCTCGCGAGATTCGGATTCTATATAAGCAGCTGCGCGTCGCCGCCAATTTCACTCGTGCATTGGAGATGATAGGGAGAGGACGTGGCTGGCGTCCTCTCCGTTTATTGTTGAACTTGATTGCTTTATTGCTTAATTGTGGGGAGGACTGGGGAGCAGCTGTTAGGAGGAGTACAGTGCAGAGTTTTGCTGATAAGTGACCACCAGTTTTTATCCGTTCTCTGCCTGAAAAAAACGCTCCATACCATATCTGTGCTCAGTGTGCTGCATAATATATCTGTGCTCACACTGCTTAATTGTGGGGCTGGGGAGCAGCTGTATTATATATCAGGAGTACAGTGCAGAGTTTTGCTGACAGTGACCACCAGTATACGTTGTCTGCCTGAAAAATACTCCATATCTGTGTTCAGTGTGCTGCTTTATTGTGGGGACTGGGGACCACCAGTATAATTAATATTATATAGGAGGAGTACAGTGCAGAGTTTTGCTGACCAGTGACCACCAGCATACTATATATAGCAGTACGGTAGGCCACTGCTGTACCTACCTCTGTGTCGTCATTCATTAAGTATACTATCCATCTACATTCTATACCTGTGGTGCATTTTAGTTTTGCAGTTTGCTGACACAGTGACCACCAGTATACTATATATAGCACTACGGTAGGCCACTGCTGTACCTACCTCTGTGTCGTCATTCATTAAGTATACTATCCATCTACATTCTATACCTGTGGTGCATTTTAGTTTTGCAGTTTGCTGACACAGTGACCACCAGTATACTATATATAGCAGTACGGTAGGCCACTGCTGTACCTACCTCTGTGTCGTCATTCATTAAGTATACTATCCATCTACATTCTATACCTGTGGTGCATTTTAGTTTTGCAGTTTGCTGACACAGTGACCACCAGTATACTATATATAGCAGTACGGTAGGCCACTGCTGTACCTACCTCTGTGTCGTCATTCATTAAGTATACTATCCATCTACATTCTATACCTGTGGTGCATTTTAGTTTAGCAGTTTGCTGACACAGTGACCACCAGTATACTATATATAGCAGTACGGTAGGCCACTGCTGTACCTACCTCTGTGTCGTCATTCATTAAGTATACTATCCATCTGCATTCTATACCTGTGGTGCGCCTCTTTTTTTCTTTGCATCATGTGCTGTTTGGGTACAATTTTTTGGAAGTGCCATCCTGTCTTGATTGACACTGCAGTGCCACTCCTAGATGGGCCAGGTGTTTGTGTCGGCCACTTGTGTCGCTTAGCTTAGTCACACAGCGACCTTGGTGCGCCTCTTTTTTTCTTTGCATCATGTGCTGTTTGGGGACTATTTTTTTGAAGTGCCATCCTGTCTTGATTGACACTGCAGTGCCACTCCTAGATGGGCCAGGTGTTTGTGTCGGCCACTTGTGTCGCTTAGCTTAGTCACACAGCGACCTTGGTGCGCCTCTTTTTTTCTTTGCATCATGTGCTGTTTGGGGACTATTTTTTTGAAGTGCCATCCTGCCTGACACTGCAGTGCCACTCCTAGATGGGCCAGGTGTTTGTGTCGGCCACTTGCGTCGCTTAGCTTAGTCACACAGCGACCTTGGTGCGCCTCTTTTTTCGTTGCATCATGTGCTGTTTGGGGACTATTTTTTTGAAGTGCCATCCTGTCTTGATTGACACTGCAGTGCCACTCCTAGATGGGCCAGGTGTTTGTGTCGGCCACTTGTGTCGCTTAGCTTAGTCACACAGCGACCTTGGTGCGCCTCTTTTTTTCTTTGCATCATGTGCTGTTTGGGGACTATTTTTTTGAAGTGCCATCCTGCCTGACACTGCAGTGCCACTCCTAGATGGGCCAGGTGTTTGTGTCGGCCACTTGGGTCGCTTAGCTTAGTCATCCAACGACCTTGTGCAAATTTTAGGACTAAAAATAATATTGTGAGGTGTGAGGTGTTCAGAATAGACTGAAAATGAGTGGAAATTATGGTTATTGAGGTTAATAATACTATGGGATCAAAATGACCCCCAAATTCTATGATTTAAGCTGTTTTTTAGGGTTTTTAAAAAAAAAACACCCGAATCCAAAACACACCCGAATCCGACAAAAAATTTTCGGTGAGGTTTTGCCAAAACGCGTCCGAATCCAAAACACGGCCGCGGAACCGAATCCAAAACCAAAACACAAAACCCGAAAAATGTCCGGTGCACATCACTAATATATATATATATATATATATATATATATATATATATGAAACGAAATAGAGGAGATGGCGCCAAGGGAGTTATATCAACGCCCTACCTAAAAACGGACCCTTACAGTACTCTCCGGATAAATTACGTCAGATAACAAATACTAACATAAAAATTTATTAAAACAACATATAAACCCGACACAAATGTTCATAAGTATACAGAGTTGATACATTTACATTTGTCGCACAATTTGAACAATCAGTTTGTAGTGATGAGGAAAAAGCGTAGATATATCACTACGATTTCCTCCTTCTCCTTATTGTAGATTCGGAGGTAACATCAGATAATAGATAGATAAATAAACCAACGCGTTTCGTCTTGTTCCAAGACTTCATCAGGGGTAAAATCTACAATTGTAGAATAATAAGTCAAAACAAATACATAGCAATAAGCATCTTACACTCACATATAACATGACATATTGGTATCAAAAGAACATGACATAGCAACATGAGGAGGAAAACAGAATAAATAACATGAAGAAAGAGGAAAAAAGAGAACCAAAAAGCACAGGTTGTGAAAAACATACCTCTTCATTTCAGAACATATTGTCAGCACATAAAAGGTCATTCAAAGATGTATGAACAACGTTTCAATATTTCAATGGGACTTGATTGATACAGCGAGGACCATACCTAATTAAAAAACGTTTAATAACCTTTATTAATTAAAGGACACTTTTTGTTCAATTAGGCAGAGATTGGGATTAATCCAAGGGAACGGCACATACCTCATATATCATCAGCTTGAGTCTGACATTCAGATATTCGAATATGGGGAAGATTCATATGTGTATAGAATCTAACTGGTTCGCAAGCATAAGGAACCTAATAAATTGATTAATTGGGTATTAATTATAAGAACACCTACGAGTTCATAAATAGACCCCTATCTTATTTTGACACCCATAATTATAAAAATTCTGGTATCAATTAATGTCTGATCACTAATGAACAGATCTCATGACTAACCCGTGTGGTTTCTATATATGATACAGAACAAAGCCACAGAATTGGCTATAACAAACACCAATGTTACCACTATACAACGATCCTCTACTAAATGATCTGATTATAACCAGCCATTTATTCATATTTGGAAAACCCAGGACTAATTGTATTAACCATCAGTATAGTGAACCCACATGATATGTTTATTAGGGAAACCCATCCTTTATGGACGGTATCACTGATCTATGATCGAATAATTCAAAGAAATTACTCAAAGTGCTACCCACAGGGGGTGTAGTTCATTAGTGCCAATCATTAAAGAAATCTCTATAATATAGCACATACCTCGTCGGTCAGCAGCTTGAACCTGACACTCAGAGACTCAGGAGTGAAGGCAATTCAAATGGGTATAATGTCTAACCAATTTAGAACACGTGGTAGACCTGGTAAATTAATTGGGCTGATATCAATTAGACCATCTATTAAAGTACCAGTATGGTACAAAGAGTTCCCACCCCATGGAGAAACAAATACTCCTTTCACTTAGTAAGGGGAAGATCTATTAACTATAAAAATTATATAAGTGAGTGTATAACTCATATAACTTAGTTTCATATTCATGAATAAATCTGTCATATTTATATAGTGAATATATATAATTAGTGCATATCATATACTCTTTAAAAAATTACATTTATAAATGATTAGTGGTTAACCAGTCAATAAAATACATATAGTTGGTACAAAGTGTATACTAATAAATGGGACCACTTTCAAAGTTGATAATATACTATTGTAAAATCAAAAACAAAACCTTACCCTCCAGTGGTGCAGTGCTGACAGCCAAGTCTCTGTATAATGAGGCATTGGACCTGATAACCACCCTTTATAAAGGGAAAAGTGATTACATCACTTCCCTTGCAATGTGATTGGTGCTCTATATATATGTGCTCCATTTACTATATTAGAATGGAGATTACTTAACCAAAAGTGCATAGATTTATAATTTTCAAATAATCAAACTAAGTGTATTAACGGTATTATTATGAGAATAACTCCTTAGGAGGAAATACCTAATTGATTAATATTACCCATAATGCTTTTCACTGTCTCTCTGGTTACTATTTAGGGAAACCAAACCTGGCTAAATGCCAGGAATGATGTTGGACACACCCCATCTCATTTAACTCAGTTTCATGTCCTACATATTAGACTGATCCCCTGTGGGTAATTCCCCTTGATCGTATTGCATGACGCTGGAGCTATAATAAAAAAATAAAAAAATAAATAAAATAAAATAAAAATAAATAAATAAAAATAAAAATAAAAATAAAAAAAGAAAATAAATAAATAAAAGTAAAATTAAAATAATAATAAAAATAAAAATAAATAATAATAATAATAAAAAAAAAATATTTATAAAAAATAAATAAAATAAAAATAAAATAAATAAAAAATAAAAATAAATAAATTAAAAATGGAGCACATATATATAGAGCACCAATCACATTGCAAGGGAAGTGATGTAATCACTTTTCCCTTTATAAAGGGTGGTTATCAGGTCCAATGCCTCATTATACAGAGACTTGGCTGTCAGCACTGCATCACTGGAGGGTAAGGTTTTGTTTTTGATTTTACAATAGTATATTATCAACTTTGAAAGTGGTCCCATTTATTAGTATACACTTTGTACCAACTATATGTATTTTATTGACTGGTTAACCACTAATCATTTATAAATGTAATTTTTTAAAGAGTATATGATATGCACTAATTATATATATTCACTATATAAATATGACAGATTTATTCATGAATATGAAACTAAGTTATATGAGTTATACACTCACTTATATAATTTTTATAGTTAATAGATCTTCCCCTTACTAAGTGAAAGGAGTATTTGTTTCTCCATGGGGTGGGAACTCTTTGTACCATACTGGTACTTTAATAGATGGTCTAATTGATATCAACCCAATTAATTTACCAGGTCTACCACGTGTTCTAAATTGGTTAGACATTATACCCATTTGAATTGCCTTCACTCCTGAGTCTCTGAGTGTCAGGTTCAAGCTGCTGACCGACGAGGTATGTGCTATATTATAGAGATTTCTTTAATGATTGGCACTAATGAACTACACCCCCTGTGGGTAGCACTTTGAGTAATTTCTTTGAATTATTCGATCATAGATCAGTGATACCGTCCATAAAGGATGGGTTTCCCTAATAAACATATCATGTGGGTTCACTATACTGATGGTTAATACAATTAGTCCTGGGTTTTCCAAATATGAATAAATGGCTGGTTATAATCAGATCATTTAGTAGAGGATCGTTGTATAGTGGTAACATTGGTGTTTGTTATAGCCAATTCTGTGGCTTTGTTCTGTATCATATATAGAAACCACACGGGTTAGTCATGAGATCTGTTCATTAGTGATCAGACATTAATTGATACCAGAATTTTTATAATTATGGGTGTCAAAATAAGATAGGGGTCTATTTATGAACTCGTAGGTGTTCTTATAATTAATACCCAATTAATCAATTTATTAGGTTCCTTATGCTTGCGAACCAGTTAGATTCTATACACATATGAATCTTCCCCATATTCGAATATCTGAATGTCAGACTCAAGCTGATGATATATGAGGTATGTGCCGTTCCCTTGGATTAATCCCAATCTCTGCCTAATTGAACAAAAAGTGTCCTTTAATTAATAAAGGTTATTAAACGTTTTTTAATTAGGTATGGTCCTCGCTGTATCAATCAAGTCCCATTGAAATATTGAAACGTTGTTCATACATCTTTGAATGACCTTTTATGTGCTGACAATATGTTCTGAAATGAAGAGGTATGTTTTTCACAACCTGTGCTTTTTGGTTCTCTTTTTTCCTCTTTCTTCATGTTATTTATTCTGTTTTCCTCCTCATGTTGCTATGTCATGTTCTTTTGATACCAATATGTCATGTTATATGTGAGTGTAAGATGCTTATTGCTATGTATTTGTTTTGACTTATTATTCTACAATTGTAGATTTTACCCCTGATGAAGTCTTGGAACAAGACGAAACGCGTTGGGTTATTTATCTATCTATTATCTGATGTTACCTCCGAATCTACAATAAGGAGAAGGAGGAAATCGTAGTGATATATCTACGCTTTTTCCTCATCACTACAAACTGATTGTTCAAATTGTGCGACAAATGTAAATGTATCAACTCTGTATACTTATGAACATTTGTGTCGGGTTTATATGTTGTTTTAATAAATTTTTATGTTAGTATTTGTTATCTGACGTAATTTATCCGGAGAGTACTGTAAGGGTCCGTTTTTAGGTAGGGCGTTGATATAACTCCCTTGGCGCCATCTCCTCTATTTCGTTTCATATTTTCACACATTTAGTTCCTCCTAACAGGGAACTTAGAGGATACAGGCAGCCATATAATTAATTAATTTTAGTGTTTTATTTGAAATAGCGCAGTGGGAGAGTAATTCTTGTCATATTTTGCATTTCTGTTAGCTACTCTCCATTTGCAGCTTAACAACATGCCGTTATTTAGTGACCGCAAAGGTAGAAGCTTAAAATGCAAAACAATTTTCTTAGAAGAAGGACAGGATATGGAGCAAATTGAGGAGGATGCAGATGAGTATTACCATCTACTCAATAAGATGGAGAAGTTGGCCACTAGAGAACTTAAAAGCTGGTACGACCTCATAACACTTGAAAAATATCTGGAAGTTGGACGTGTTCCAAGAGGTCTGAGGTTAAATAAAACTCCAATCATGGGATCTAACAATGAAGAGTTTAATAAAAATTGGAATAAAATATTGGATGATAGTGCGGCAAAATTAGTGGAACTTATTATATTAGAAAGAAAGAAAGAGTTGGACACTTTAGAGGTGGATCTCAATGAATTGGAGGTTATTTTGAATACATTTAATGATGATGAGGATTTTAAGAGGGATGTTGTGGATCTTCAGCAGAAGTTGGACTCTATTGAAAAAGAGATCATCACACGCAAACAAAAGAAGTTTGCGAGGGATAAATTAGATTATATAAATGGAAAGGTACATGATTGGAGTAGTAACGTCACTAATAAACCCTATCAAAGAGACTATCATGTCCAAGCTAGACGAAGAAAAGTCACTGAGGATTATGATAATGAAGTATTCAGACGTGAATATGTTCCTAACTACCGTAATAGACAAGGTGAAAATTACTATACGAGAAGAAATTCCTATCGATCACCTAGACGTAGATATGGGACGAAACCATTATACCAACACCATCAATCCCCTGTGGGTAAACGCCGAAGACCCTCATACAACAATGGATATGAATTACGTAGGTCTGTATCCCCCAAAGGAAGGACTTTTTTAGGGGAGAAAAAGAGGGGAGATCTACCACATTTTCAAGAACGAGAACATCTACATACCAGGTTGGATTCCCCTCAGGGGGTGAAAAGGCATCTACACCCAGGAGAAGAGGAACAAGGGGTGGAAGAAAGGTCGCCCATCAAAAAAAGAAGAGCGATCAACTTCCTACGAGAAATGCCCAGTCAAGCATCATCAACCTTACTGAAAAGAAATTATCAGTCCCACAGACATCAGTACTGAATAAAGGTCTAAAATTCGCTCCCAACCAACATGTGGACAAGTTCAACTTATATGTTGATCTCAATAAATATGTCCGTAATTTAACCTTGAAGAGACACTATTTGAAAAACCCAGTGCCGAAATTGGACTTTGAACCAAGAAAAAAAACGTTAGTAGCACCACCTTCCAGGTACTACCCGGTGGAATCTAGAGGTAACCATATAGACTTCTTCTTTGACTCAGTCAAAGAAGATTTCAGGAAACTAAAAATCAAGGATGACAGATTTTGTGATAACCTTACTCCACAAGAGAGACTCGCGGTTAAACAACTCAAGAATAATGACGAAATAATCATAAAAACTGCAGATAAAGGAGGGGCGGTGGTACTACAAGAGAAGTCGGCATATGTCAAAGAGGCTTTGAGTCAAATTAATGATACTAGGACCTATGAACAGCTTATAGGTGATCCTACCGAAAAGTTTGTAGAGGATCTTTACGATCTTCTACATGCCGCTAAAAACAGAGGTATCCTGTGTAAGGAAGAATTCGAATATCTGTACAATAAGAAACCGAGGATTCCAGTTTTTTACCATCTGCCTAAAGTGCACAAGGGCACGATCCCTCCCCCAGGAAGACCCATAGTGGCAGGGGTTGATTCCTTGACATCCTGTTTGTCACATTATCTGGATTTAAAACTCCAACCATATGTAAAAAAACAACTGTCCTACTTGAAAGACTCCACCGGTCTACTGAATTCACTCAGGGACCTCCAATGGCAATCCACATACCGGTGGGTCACGGTGGATGTACAGGCACTTTATACATCCATCCCCCACGATAAAGGATGTGAAGCAGTGAGTAAGATCCTGATTTTAGACCATAATGTCAGCAGAGAAGAGAGAGATTTCCTTGTGGATAGTATTAGGTTTGTCCTTAACCATAATTATTTTGAATTTCAAGAAAAATACTATCTACAGAAACAGGGTACGGCGATGGGTACCAAGTTCGCCCCTTCATATGCAAACATCTATATGGACTGTTGGGAAAATGAAATTCTGTATGTGGATGGAGATTTTAGATGTACTAACATCAAATTCTACAAACGATACATCGACGACTTGATCTTCATCTGGGACGGTGAGGTTGAAACCCTGACGAGTTTTATATCTGACATTCAAATTAATCATTATAACCTCAAGTTTACTTACAAACAACACCCTGTAGCCATTGACTACCTGGATGTTCTTTTGAAAATTGAAGAAGATGGCTCTTTAAGTACTAAAACCTTTTTCAAGAAAACTGATGCCAATAGTTTCATTCCTTCCGACAGCTGCCACCTTTCCCGGTGGAAAACCGCGGTACCATATTCCCAATTTATACGGATTAGGAAAAACTGCAGCAGTATGGATGCATATTGGGAACAGTCATCATCATTAGTTCTTCAGTTCATAGATAGGGGTTACAGTGAAAAGACTCTACGAATAGACCAAGCCCGTGCTTCCGAAATTGACAGGAACAGCCTCTTTATGACGAGAGATCGTATACAGGATGGACACCGGGGAGAGAGACCATTTGTAACACAGTTCAATCAAGAAAACAGAACTATCAAACGTATTATGAATAAACACTGGCACCTTTTACTTAAAGATCCAGTTTTAGGGCCTCATCTACCCAGTAGACCAAGTATTGTCTTTAGGAGATCTAAGAACCTTAAAAGTATCCTTGCTCCCAGTCAATTACAGACAGAACATCGGAAAAAAGATGATAATTCCAACCAACACCCACTTATGAAGAGAGCAGGGCTGTTTCCCTGCAATAAGTGCAATTGTTGCCGCTTCATCGACAAAAAGAGTTTCTGCTGGAAAGATGAGACTAAAAGGGTTTTTAGACTAAAGTCCATTGTTACGTGCAATACCAATTACGTCATCTATAAGATAGATTGCAGTTGCAAACTCTCTTATATTGGTAAAACAAAGAGGTGTCTCAAAATTAGAATACAGGAACACTTACGAAACATCAAGAATAAGGTCCAGAATCATAGCCTCCCCAGGCACTTCCAGGAAAAACATAGGTCCGAAATTCAGGGCTTAACATTTAATGTGGTGGAACATGTACCCGAAGATAAGAGGGGAGGAGATAGGGACCTCCAGCTTGCTCGAAGGGAATCTTTCTGGATTTATACTTTAAATACTCTTATACCGAAAGGGTTGAATGAGAATATCGATATGATAGCATTCCTTTGATGTAGATAAAGTGTATCTAGTGTGTAGAGATGGAGATATTGTCAGAGTAGTTAATGGCCAGTACTGAATTTTCATACTAATGTAACGTAGTTTCATTATATATCATGTGCACGTAGAGGAATTGAATGTCAGATCTTTAAAAATTATAAGATTTCCCCGGTGTATTTATCATTGGTTATTAAATTTTACCACTTGACATACAGACGTGTAAAAGTGGGGCCATTTTCAAGTTGATAACTCTTTATCTCATTAATTTTTTTCATACATACATCACGTTTCCAGTATATATACACTCATGTACATGTTTAACCATAAAGGACTTAATTTATTTATATAAAGATCAGACATATCTGTTTATAACTTATTTTTACTTTTATTATATTTATTTATTTCTTCTTTTATTATTTATCATTTTTTCATCAATATTCTTATTTTTAGGTTTATGTTTATTTCTATATATATATATATATATATATATATATATTTATTTTTATTGTTATATTTTATATATTATTTTTTTATTTATTTTTTATTATTATTATTATTTATTTATTTTTTTTAATTTATTTATTTTTATTTTTTATTTATTTTATTTTTATTTTATTTATTTTTTATAAATATTTATTTTTTATTATTATTATTATTTATTTTTATTATTATTATTTATTTTTTATTTATTTATTTTTTTTTGTTTTTTTTCCCATTTTTTTTTTTTTAATTTTACTTTTATTTATTTATTTTCTTTTTTTATTTTTATTTATTTATTTTTATTTTATTTTATTTATTTTTTTATTTATTTATTATAGCTCCAGCGTCATGCAATACGATCAAGGGGAATTACCCACAGGGGATCAGTCTAATATGTAGGACATGAAACTGAGTTAAATGAGATGGGGTGTGTCCAACATCATTCCTGGCATTTAGCCAGGTTTGGTTTCCCTAAATAGTAACCAGAGAGACAGTGAAAAGCATTATGGGTAATATTAATCAATTAGGTATTTCCTCCTAAGGAGTTATTCTCATAATAATACCGTTAATACACTTAGTTTGATTATTTGAAAATTATAAATCTATGCACTTTTGGTTAAGTAATCTCCATTCTAATATAGTAAATGGAGCACATATATATAGAGCACCAATCACATTGCAAGGGAAGTGATGTAATCACTTTTCCCTTTATAAAGGGTGGTTATCAGGTCCAATGCCTCATTATACAGAGACTTGGCTGTCAGCACTGCACCACTGGAGGGTAAGGTTTTGTTTTTGATTTTACAATAGTATATTATCAACTTTGAAAGTGGTCCCATTTATTAGTATACACTTTGTACCAACTATATGTATTTTATTGACTGGTTAACCACTAATCATTTATAAATGTAATTTTTTAAAGAGTATATGATATGCACTAATTATATATATTCACTATATAAATATGACAGATTTATTCATGAATATGAAACTAAGTTATATGAGTTATACACTCACTTATATAATTTTTATAGTTAATAGATCTTCCCCTTACTAAGTGAAAGGAGTATTTGTTTCTCCATGGGGTGGGAACTCTTTGTACCATACTGGTACTTTAATAGATGGTCTAATTGATATCAACCCAATTAATTTACCAGGTCTACCACGTGTTCTAAATTGGTTAGACATTATACCCATTTGAATTGCCTTCACTCCTGAGTCTCTGAGTGTCAGGTTCAAGCTGCTGACCGACGAGGTATGTGCTATATTATAGAGATTTCTTTAATGATTGGCACTAATGAACTACACCCCCTGTGGGTAGCACTTTGAGTAATTTCTTTGAATTATTCGATCATAGATCAGTGATACCGTCCATAAAGGATGGGTTTCCCTAATAAACATATCATGTGGGTTCACTATACTGATGGTTAATACAATTAGTCCTGGGTTTTCCAAATATGAATAAATGGCTGGTTATAATAAGATCATTTAGTAGAGGATCGTTGTATAGTGGTAACATTGGTGTTTGTTATAGCCAATTCTGTGGCTTTGTTCTGTATCATATATAGAAACCACACGGGTTAGTCATGAGATCTGTTCATTAGTGATCAGACATTAATTGATACCAGAATTTTTATAATTATGGGTGTCAAAATAAGATAGGGGTCTATTTATGAACTCGTAGGTGTTCTTATAATTAATACCCAATTAATCAATTTATTAGGTTCCTTATGCTTGCGAACCAGTTAGATTCTATACACATATGAATCTTCCCCATATTCGAATATCTGAATGTCAGACTCAAGCTGATGATATATGAGGTATGTGCCGTTCCCTTGGATTAATCCCAATCTCTGCCTAATTGAACAAAAAGTGTCCTTTAATTAATAAAGGTTATTAAACGTTTTTTAATTAGGTATGGTCCTCGCTGTATCAATCAAGTCCCATTGAAATATTGAAACGTTGTTCATACATCTTTGAATGACCTTTTATGTGCTGACAATATGTTCTGAAATGAAGAGGTATGTTTTTCACAACCTGTGCTTTTTGGTTCTCTTTTTTCCTCTTTCTTCATGTTATTTATTCTGTTTTCCTCCTCATGTTGCTATGTCATGTTCTTTTGATACCAATATGTCATGTTATATGTGAGTGTAAGATGCTTATTGCTATGTATTTGTTTTGACTTATTATTCTACAATTGTAGATTTTACCCCTGATGAAGTCTTGGAACAAGACGAAACGCGTTGGTTTATTTATCTATCTATTATCTGATGTTACCTCCGAATCTACAATAAGGAGAAGGAGGAAATCGTAGTGATATATCTACGCTTTTTCCTCATCACTACAAACTGATTGTTCAAATTGTGCGACAAATGTAAATGTATCAACTCTGTATACTTATGAACATTTGTGTCGGGTTTATATGTTGTTTTAATAAATTTTTATGTTAGTATTTGTTATCTGACGTAATTTATCCGGAGAGTACTGTAAGGGTCCGTTTTTAGGTAGGGCGTTGATATAACTCCCTTGGCGCCATCTCCTCTATTTCGTTTCATATTTTCACACATTTAGTTCCTCCTAACAGGGAACTTAGAGGATACAGGCAGCCATATAATTAATTAATTTTAGTGTTTTATTTGAAATAGCGCAGTGGGAGAGTAATTCTTGTCATATATATATATATATATATAGCTACACAGAATACACAATTTGGTATTTTCTTACTGTGTGTTTCAGTTAGTGATGTGCACCGGACATTTTTCGGGTTTTGTGTTTTGGTTTTGGATTCGGTTCCGCGGCCGTGTTTTGGATTCGGACGCGTTTTGGCAAAACCTCACCGAAAATTTTTTGTCGGATTCGGGTGTTTTTTTTTAAAAACCCTAAATAACAGCTTAAATCATAGAATTTGGGGGTCATTTTGATCCCATAGTATTATTAACCTCAATTACCATCATTTCCAATCATTTCCAGTCTATTCTGAACACCTCACAATATTATTTTTAGTCCTACAATTTGCACCGAGGTCGCTGGATGGCTAAGCTAAGCGACACAAGTGGCCGACACAAACACCTGGCCCATCTAGGAGTGGCACTGCAGTGTCAGGCAGGATGGCACTTCAAAAAAAATTGTCCCCAAACAGCACATGATGCAAAGAAAAAAAGAGGCGCACCAAGGTCGCTGTGTGACTAAGCTAAGCGACACAAGTGGCCGACACAAACACCTGGCCCATCTAGGAGTGGCACTGCAGTGTCAAGACAGGATGGCACTTCAAAAAAATTGTCCCCAAACAGCACATGATGCAAAGGAAAAAAGAGGCGCACCACAGGTATAGAATGTAGATGGATAGTATACTTAATGACGACACAGAGGTAGGCACAGCAGTGGCCTTCCGTATCGTACTGCTATATATAGTATACTGGTGGTCACTGTGTCAGCAAACTGCAAAACTAAAATGCACCACAGGTATAGAATGTAGATGGATAGTATACTTAATGACGACAAAGAGGTAGGCACAGCAGTGGCCTTCCGTATCGTACTGCTATATATAGTATACTGGTGGTCACTGTGTCAGCAAACTGCAAAACTAAAATGCACCACAGGTATAGAATGTAGATGGATAGTATACTTAATGATGACACAGAGGTAGGCACAGCAGTGGCCTTCCGTATCGTACTGCTATATATAGTATACTGGTGGTCACTGTGTCAGCAAACTGCAAAACTAAAATGCACCACAGGTATAGAATGTAGATGGATAGTATACTTAATGACGACACAGAGGTAGGCACAGCAGTGGCCTTTCGTATCGTACTGCTATATATAGTATACTGGTGGTCACTGTGTCAGCAAACTGCAAAACTAAAATGCACCACAGGTATAGAATGTAGATGGATAGTATACTTAATGACGACACAGAGGTAGGCACAGCAGTGGCCTTCCGTATCGTACTGCTATATATAGTATACTGGTGGTCACTGTGTCAGCAAACTGCAAAACTAAAATGCACCACAGGTATAGAATGTAGATCGATAGTATACTTAATGACGACACAGAGGTAGGCACAGCAGTGGCCTTCCGTATTGTACTGCTATATATAGTATACTGGTGGTCACTGTGTCAGCAAACAGCAAAACTAAAATGCACCACAGGTATAGAATGTATATGGATAGTACACTTAATGACGACACAGAGGTAGGCACAGCAGTGGCCTTCCGTATCGTACTGCTATATATAGTATACTGGTGGTCACTGTGTCAGCAAACTGCAAAACTAAAATGCACCACAGGTATAGAATGTAGATGGATAGTATACTTAATGACGACACAAAGGTAGGCACAGCAGTGGCCTTCCGTATCGTACTGCTATATATAGTATATATAGTATACTGGTGGTCACTGGTCAGCAAAACTCTGCACTGTACTCTTCCTATATAATATTAATTATACTGGTGGTCCCCAGTCCCCACAATAAAGCAGCACACTGAGCACAGATATGGAGTGTTTTTCAGGCAGACAACGTATACTGGTGGTCACTGTCAGCAAAACTCTGCACTGTACTCCTGATATATAATACAGCTGCTCCCCAGTCCCCACAATTAAGCAGTGTGAGCACAGATATATTATGCAGCACACTGAGCACAGATATGGAGCGTTTTTTTCAGGCAGAGAACGGATAAAACTGGTGGTCACTGATCAGCAAAACTCTGCACTGTACTCCTCCTAACAGCTGCTCCCCAGTCCTCCCCACAATTAAGCAATAAAGCAATCAAGTTCAACAATAAACGGAGAGGACGCCAGCCACGTCCTCTCCCTATCATCTCCAATGCACGAGTGAAAATGGCGGCGACACGCGGCTGCTTATATAGAATCCGAATCTCGCGAGAATCCGACAGCGGGATGATGACGTTCGGGCGCGCTCGGGTTAGCCGAGCAAGGCGGGAAGGTACGAACCTGCCTCGGACCCGTGTAAAATGGGTGAAGTTCGGTGGGGTTCGGTTTCCGAGAAACCGAACCCGCTCATCACTACTTTCAGTCACCTCATACCGCTTAAATCCTATGTTTGTGTCCTGTATTTGCTGTCACATAACAAAGGGGGTTATTTGCAGGTATTGTGTTTCTCTGGCCATATTGTACTGTCACGCTCTAAGGCTACATTCCCTATAATGTCTGCCACACAGGTCGGGAAATCCGCGGACGCTTCTGCATCCTGCAGTGCTGGCACCACGGATTACCTGAGGGGGAAGTGCTAGCTGCTGGTTCAGGCGCTGGGTGCCATACAGCTCCCAGTCAACCCGCAGCACCTGTGGCCAATTAGGACCCACCTTGGGCAGCATTCTCAAGTATGTTTTAACACGTCTTACGCCCCCCTGTGGGACCTCCTGTGCCATTACAGCCTCATATTGTCCCTGTAGTTAATCCGTCCTTGGCGCACACTCTGTCTACCCAGTTACAACAATTGAATCAATCTTTGGTTAGACAAAAGCCTACCCCATGCCTATCTGGGGCCAAGGGGTCATCTAAGCGGGCCATTTCTGCCTCACAATCCGCTAATATTTCGGATATTTCGGATAATTCTTCCGATGAGGATGGGGAATATACTGATCCGTCAGACACTGATACAGTTGCTTCTGATGAGGAATCTACAACCCAGGTTGATGTTCCTGACCTAGTGGAGGCTATTAAGCTGATTCTACAAATAGATGATGAGATCGAGCCTACTACTACATCTAAGAAACCTGATAAATTCAAACGTCAGAAGGTTACTAAAGTAGTCTTACCACATTCTGACCATTTAATTGCCATACATTAGGAATCCTGGTCGTCTCCAGGAAAGAAGTTTTCCCTGTCTAAAAAGATGCTAGCTCATTATCCTATCCCTGTGGAGTTGAGTAATGAGTGGGAAACTCCTCCGCTGGTGGACTCTCATGTCGCAAGTATTGTGGTGTCATCTACTCTGCCTGTCACCACTGTCACCTCACTGAAGGAACCAACGGATAAGCACGTGGAGGGTTGCCTGAAGTCTATTTGCTCTCTTACTGGTGCAGTACATAGACTCACTATGGCAGCCTCCTGGGCTGCAAAAGGAATTGAAGCATGGGTTCAGGCAATTGAGGATGAGCTACCTCAGGATTTTTCTGACACTGCCAGACAATATCTGTCTTATATTACCACAGCCTCCCACTATATTCAGGTGGTGGCCTCTGATGCAGGTGTAATGGCGGCAAAGGCATCTACTACGTCTATCCTGGTTCGCCGAATTCTATGGTTGAGGTCCTGGAAGGTGGACCTGGACTGGACTCCAAAAAGACCTTGGAGATGCTCCATTTTAAGGGAGACATCCTCTTTGGGGATGACTGCCATGACTGTGTTTCTCCCAAGTACTAATCCTTCTGCTCCGAAGGCTTTTCATTCCTTTCGACCTCCAGGAAAAGAAAAGAAAAAAGGTCAGGCGTACCCGAGACAGGCTCGTGCTTCCAAAACCATTAAGCCCAAATCTAAACAATCCTAGACCGCCCGTCAGCCTGCTTCCAAACAAGACAAGCCTGCTGCATGACAGGGTGGGCCTCCCCCTGGGGGAACCCCAGGGCGGGAGGCTGAGTGCTGCAGTCCGCCCACAGCTGGTTAATGACCACTTCGGACGCCTGGGTGCGGGAAGTTGCCTCACGGGTATGCAATCTCTTTCAAGAGACGTCCCCCTTGCCAGTTTTACACAGCGGTTATTCCTTCGGATTCGTTAAAAGCGCAAACTCTGCACTTGGTTGTACAATCCCTCCTGGACACAGGAGTGGTAGTGCCGGTACCTCTGTCTCAGAGAGGCAGCGGATACTATCCGACCCTGTTTCTAGTTCCGAAGCCACATGGGTCCTTCCGGCCTATACTCAACCTCAAATTATTGAACAAATTTGTGAGAGTATCCAAATTCCGTATGGAAACTCTGCGCTCCATTGTGCTGGCCATGGAACCCGAAGACTATATGGTATCCCTGGACATACAGGATGCTTACCTGTACATACCTATTGCCATGTCACATCAGCAATATCTGTGGTTAGCTATTGGCAACCTACATTATCAATTCTGGGCCTTGCCTTTTGGATTGACCACGGCCCCTCGGATATTCACCAAGGTCATGGCCATAATGATGTCCCTTCTACGCCATCGGGGAATCAGGATCCTGCATATCTGGATGACTTGCTGATCCTGGTGAACTCCCAAAAGGTCCTCCGCAGTCATCTGGAACTGACAGTCCAATTTCTTCAAGCCGACGGGTGGCTCATCAACTGGACAAAGTCCTCGCTGGTCCCTGCCCGGAGCATGGTGCACCTGGGGGCACTGCCGGACACACACAGCCAATGATTGTTTTTGTCTCCAGAGAAAGTCCTGAAACTTCAGGACAGGATCAGATATTTCCTCTCTCGCTCAAGAGTGTCGATACACTCGGCGATGCAAGTACTAGGCGTCATGGTGTCGGCTTTCGACATAGAGTACGCTCAAATTCATTCCTGCCCTCTGCAGTGGTTAATCCTTTCCAAGTGGGATGGCCTACCTCATCGGATCAGGTTTCAAATGATCTCCTTGACTCCGGCAGTTCGTCTGTCACTGAGCTGGTGGCTACAGGACCAACAGTTGAGCAGGGGCTGCTGGATCTCCAACTGAGTCCTCCTGACAACGGATGCCAGCCTGCTGGGCTGGGGCGCGGTGTTGGAGCAACACTCTCTCCAGGGTCGATGGACCAGGGAGGAGTCTCTCCTCCCGATAAACATTCTGGAATTGCGGGCAGTGTTCAATATGTTGACACTGGCCCTGCCTCTAGAGCAGAACAGGCCAGTTCAAGTACAATCAGACAATGCCAATACGGTGGCGTACATAAATCATCAAGGCGGCACTCGAAGCTGCATGGCAATGCTGGAAGTATCAAAATTTGTACGTTGGGTGGAACGCCATCTGCCAGCAGTATCGGCAGTGTTCATTCCGAGAGACCTCAACTGGGAAGCGGACTTCCTCAGTCGTCAGGACGTTCACGCCGGAGAGTGGAGTCCTCATCCGGAGGTCTTTTAACTCCTAGTGGACAAGTGGGGCCTACCAGATGTAGACCTGATGGCGTCTTGACACAATCACAAGCTTCCGGTCTTTGGATCAAGGACAAGGGAGCCTCAAGCAGTGCTTGTGGACACACTTGCAATTCCATGGAACTTTCGGCTGCCATACGTGTTCCCTCCAGTGTCACTCCTGCCCAGGGTACTACGGAAGTTCAAGCAAGAAAGAGGAATGCTACTTCTAGTCGCTCCAGCATGGCCCAGACGGCATTGGTTCTCAGACCTGCAGGGTCTATCGATAGAGCATCCTCTTCTACTTCCTCAATGACCAGACCTCCTCGTTCAGGGCCCTTGTGTCTATCCGGACCTGGCCAGACTGGCTTTGATGGCGTGGCTCTTGAAGCTTCACTCCTGAGAGCCAAAGGATTCTTTGAGGTGTTTATTCAGACTATGTTAAAGGCCCGCAAACCAGCTTGTGCATGGATTTATTACAGGGTCTGGAACTCTTACTTCACATGGGGGTAAATTTACTAAGATGGGAGTTTTTTTAGAACTGGTGATGTTGCCTATAGCAACCAATCAGATTCTATCTATTATCTTCTAGAAGCAGCTTGATAAATGTTAAGTAGAATCTGATTGGTTGCTATGGGCAACATCACCAGTTCTAAAAAAACTCCCACCTTAGTAAATTTACCCCATGGTGTGCTGCTAAGAACTATGATGCCTATTCGTTCAGAACTTCCAAGCTTTTGGCTTTTCTGCAACAAGTTCTAGATTTAGGCCTTCGTCTGGCCTCACTCAAGGTTGATATATCTGCCTTGTCGGTGTGGTTTCAGAGAAAAATTGCGTCTATACCTGACGTTCATACTTTCACTCAAGGCGTTTTATGGATCCAGCCTCCCTATGTCCCTCCTGTGGCTCCATGGGATCTGTATGTTGTCTTAACTACCCTACAAGAGTCTCCATTTGTACCTCTTGAGTCTGTGGATCTTAAATGTCTTATACTTAAGGTAGTGTTTTTATTGGCAATTGCCTCTGCTAGGAGGGTGTCTGACTTAGGCAGTTTGTCCTGTCGTCCATCCTTTCTGATTTTTCACCGTAACCGGGCAGTTCTTCAAACTTGCCCTGGTTATCTACCTAAGGTGGTATCATCTTTCCATCTTAACCAAGAGATTGAGGTTCCGGCATTTATCTCTTCTGGTTTGTCCTCCAAAGAGTGGTCTTTGGATGTGATACGGGCTCTCTGTATTTACGTGGAGAGGACTGCCTCCCTCAGGAAGTCAGATACCCTTTTTGTACTTTTTGGTTTTCACAAATGTGGCTGGCCTGCGAATAAGCAAACCTTGGTCAGATGGATTAGAATGGTGATTGCACAAGCCTATGCACAGGCTGGTCTTCCAGCTCCTGCTGCTATTAAAGCCTATTCTCCTCGGTCTGTTGGACCCTCTTGGGCGGCCCGCTGAGGCGTGTCCGCTGAACAATTGTGCAAGGTGGCTACGTGGTCCTCAGTGAACACGTTCATCAGGTTCTATGCCTTTAATTCTTCCGCCTCCCAGGATGCTTCCTTTGGACGCCGGGTTCTTGTGCCAGCTACTGTGCGTCCCCTCCCATGAGGAACTACTTTAGGACATCCCTGATGTATTCCCTGTGGAATCCCAGTGTACCCCACTGCAGAAAAGGAGATTTATGGTAGACTTACCATGGTCAAATCTCTTTCTGCGAGGTACACTGGATTCCACAGAGCGCCTACCCTGACGCACTTAGCTTCTTTGGGTTTGTATGGCATTAGCCGCTAGTCCCTTCTCCTGTCGTGAGAATGTGGTTCTATGTGACTAACATCTACCGTCTCTTTTACCTGCCCCTGCATTGGACTGGTTAATGAAACTGAGCTCCAGTGCCTGGAGGCGGGGTTATAGAGGAGGTGGTGCAATGCATCCTGGGAACAGTCAAAGCTTTAGCCTGTTGGTGCATCGGATCAAGATCCAACTCTACACCCCGATGTATTCCCTGTGGAGTCCACTGTACCTCGCAGAAAGAGATTTAACCATGGTAAGTCTACCATAAATCTCCTTTTATCAATTATCTAGGAATAGGCCTGGAAAGCACAGTGTCAATCTTTGCAGATGATACTAAACTGTGTAAGGTAATTCACTGAGAAAGCGATGTGGAGTCTCGACAGAATGACTTATTTAAACTTGAAACCTGGGCGTCTAAATGGGGAATGAGGTTCAATATAGAAAAATGCAAAGTTATGCATTTTGGGACAAAAAACACACATGCATCCTACATTCTAAATGGGGAAAATATAGGGGTAACCGTGGTGAAAAAGATATGGGGGTACGCAGTGCTCATGCGCTAAGTATTTTAGCACAAAACTTAGTAGATTTACTCACGTCCGAACGAAGAATTTTCATCGTTGAAGTGATCGGAGTGTGATTGACAGGAAGTGGGTGTTTCTGGGCGGAAACTGACCGTTTCCTGGGAGTGTGCGGAAAAACGCAGGCGTGCCAGGATAAAACGCGGGAGTGTCTGGAGAAATGGGGAAGTGGCTGGCCGAACGCAGGGCGTGTTTGTGACGTCAAACCAGGAACGAAACGGGCTGAGCTGATTGCAGTGTAGGAGTAAGTCTTGAGCTACTCAGAAACTGTTAAGAATTTTCTATTCGCAATTCTGCTAATCTTTCGTTCGCAATTCTGCTAAGCTAAGATACACTCCCAGAGGGCGGCGGCCTAGCGTGTGCAATGCTGCTAAAAGCAGCTAGCGAGCGAACAACTCGGAATGAGGGCCAATGTCAAAATGCAGCAAGAAAGGCAAATAAAGTGCTTGCGTGCATAAAACGGGGCATTGAGACAAGGGACGAGGATTTAATCCTGCCACTGTACAAATCATTGGTACGTCCGTACCTGGAATATTGTCTTCAGTTTTGGGCACCATATTATAAAAAAGATATCGGGGAACTAGAAAGGGTTCAAAGGCGAGCTACTAAATTGATTAAGGGGTTAGAGACACTGGAGTACGAGGAAAGGCTTACTAGGTTAAATATGTATACGCTAGAAAAGAGGCGTCTAAGAGGAGACATTATTAATATATTAAAATATGTAAAGGGTCATTACAAGGAGCTAGCAGGGGATTTGTTCATTAATAGAACTCTGTATAGGACACGTGGGCACTCACTGAGGCTAGAGGAGAGAAAATTCTGTACACAACGTAGGAAAGGGTTCTTCACGGTAAGGGCAATAAAGATTTGGAACTCCCTGCCGGAGAAGGTAATAATGGCAGACTATGTAAATGCATGTAAAAACGGATTGGACAAATTTCTAACTGGAAAACGTATCCAGAGTTATAGCATTTAGCAGACTGACATTAATATCTGGGAGTTGTAGAATCGTAGTTGTCAATTGGCACTAAATCATTAATTCAGCAGGTGCTTTATAATAAGAACAGCTTAACACAGAATACAGGTTGAACCCGATGGGCATTTTGCCTCTTTTCAACCTCACTAACTATGTAACTATGTAACCTCTGAATCTGACCCATCTTCCATGTTTAAAGAAAATAATCACAGAATTTCAGATGGTGCGGGTAATTCCAAGTTGATCGCAGCAGGAATTTTTTTAGCAGTTGGGCAAAACCATGTGCACTGCAGGGGGGGCAGATATAACATTTTCAGAAAGAGTTAGATTTGGGTGGGTTATAGTGTTTCTGTGTAGGGTAAATACTGGCTGCTTTATTGTTACACTGCAAATTAGATTGCAGATTGAACACACCACACCCAAATCTAACTCTCTCTGCACATGTTAAATCTGCCTCCACTGCAGTGCACATAGGGGGTCATTCCGAGTTGTTCGCTCGGTAAAAATCTTCGCATCGCAGCGATTTTCCGCTTAATGCGCATGCGCAATGTCCGCACTGCGACTGCGCCAAGTAAATTTGCTATGCAGTTAGGATTTTTACTCACGGCTTTTTCATCGTTCTGGCGATCGTAATGTGATTGACAGGAAATGGGTGTTACTGGGCGGAAACAGGCCGTTTTATGGGCGTGTGGGAAAAAACGCTACCGTTTCCGGAAAAAACGCAGGAGTGGCCGGAGAAACGGGGGAGTGTCTGGGCGAACGCTGGGTGTGTTTGTCAAACCAGGAACGACAAGCACTGAACTGATCGCGGATGCCGAGTAAGTCTGAAGCTACTCAGAAACTGCTACGAGGTGTGTAATCGCAATATTGCGAATACATCGTTCGCAATTTTAATATGCTAAGATTCACTCCCAGTAGGCGGCGGCTTAGCATGAGCAAATCTGCTAAAATCCGCTTGCGAGCGAACAACTCGGAATGACCCCCATGGTTTTGCCCAACTGCTAAAAAATTTCCTGCTGTGATCAATTTGGAATTACCCCCGGTATTCTATACATAATTTGAAGCCACCAGCACATGCACTCTGCTTTCAACCATTGCTTGCTGAAGTTTTATTAGACACATATTTGGCATGGGGAACCTACTGTATTGGTGGAAATACTAGATGCCCCTGGGACTCCAGCCAGGATTCCTCCGTCAGGTGTCACCATTGGCGTGCGCACGGGGGGTGGCTGGTGCGCACAGGCACCCCCTAATGTCCGGCACCCCCCACATGCCATGTCTGCAGCACGCTGCTCATTCCTGTTCCTGCCACAGCGCCAGCATTACAATGAGTCACATTGACTCATGTTATGCCGCTGCGCCGCCCGCTACCTCTCCCCCAAAGTCTTCAGCAAGTACAGGAACGCGGCCGCTGCAATGCTCGGGTCCCGGCCGGGAGGGGGAGGAGGAGCCGCACTCTCAGCCCCTCCCCCCAGAGTCAATAATGATGCCTGTGTGGGACTAGCTGGCCGGAGGGGAGGGGAGTGGCTGCTCTCTCAGCTCCTCCCCCATATTCCATAATGCTGCCTCTGTGGGACTCCCCAGCTGGAGGGGGGAGGAGGGGTTGATCTTTCAGCTCCTCCGCTTTCATACTTCTCCACATGCCCTGATGTCCCCAGCTCCAAAACGTCCATTGGAGGGAAGCAAAGGCGCTGACCATCACGATGTGTAGCAGCACTTGATTGTCCAGGTAGGAGAAACACAATCCTAGATCTGTTCAAGTGCTGCTCAGCATCTCTTTGTCTCTCCATCGGCCCCCCGCTCTCTCTCTCTTTCCCCTTCAGTTCCCAGTCTCTCTTGCCCCATCCTCTCTCTCTCCCTCTGCCCTCTCTCTCTTGTGCATTATTTCTCCCTCAGCCCCTCTCTATCTCTCTCTTCACCACCACCCTCTCTCTCTATCCCCCCCACCTCTTTTTCCCACTTCCCTGTCTCTTTCTCTGCCCCCCTCTCCCCCTCTGTATCTCTCTGTCTATACCCTCTCTCTCTCTGCCTCTCCCTCTACGCCCCTCTCTCTCCATCTCATGTCTCTCTCTGTTCCCCTGCACCACTCTTCCTTCCTCTTCACCCCTATCTCTCTCCCTCACTCTCTCCTATTCCCTAATATAATTCCTCTTCTATGCCTCTCTCTGTGTCTTCCCCTCTCTCTCTGTCTGTCTGTCTGTCTCTCCATCTCTGCTTCTTTCTCTCTGCCCCCGTTTCTCCTTCTCCACTGCTCTCCCTCTCAAATCTCCTGTGTGTGTGTGTCTCTCTCTCTGACTCCCCCCTCTGCCTCTCTCTCCATCTCCACCCCTCTCTCTCTGTCTCCACCCCCTCTCTCTCTCCCCCTCTGTGTGTCTCTCTCTTCCCCTGCACCTTTCTTCCTTCTTCACCACTCTCTCTATCCTTCGCTCCGTCTCCCCCTGTCTCTCGCTGTCTACTCCTTCTCTCTCTCTGTCTACCCCCACTCTCTCTGTCTACCCCCTTTCTCTCTGTCTACCCCCTCTCTCTCTCTGTCTACCACCTCTCCATCTCCCCCTCTCTGTCTCTCTCTCTCTCCGTCTCTGCTCCTCTCTCTCCCTCCATCTCCCAATAGGCGGTGTTAGTCACTCCCAGTAGACGATTCTAGACACGCCCCTCCAATCGTGCACCCCCTAATAAAATGTGCTGCGCACGCCTATGGGTATCACAGTGTTACCTTCTGTGCTTCTGAGGTAACACTTTTTAAGATTGTATATAACTCCTTGACTGTGCGCTGTTTTGTCTTCTGATCCAATGTTGTGTATATTTTAAAAGCAGGATAAAATACACATCGACACTGACTGAGATATGACGCATGCTGTATCCGGTGCATATGGGGAAAATGCCACAGGGCTTTTTCTTGCTCAGGCAGAATAAGGTCCATTGCCGATCATACAGGAAGGAGCACAATGTTCTCATGTTTTAGTAAGGAAGCATAGCATTAAGCATTTGGCACCAGAAACCTGTGTATGGGGTCAGGAGTGGCTGATAGAAGGCGTATTGCTTGCACAGCATGTATGTCAAAATTTCTTTTTTTTACTTTGAAGATATATATGGCAATGCAAATTTAACTGGGAGCAATAAATGATAAATTACCTGGGTTTATAAGGCTTACATGATTTAGCTGTTAAGGGGATGATACATAGAAGTGCCACTATATTAAATTATATGGCAGAACCATCATTAATGCAGAATCTTCTGTGGAAAAAAAAGAGGCAATTTGGTGTTGCATGTGTGAGTTTCTATTAAGCATAGGGGCCTTCCACGTTGGATATTAATGATACTAAACAGGCAGTGTCAGACTGGACCATGAAGGGCCCACCTGGAGTGTAGCCAATTACCACGGAGTGCGACTAGCTCGCACAAAGGCTTGAACAGCCATCACAGACAGGGCCAGTTCTAGACCTTGTGACACCCAGGGCGCCCCCCCTTCCCCACTCCTCCGACAGGCAAAATAGGGTTAGTTCGCATAGGGTCGTGGCTTCATAGGGAAGAGGCATGGCCACAGAATAGTACCAATTCACATTACACTGCACAGTAGTGTCCGTCAGTCACATTACACCACACAGTAGTGTCCGTCAGTCACATTACATCACACAGTAGTGTCCGTCAGTCACATTACACCACACCCCTTACACACATTGCACCAGGTAGACCCTTATACACATTGCACCAGGAAGACCCTTATACACACTGCGACAGATAGCCCCTTATACACATTGTACTTATTAAGTGCCCCCTATTCAATGCCCTCATTAGTAGTGCCCCCAGTAGTAATGCCCCCAGTGGTAATGCCCCCATGTAGTATTGCCCCCAGTAGTAATGCTCCCTGTAGTAATGCCTCCTGTAGATATGCCCCCTGTAGTTATGCCCCCAGTAGTTATGATCCCAGTAATTATGCCCCCTGCAGATATACCCCCAGTAGTTGTGCCCCCAGTAGATTTGCTCCCTGTAGATGTGCCCCCAGTAGTTGTGCCCCTGTAGATGTGCCCCCAGTAGATGTGCCCCCTGTAGATATTCCCTCTGTAGATATGCTCCCTGTAGATATACCCCCAGTAGTTGTGCCCCCAGTAGATTTGCCCCCTGTAGATGTGCCCCTGTAGATGTGCCCCCTATAGATATGCCCCCTGTAGTTATCCCCCTGTAGTTATGCCCCCTGTAGATATACCCCCAGTAGTTTTGCCCCCTGTAGATATGACCCCAGTAGATGTGCCCCTTGTAGATGTGCCCCAGTAGTTATGCCCCCTAGTAGCGCTGCTTATACACACAAAAAAACAAACAAACAAAAACAAACCACACAATACTCAACAGCCCCGCTTCTGCTTCCCGACTGCTGCTGCCGCTCCGTCTCTGGCCGCCCGCTCCTCAGATCTATGGGAGAGACGTCATGATGTCTCTCCCATATAGCCACACAGACACTAGAGGTCAATTAGGACCTCTAGCGTCTGATTGATGGCGGCTGATTGGGCCGGGCGCCTGAGGGGTGACTGTGGCCGCAGCACCCTGAGCACCCACCCGACTTGCCCGAGCCTAAAACCGCTCCTGATCAGAGACTATGGGCTAGATGCGTCATCGCTTGGAGAGAGATAAAATTGAGGGGCAGATTTATTAAGCCTGGAGAAGTGATAAAGTGGAAGGTGATAATGCACCAGCCAGTCAGCTCTTAACTGTCATTTTTCAAACCCAGCCTGTAACATGGAAGTTAGGAGCTGATTGGCTGTTGCATTATCACTTTCTACTTTATCACTTCACCAGGCTTAATAAATCGGGATCGGTATGAAATACCTCCAATCAAAATCCCGATGTTCAAAATCCCGACACCAATTGACCGAAGGTCAAAATCCCGACAAGGTCAAAATCCCGACATGGACAAAATACCGACAAGGTCAAAATACCGACATGTAAAATGCAGACAGGTCAAAATACCGACATGCGGTTTTTGTTGTTTTTGTGTGTGTATGTCGACATAAGTCAACATGGACACCATATAAAGTGTACCGTGTCCCCTCGCACGGCTCGCTGCGCTCGGCAAACTATTATATTCCCCCTCCAGGTCCACTGGGATGGTAAAGTATGAACAAGTCGGTTTCAATGAAAAAAATAATGAAAAACTCATGTCGGTATTTTGACCTGTCGGCATTTTACATGTCGGTATTTTGACCTTGTCGGTATTTTAAATGTCTGTATTTTGTCCATGTCGGGATTTTGACCTTGTCGGGATCTTGACCATCGGTCAATTGGTGTCGGGATTTTGAACGTCGGGATTTTGATTGGAGGTAAACTGACTGCATCCCAATAAATCTGCCCCTGAGAGAGAAAAAGCACCAGCCAACCAGCTCCTGTCTTTTTTCAAACACAGCATGTAGCATGGCAGTTAGGAGCTGATTGGCTCGTACTTTATCTCCATCCAATTTATCACTCTCCAAGCTATGACCAGTGCCAGATTAAGGTCCTCATGGGCCTGGAGCTGAAATTTATGAAGGCCTATTGCGTGTCGCCACAAGGGGTGTGACCAGCATGGTGTGGGGGTGGCTAGTGATATGGGGGTGTGACCATTGCTATATATATATTAGAGATGAGCGGGTTCGGTTCCTCGGGATCCGAACCCCCCCGAACTTCACCCATTTTACATGGTTCCGAGGCAGACTCGGATCCTCCCGCCTTGCTCGGTTAACCCGAGCGCGCCCGAACGTCATCATCCCGCTGTCGTATTCTCGCAAGATTCGTATTCTATATAAGGAGCCGTGCGTCGCCGCCATTTTCACTCGTGCATTGGAGATTATAGGGAGAGGACGTGTGCAGCGTTCTCTCGGTTGTGTTCAGTGTGCTGCAAATATCTGTGCTCAGTGTGGTTGCAAATATCTGTGCTACTGCTCAGTGTGCTGAAAATATCTACGTTCTCTGCAGGGGCGTTTTAAGAGAGGAGGAGGCCCGTGTGCAGCCTTCTGCTTCAGGGGCCCCCTCCTCTCTGACTGATGAACAGGTATTTTAATACTTACCTCTCCTGGGTCCCCCGGCGGTGCCATCCCTCTCCGCAGCACAATAGAGTCTGAGAACAGACTCTATTGCGCATGCGCAAACCTCCGGGAACACGGCGCGGCGGCCATTTTCCCAAAGATTTTACTAATGCGCATGCGCGAAACTCCGGAAAAATGGCCGCCGTGCCATCTTTCCGGAGTTTTTAGCAAGCGCAATAGAGTTTGTTCCCCCTAGTGTTCAAACTCTATTATGCTGCTGAGAAGGGATGGCTCCGATGGGGGACTCCAGAGAGGTAAGAAATAAACAAATGGGTGCAGTGTGTGCGGGGTGGGCCCCCCAGGACCCTGGGGGCCCATGTGCCTCGCACACACTGCACCCATTATAGATACGCCAATGGTTCTCTGCCTGAAAAACGCTCCATGGGCCTAATTCTGAGTTGATCGCAGCAGCAAATTTGTTAGCAGTTGGGCAAAACTATGGCCCTCATTCCGAGTTGTTCGCTCACTAGCTGCTTTTAGCAGCATTGCACACGCTAAGCCGCCGCCCTCTGGGAGTGTATCTTAGCTTAGCAGAATTGCGAACGAAAGATTCGCAAAATTGCGAATAGAAATTTCTTAGCAGTTTCTGAGTAGCTCGACGCTTACTCAGCCATTGCGATCAGTTCAGTCAGTTTCGTTCCTGGTTTGACGTCACAAACACACCCAGCGTTCGCCCAGGCACTCCCCCGTTTCTTCAGACACTCCCGCGTTTTTCCCAGAAACGGCAGCGTTTTTTCACACACACCCATAAAACGTCCAGTTTCCGCCCAGAAACACCCACTTCCTGTCAATCACACTCCGATCACCAGAACGAAGAAAAATCCTCGTAATGCCGTGAGTAAAATACCTAACTTTTGAGTAAAATAACTGAGCGCATGCGCTCTGCGAACCATGCGCATGTGCAGTAAGCGACTAATCACAATATAGAGAAAATCGGCAACGAGCGAACAACTCGGAATGAGGGCCCATGTGCACTGCAGGTGGGGCAGATGTAACATGTGCAGAGAGAGTTAGATTTGGGTGGGGTGTATTCAAACTGAAATCTAAATTGCAGTGTAAAAATAAAGCAGACAGTATTTACTCTGCACAGAAACAATCTAACCAACCCAAATCTAACTCTCTCTGCAAATGTTATATCTGCCCCCCTGCAGTGCACATGGTTTTGCCCAGTTGCTAACAAACTTGCTGCTGCGATCAACTCAGAATTACCCCCCATATCTGTGCTCAGTGTGCTGCAAATATCTGTGCTCAGTGTGCTTTATTGTGGGGACTGGGGACCACCAGTATTATATAGTAGTAGGATAGTGCAGAGTTTTGCTGACCAGTGACCACCAGTATATATGTTCTCTGCCTGAAAAACGCTCCATATCTGTGCTGCATTGTAGTATATAGTAGGAGGACAGTGCAGAACTTTGCTGACCAGTGATCACCAGTATTATATCAGTACGGTACAGTAGTCCACTGCTCTACTTACCTCTGTGTCGTCAAGTATACTTTCCATCCATACCTGTTGTACATTTTAGTTGTTGTGCGCAGTATATATAGTAGGAGGACAGTGCATAATTTTGCTGACCACCAGTATATAATATATAGCAGTACGGTACAGTAGGCCACTGCTCTACCTACCTCTGTGTCATCAAGTATACTATCCATCCATACCTGTGGTGCATTTTAGTTGTGCGCAGTATATATAGTAGGAGGACAGTGCATAATTTTGCTGACCACCAGTATATAATATATAGCAGTACGGTACAGTAGGCCATTGCTATTGATATATTACTGGCATATAATTCCACACATTAAAAAATGGAGAACAAAAATGTGGAGGGTAAAATAGGGAAAGATCAAGATCCACTTCCATCTCGTGCTGAAGCTGCTGCCACTAGTCATGGCCGAGACGATGAAATGCCATCAACGTCGTCTGCCAAGGCCGATGCCCAATGTCATAGTAGAGAGCATGTAAAATCCAAAAAACAAAAGTTCAGTAAAATGACCCAAAAATCAAAATTAAAAGCGTCTGATGAGAAGCGTAAACTTGCCAATATGCCATTTACGACACGGAGTGGCAAGGAATGGCTGAGGCCCTGGCCTATGTTCATGGCTAGTGGTTCAGATTCACATGAGGATGGAAGCACTCATCCCCTCGCTAGAAAACTGCAGTGCCAGGTGTTTGTGTCGGCCACTTGGGTCGATTAGCTTAGTCACACAGCTACCTCATTGCACCTCTTTTTTTCTTTGCATCATGTGCTGTTTGGGGACTATTTTGTAAATCTGCCATCCTATCTGACACTGTAGTGCCACTCCTAGATGGGCCAGGTGTTTGTGTCGGCCACTTGGGTCGCTTAGCTTAGCCATCCAGCGACCTTGGTGCACCTCTTTTTTTCTTTGCATCATGTGCTGTTTGGGGACTATTTTTTGAAGTGCCATCCTGTCTGACACTGCAGTGCCACTCCTAGATGGGCCAGGTGTTTGTGTCGGCCACTTGGATCGCTTAGCTTAGCCATCCAGCGACCTTGGTGCGCCTCTTTTTTCTTTGCATCATGTGCTGTTTGGGGACTATTTTTTGAAGTGCCATCCTGTCTGACACTGCAGTGCCACTCCTAGATGGGCCAGGTGTTTGTGTCGGCCACTTGGGTCGCTTAGCTTAGTCATCCAACGACCTCGGTGCAAATTTTAGGACTAAAAATAATATTGTGAGGTAATCAGAATAGACTGGAAATGAGTGGAAATTATGGTTATTGAGGTTAATAATACTATGGGATCAAAATGACCCCCAAATTCTATGATTTAAGCTGTTTTTGAAGGGTTTTTGTAAAAAAACACCCAAATCCAAAACACACCCGAATCCGACAAAAAATTTTCAGGGAGGTTTTGCCAAAACGCGTCCGAATCCAAAACACGGCCGCGGAACCGAATCCAAAACCAAAACACAAAACCCGAAAAATGTCCGGTGCACATCACTAATATATATATATATTTGTGTGTGTGTGTATATGTATGTATGTATGTATGTGTGTTTGAAACAGAAAAATCACAGTGCTTAAATTATTATATTACAATATTAAGTGGAGGAATAAAGGGGGAAGGACAGTGGCAGATAGGAGCAAAACAGGAGGAAGAACAGGGTCTACATGGGAGGAAGATGGGAGAGAGACAGGGAGAAGAACAGGGGCTAGATCAGGGGTGGGCAATTATTTCAGCTGAGGGGCCACTTGACACTTTCTTGTCAGTATCCGAGGGCCACACGTAAAATAGCAGCTCCCCCCCGCCCCCCCCCCCCCCCCCCCCCCCACATGCCAAAAATCTAGGGATGTGGCTTCATGTGGAAGGGGCATGGCCATAAAATAATACAGATTCATATTAGGCTGCTCAATAGTCTCCTTTATTCAAATTGCGCCACACAGTAGCACCACTTACACACATTACACCAGGTAGAGCCCCTTTTACACACATTGTGGCAGGTAGAGCTCCCTTATACACAGTATGGACGGTAGAGCCCCCTTTTTACACAGTACAGAAGGTAGAGCCCCCTTTTACACATTAACATTTTATTTGGGATAATCATTGTGCAGCAAGCAAATTACCAGGTGTCTTATGGCCCCTGGGGAAAGGTGTGACACAGTGATAGAACACGGGGGTGTGTCACTGTGAAAGAACACGGGGGGGGGGGGCGGGGGGGGTGACACAGTGACAGAACACTGGGGTGACAGTGACAGAACACGGTGGGGGTGACACAGTGACAGAACACAGGGGGGTGACACAGTAACAGAACACGGGGGTGACACGGTGACAGAACATGGGGTGACAGTGACAGAACACAGGGGATGACAGTGACAGAACATGGGGGTGTGACACAGTGACAGAACACGGGGGTGTGACACAGTGACAGAACACGGGGGTGTGACACAGTGACAGAACACGGGGGTGACACGGTGACAGAACACTGGGGCGTGACACGGTGACAGAACATGGGGGGTGACATGGTGACAGAACATGGGGGGGGGGTGACACAGTGACAGAACACTGGGAGGTGACACGGTGACAGAACATGGGGTGACACGGTGACAGAACATGGTGTGACACAGTGACAGAACATGGGGGGGTGACAACATGGTGGGGTGACACGATGACAGAATACGGGGGTGCGACACGGTGACAGAACACGGTGGGGTGACACAGTGACAGAACACGGGAGGAGTTGGTACAGCGAGAGCTAAAGATCTCTACCCCCCAACCTAAAAACAGTCTGACGCCACTGCCCGCACAAATATACACACACACTCTCACATATACACACACATACACTTTCTTTCTTTCACTCACTCACTCACTCACTCACTCACTTTTTCCATTAACTCACTGATCTGGCTGGCTGTCAGTGCAGGAAGGATTGATCTGTAGCAGTCAGGCTCTTGTCCCGTGTAGCCCAGCCCCCTCATCGGCACGTAGCTCCGCCCCCTTTTCAGCTGGACACAGCCGTTGTCAACTTGTCACTGGAGGCTGGAGGAGGAGGCTACTACAACACAGGCGCCGTGCAGCAGCAGGGGAGACTGGCACCGGCAGCTTGGAGGTACTGCAGAGCAATGACAAGCAGCTTAGCCGGTCGGGCCGCTTGTCATTGCTCGCTGGTGGGAGGCAGTGGGCCGGGCAGGATCGGTTTGCGGGCCGCATCCGTCCCGCAGCCCATATTTTGCCCACCCCTAGGCTAGATGGTAGGAAGACAGGAGACAGACAGGGAGAAGAACAGGGGCTAGATGGGAGGAAGATGGGAGCGATACAGGGGGAACAACAGTAGAAAATGGGGGTGAGATGGGAAGATGGGAAGAAGAAGGGAGGGAGACAGGTGGAAGAACAGGGGAAGATGGGAGGAAGAAGGGAGGGAGACAGGTGGAAGAACAGGGGAAGATGGGAGGAAGAAGGGAGGGAGACAGGTGGAAGAACAGGGGAAGATGGGAGGAAGAAGGGATGGGAGACAGATGGAAGAACATGGGAAAATGGGAGTCACATGGGAGATGGGAGAAAGAACAGGGGCTAGATGGGAGAAAGACGGAGGGAGATAGAGGGAAGAACAGGGGAAGATGGGAGGAAGACAGAAAGGCGACAGGGAAGAATAGTCGATAAGGGAGGCTCCTCCACAACAGTGGTTTTGACTGTTACATACAAAAAAGAAAAAAAAGCTATGACCCGCATTGAACCCCACGTTTGCTCAGGTGAACAGATAGAACTGTGAGGAACAGGAAACAGGAAGAGATGGGAGGCACACAGAAAGGGATGGGAGGAACACAGGGAGAGCGGCTAAATCTCCTTCAGTTAATGTACCCTCTGACGCCATCATCTACTGGGAACAGTCATATAATTTTTTTCTTCTATTGAATTCTTTTGTTACAATGGTCAGTTACCATCGCATCGACAGATTCTATGGCAGAATCCCAGCCATCATTTGATGGTGGGCTTCTGATGTCCATCCCTAGTCTGGGGAGGCAGGGGTGACAGGAACACGGTAATGTCACTGTCCCATACTAATTTTACTGACTGACTCAACCTGCAGCACTGAGTCATCCGCATGTGTAGGAATGATGGGGTGTAGTTATGTGTAGGAGACTGCCAGTCACAATACCTTCCCCTACATCCCGCCCACTTACAATCACGTCAGTCGGCATGCCGATTAGCAGGGACTATGGTCACACATACCCAACCCGGAAGGATCACATAGCATGTGTTACATGTGTGGCCAGCCAGTCTTGCATCCAGGGGTGGAGAGGGGATTAGTCTGATGGGGGTGAAATCAACCTGGCGACGGGGCCGGAGGGAGTTAGCCTGGTGACGGGGCAGCAGGGGGTTAGCCTGGTGACGGGGCAGCAGGGCGATAGCCTGGTGATGGGGGGAGGAAGAGGGGGGATAGCCTGGTGACAGGGGGAGAGGGGATTAGTCTGGTTAGAGGGGGAGGAGGGGGGACTGCAGGAGGACCTTTCACTTGTATTGCTGATTCCTAATGCAAAGCTTTGTGCTATGACATATTCTGGCATTACCTGTCACTGTTACTGTCAAATGGCAGCTCCGGTAATGCAGGAATAGGGGGCTCCAGGGTATCTGACCTACCTGAACGGGACACAGTCAAGGTAACACAGGTGGCCCGGCCTTCTGCGGCCGCCAATCACTGCACAGCTGCAGCGGGCCTGCCCGGCATCTCGATTGATCTCTGGCTCAGAAATAAACCCCGCATGAGCGACCAGAGCCGGGGATTCAGTATGGGCTTCCAGGCTGGTGGCTTGGATGAGCTGCATGACGCCCTTCTTGCTGTGCCTTATCAACCGCATACGTGGCGGTGTAATGGTAAGGCCGGCCCTTGTCTCCTCCCACTCATCCCCTCATCTCTACTGCGGCGGTGCCGGCAGCAGCAGAGCAGTGCTGCTGGGTGGGTCCTAGTGCCATTGGATCCACCCAGTACCCTGCAGTCGACAGTAAATAGGTGGCTCTGCAGCTGTGCCCACCAGACCGCAGCGCCACTGGCAGGCTGTTGTGGCAGGACATTTTTTTCCTGTTTACAGCAGCACAGCAGTTTGCAGTGGGCCTATTTTGCTGGTGGACCTGGAGCTGCAGCTCCATTAGCCCCATTGTTAATCCGGCCCTGGCGATGATGCATCTAGCCCTATGTGGGTGATTCAGATCTGATTGCTACTGTGCGTTTTCACACAGTGGGTGATCAGCAATAGACTGCACATGCGTATGCACTGCAATGCGCACGCACTTCGGCAAACAACAACAGGCATCGTCTGGCAGTGACAGGATGGTGCAAAAATTTCAATCGCACAGCCATTCGCATGCTGATTGACAGGAAGAGGCTGTTTGTGGGTGGTAACTGACCGTTTTCTGGGAGTGTCAGGGAAAATGCAGGCGTTCCCAAGTGTTTTCAGGGAGGGTGTGTGACGTCATCTCCGGACCCAATCAGCCTGTTCTCATCGCACTGTGTAGGAGTAAGTTGTGGGCTGAGCACAGACTGCACACAGAGGAAAAATCATTCAATGGTGAGTGAGGTGCGAACGGATTTGCAGCTGTCTGCTGACTGAGGTTTTTTTTGCAGCTCGGCGTACACATGCGATCGCACACTTGCACTGCTAAAATACACTCCTCTTGGGCGGTGACTATCTGAACGCAGCACAACAAATTTAGCAGCCTAGTAATCAGGTCTGAATCACCCCCTATGTTTCTGACCCTCTAATAGAGTGCACTCTCTCCTGACATTAGAGGAAGGGGTAAGGCCCACAGGCAGTGGGGTATGCCAGGGATTTCCCCTTTTTCCCTGTGGGTCAGTGAGCAGTGTATGTGCAGGGGGCAGTGTATGTGGTACACATGGGCCTCTGAGTCAAGGGGGGACTACACCGCTCATCCTACACCCAATGACTATATGTACCTTTTTTCTGCCACTACAGTAATCACCAGGAAAATGGCACCTGTGCCATTTTCCAGATATCAGCTTCAATTGATATTATCGCCCCTGTGCGTATAAGACCTCGTAAACCACAACGTCAAGCTCCATGGTTCGACAACAGTGTTAGTGAGCTCAAGAAAAGGGGGCGTAGACTGGAAAGACGATGGAGGAAGACTAACCTGGTGGATGACAAAATAAAACTAGTAAAGCATAACGAAGAATATCAATCGACAATCACTCGTAAGAAATCACAGTTCCTGTCAAATGAGATCACAGCAGCAAACAATAGGCCAGCTCAACTTTTCCGCACAGTGGAGATGCTTTGCAAGCCAGCATGCCTGCAGACTGATGAGACCCCCTCCCAGGCAAGATGCAACGAGTTTGCAAACTTCTTTGCAGATAAAATATCCACCATCCGGGCTGGCATCTCCACAGTGCCATCAAAGGAGTGCCAAACTACAAAGCCTGCCAATATAAGCTACCTGCCTTCATGGACCAGCTTTGACCCAGTGGATGTAAAGGACACTGCTGAAATTGCTCGGATTTTGCGTCCCACCACCTGTGATCTGGACCCGGCCTCAACCAAGCTTCTAATAGGTTGTATGGATATAATTGATCCTGTCTTTGCACAAAATTTTCAATGCTCTTTGCAGACAGGCATCTTTCCTGGACCCCTAAAGGAAGCAATTGTTAGACCGCTTCTTAAAAAACCTAATTTAGATCCCGACTGCATGACCAACTACAGACTGGTATCAAACCTTCCTTTCCTAGGAAAGGTTATTGAGGAAGTGGTTGCAAAACAACTGGAAATCCGCCTGACAACCCATGATATTTATGATCCATTCCAATCAGGATTCAGGAGAAGACATAGCACTGAAACAGCCCTGGTGTGTGTGTTAAATGATCTGCTGATGGCAAGAGACAGAGGTGACTGTTCAATATTAATCCTTCTGGATCTCTCGGCAGCATTTGATACCATGGACCATGGGCTTCTGATCGAGCGACTTATAAATTTCTGTGGTCTGGATGGCACAGTCCTAAGCTGGTTCAATTCATTTCTCACAGGCAGGTCACAGAGAGTATCGTCTGGATTATACTCATCACCCCCAGTGCCATTGCCATGTGGTGTCCCACAAGGTTCTATACTATCCCCCATGCTTTTTGCAGTATACATGCTTCCATTGGGCGAAATAATCAGGCGCCATGGCCTGGTCTACCATTGATATGCAGATGATACACAACTATACTTGTCCTTTGCTCCGGGCACTGATAACCCAGTAGCAGCCCTAAATGGCTGTCTAGCTGAGCTACAGGAGTGGATGAGTGCCAGTTGGCTGCAACTGAACCCAGATAAAACAGAGGTCCTTATGATACGACCGCAACATCAAAGTACAAGACCGCAGCATAGCCAACCAACTGGACTTACACTTGGGGATTCAGAACTACAGACCAGTGATCGTGTGCGGAATCTTAGTGTTGTCCTGGATGGTGGCTTGACACTTAAACATCAGATATCAGCCACAATCAAATCCTCATTCTTTCACCTGAGGAACATAGCCAGAATCAAGCACTTAATTCCCTCAGATGATCTGCCAAAAGTCATACATGCATTTGTATCATCTCGATTAGACTACTGTAATGCCCCCTACCTTGGTCTCCCAGCAAAAGAATTGCACCGCTTACAGCTGGTGCAAAACACAGCTGCCAGGCTGTTAACCAACCAGCCCCGTTCTAGCCACATAACACCCATCCTCTACTCCCTTCACTGGCTGCCTGTAAGATGGCGAATCATCTTCAAGATTGGCTTACTGAGTTTCAAAGCATTACATGACCAGGGCCCAAGGTACCTGAAGCAGCTTCTGAGTTCTGACCCCATACTGCCCCACTCGATTACTGCGATCTGTAGATGAAGGACTTTTAGCAGTACCTAGAATCTCCCGTAATTCATCCGGGGTTCGAGCTTTTAGTCATGCGGCTTCGACTCCATGGAACTCACTTCCCCGCACAGTGCGAGAGGCCCCAACTATAGAATCCTTCAAAAGTAGACTCAAGACTTTCCTGTTTACTCAAGCATTTCCATGATGTCCCTTTTAGTATCTTCATGCTTCTGTATTTTATGAAAATGTACTTCATTATTTTCTGTACTATATTATGCTATGTATCTGTTAAGTGCCTTGAGTCCTATTGGAGAAAGAGCGCTATATAAATAAAAATAAGATTTTAAACCTACCGGTAAATCTTTTTCTCGTAGTTCGTAGAGCATGCTGGGACTCCGTAAGGACCATGGGGATAGACGGGCTCCGCAGGAGACATGGGCACTTTAAGAAAGACTTTAGGCTCTGGGTGTGCACTGGCTCCTCCCTCTATGCCCCTCCTCCAGACCTCAGTTAGAGAAACTGTGCCCAGAGGAGACGGACAGTACAAGGAAAGGATTTTAGGTAATCCAAGGGCAAGATTCATACCAGTCACACCAATCACACCGTATAACTTGTGATATACTATCTAGTTAACAGTATGAAAAACCAACATAGCCTCGGTCCACCACCGATGAAACTATAACATAACCCTTATGTACGCAATAACTATATACAAGCCTTGCAGAAGTAGTCCGCACTTGGGACGGGCGCCCAGCATCCTCTACGGACTACAAGAAAAAGATTTACCGGTAGGTTTAAAATCTTATTTTCTCTAACGTCCTAGAGGATGCTGGGACTCCGTAAGGACCATGGGGATTATACCAAAGCTCCCAAACGGGCGGGAGAGTGCGGATGACTCTGCAGCACCGATTGAGCAAACAGGAGGTCCTCCTCAGCCAGGGTATCAAACTTATAGAACTTTGCAAAGGTATTTGACCCCGACCAAGTAGCAGCTCGGCACAGCTGTAGTGCCGAGATCCCTTGGGTAACCGCCCAAGAAGAGCCCACCTTCCTAGTGGAATGGGCCTTAACCGATTTCGGTAACGGCAATCCTGCCGTAGAATGCGCCTGCTGAATCGTGAATCGCAAGCGAGCAATAGTCTGCTTTGAAGCAGGGCCGCCAACCTTGTTGGCTGCATACAGGACAAACAGTGCCTCTGTTTTTCTGATCCTAGCCGTTCTGGCCACGTAAATCTTCAAAGCCCTGACCACATCAAGGGACTCGGAATCCTCCAAGTCACGTGTAGCCACAGGTACGACAATAGGCTGGTTCATATGAAAGGATGAGACCACTTTAGGTAGGAATTGAGGACGAGTCCGCAATTTTGCCCTATCCATATGAAAAACCAGATAGGGGCTTTTATGTGATAAAGCCGCTAATTCCGAAACTCGCCTAGCCGAAGCTAAGGCTAACAACATGACCACCTTCCAAGTGAGATATTTTAACTCCACTGTTTTGAGTGGTTCAAACCATTGTGACTTAAGGAAACTTAACACCACGTTAAGGTCCCAAGGCGCCACCGGAGGTACAAAAGGAGGCTGAATATGCAGTACTCCCTTCACAAACGTCTGTACTTCAGGAAGAGAGGCCAATTCCTTCTGAAAGAAAATGGATAGGGCCGAAATCTTAACCTTAATGGAGCCTAATTTTAGGCCCAAATTCACTCTAGTTTGTAGGAAGTGAAGGAGACGGCCCAGCTGGAATTCTTCCGTAGGAGCATTCCTGGCCTCACACCAAGAAACATATTTTCGCCATATTCGATTATAATGTTTTGATGTCACGTCCTTCCTAGCCTTTATTAGTGTAGGAATGACCTCATCTGGAATACCTTTTTTCGCTAGGATCCGGCGTTCAACTGCCATGCCGTCAAACACAGCCGCGGTAAGTCCTGGAACAGACAGTGCCCCTGTTGCAGCAGGTCCTGTATTAGAGGAAGAGGCCACGGATCTTCTGTGAGCAACTCCTGCAGCTCCGGATACCAGGTCCTTCATGGCCAATCTGGAACAATGAGGATTGTTCTCACTCCTCTTTGTCTTATTATTCTCAACACCTTGGGTATGAGAGGAAGAGGAGGAAATACATAGACCGACCGGTACACCCACGGTGTCACCAGGGCGTCCACAGCTACCACCTGAGGATCTCTTGACCTGGCGCAATACCTTTTTAGCTTTTTGTTGAGACGGGACGCCATCATGTCTATTTGGGGCAGTCCCCACCGACTTGCGATCTGCTCAAAGACTTCCTGATGAAGCCCCCACTCTCGCGTGGGCAGATCGTATCTGCTGAGGAAGTCTGCTTCCCAATTGTCCACTCCCGGAATGAACACTGCTGACAGTGCGCTGACATGATTCTCCGCCCAGCGAAGAATCCTGGTGGCTTCCGCCATTGCCACCCTGCTCCTTGTGCCGCCTTGGCGGTTTACATGAGCCACTGCGATGACATTGTCTGACTTAATCAGAACTGGTTTGTCGCGAAGTAATGCCTCCGCTTGACATATGGCGTTGTATATGGCCCTCAACTCCAGGACGTTGATGTGGAGACAAGTCTCTAGACTTGACCATAGACCTTGGAACTTTCTTCCCTGTGTGACTGCTCCCCAACCTCGGAGGCTTGCATCCGTGGTCACCAGGATCCAGTCCTGAATGCCGAACCTGCGGCCCTCTAGGAGGTGAGCACTCTGCAGCCACCACAGGAGAGATACCCTGGGTCTGGGGGACAGGGTGATTCGCCGATGCATATGTAGATGTGACCCGGACCACTTGTCCAGCAGGTCCCATTGGAAGGTTCTCGCATGGAACCTGCCGAAGGGAATGGCTTCGTATGATGCCACCATTTTCCCCAGGACTCGAGTGCAGTGATGCACTGACACCTGTTTTGGCTTCAATAGGTTCCTGACCAGAGTCACGAGTTCCTGAGCTTTTTCCGTCGGAAGAAAAACCCTTTTCTGGTCTGTGTCCAGAATCAAGCCCAAGAAGGTCAGACGCGTCGTAGGAACCAGCTGCGACTTCGGGATATTGAGAATCCAGCCGTGTTGCTGTAACACCTTCAATGAAAGTGACACGCTGTCCAGTAACTACTCCCGAGATCTCGCTTTTATGAGGAGATCGTCCAAGTATGGGATAATTGTGACACCTCGCTTGCGCAGGAGCACCATCATTTCCGCCAGTACCTCGGTGAAAATCCTCGGGGCCGTGGAAAGCCCAAACGGCAACGTCTGAAATTGGTAATGACAATCCTGTACTGCAAATCTCAGGAACGCCTGATGAGGTGGAAATATTGGAACATGAAGGTACGCATCCTTTATGTCTAGGGAAACCATAAAATCCCCCCCTTCCAGGCTGGTGATGACCGCTCTGAGCGACTCCATCTTGAACTTGAACTTTTTCAAGTATAGGTTCAGGGATTTTAAATTCAAAATGGGTCTGACCGAACCGTCCGGTTTCGGGACCACAAACAGGGTTGAGTAATATCCCCTCCCCTGTTGCAGTAGGGGAACCTTGACCACCACCTGTTGAAGATACAATTTTTGAATTGCATTTAACACTAACTCCCTCTCTGAGGGAGAAGCTGGCAGAGCCGATTTGAAAAACCGGCGAGGGGGGACCTCTTCGAATTCCAGCTTGTATCCCTGAGAAACAATTTCTATTTCCCAGGGATCCACCTGTGAGAGAACCCAGATGTGGCTGAAAAGTCGAAGACGTGCCCCCACTGGAGTGGACTCCCTCAGGGGAGCCCCAGCGTCATGCGGTGGATTTTGCAGAGGCCGGGGAGGACTTCTGTTCCTGGGAACAAGCTGTGTGCAGCTTTTTTCCTCTGCCCTTACCTCTGGCAAGAAAGGACGATCCACGTACTTTTTTGCTTTTATTCGAACGAAAGGACTGCATTTGATAATGAGGCGCTTTCTTAGGCTGTGAGGGAACAGAAGGCAAGAAATTCGATTTACCTGCCGTAGCTGTGGAGACGAGGTCTGAGAGGCCTTCTCCAAATAACTCCTCACCTTTGTAAGGCAAAAACTCCATATGCCTCTTCGAGTCGGCATCCCCCGTCCACTGTCGGGTCCATAAGACTCGCCTAGTGGAAACAGACATAGCGTTTATTCTGGAACTTAGTAAACAAACATCTCTTTGAGCATCCCTCATATATAATACAGCATATTTTATATGCCCTAGGGTCATTAAAATGGTATCCTTATCTAGGGTCTCAATCTCCGCTGATAAGGAATCAGTCCATGCAGCCACAGCACTACAAACCCAGGCCGATGCCATTGCCGGTCTAAGTATTGTACCAGAATGTGTGTAAATGGACTTCATGGTAACCTCCAGCTTGCGATCAGCAGCATCCTTGAGGGTAGCCGTATCTTGGGATGGCAGCGCTATCTTTTTTGATAAGCGTGTTAATGCCTTGTCCACCTTAAGAGAGGATTCCCATCGTATCCTATCCTTTTGCGGGAAAGGATACGCCATAAGAATCCTTTTGGGAACCTGCAGTCTCTTGTCTGCGGTTTCCTAAGCCTTTTCGCATAATTCGTTCAGCTCATACGAGGATGGATGGAAAGGTGACCTCAGGCTTTTTCTCTTTATACATGTGTACCCTCGTGTCAGGGACAGGGGGTTCCTCTGTGATATGCAAAACCTCTTTTATTGCAATAATCATATATCGAATACCCTTAGCCACTTTTGGCTGTAATTTTGCATCATCGTAGTCGACACTGGAGTCTGAATCCGTGTCGGTATCTGTGTCAACTATTTGGGATAGTGTGCGCTTCTGAGACCCCGAAGGACTCGGCGACATTGGGACAGGCATGGTTTGACTTCCTGACTGTTCCCTAGCCTCAGCTTTGTCTAATCTTTTGTGCAATAAATTCACATTAGCACTTAAGACATTCCACATATCCATCCAGTCAGGTGTCGGCGCTGCCGACGGAGACCTTGCATTCATACACTCCCCCTCCTCCTTAGGTGAGCCTTCAAACTCATACATGTCGACACACGCGTACCGACGGACACACCCCACACACACAGGGAAGCTCTTTTCTGAAGACAGGTTCCCCACCAGGCCCTTTGGAGAGACAGAGAGAGAGTATGCCAGCACACACCCCAGCGATATATGACCCAGGAAAAAACTCAGAATGTTTTACCCAGTAGCGCTGTTATAACTTTATGCACGCCAATTATGTACACCCCCCCCCCCCCCCCTAAAAAACCCACTGTCACCGTCAGTAAGCAGGGGAGAGTCCGGGGAGCTGCCTCTCAACGCTGTGCTGTGGAGAAAATGGCGCTGGTGAGTGCTGAGGAAGAAGCCCCGCCCCCTCGGCGGCGGGCTTCTGTCCCGCTCAAAATCTATCAAAACATGGCGGGGGCTCTTTATATACATGTACAGTGCCCAGCTGTACATGTATATATATGCTTTTGCCATAGGAGAGGTTTATACTGCTGCCCAGGGCGCTCCCCCTGCGCCCTGCACCCTTACAATGACCGGAGTGTGTGAGGTGAACGGGAGCAATGGCGCACAGCTTCACCGCTGTGCGTTACCTCTATGAGGATCAGACGTCTTCTGCCGCCTCTGAAGTCTTCTTTCTTCTCATACTCACCCGGCTTCTATCTTCTGGCTCTGCGAGGAGGACGGCGGCGCGGCTCTGGGACGGACGGCGAGGATGAAACCTGCGTACCAATCCCTCTGGAGCTAATGGTGTCCAGTAGCCTAAGAAACAGGACCTTGAAACTCAGAGAAGTAGGGTTGTTTCTCTCTCCTCAGTCCCTCGATGCAGGGAGTCTGTTGCCAGCAGGCTCCCTGAAAATAAAAAACCTAACCAAAATACTTTCTTACAGGAAACTCAGGAGAGCTCCCTGCAGTGCACCCATCTCCTCTGGGCACAGTATCAAACTGAGGTCTGGAGGAGGGGCATAGAGGGAGGAGCCAGTGCACACCCAGAGCCTAAAGTCTTTCTTAAAGTGCCCATGTCTCCTGCGGAGCCCGTCTATCCCCATGGTCCTTACGGAGTCCCAGCATCCTCTAGGACGTTAGAGAAATTATTATTTATTATTATTATTATCCATAGTAGAGAAATCACCAGAACGGTGGACATGTGGCCAGAACTGAGTGTCAGTATTCCTCCAGAAGTGAGGATCTTTACCTGACTACACATGCAGATTATACTCATCCATATTTTGCCACAAAATAATACCAATTCATATTACGCTGTACAGTAGTCTCCATTATTCAAATTACATCGCACAGTATCGCCACTTACACACATTACACCAGGTAGAGCGCCTTTTATACATTACGACAGATAGAGTCACATTTTACATAGTATGGCAGGTAGAGTCCCCTTTTACACAGTACTGCAGATAGAGTCCCGTATTACACATTACAGCAAGTGGTGTCCCCTTTTACACAGTATGGCAGGTAATGTCACATTTTACACAGCATGGCAGGTAGAGCCCTTTTTTTATTTTATTTTTATTTACACATTACGACAAGTGGAGTCCCCGTTTTACACATTACCAGTACACTACCTGCCGAGTCAGTCACCATTTACACATTACAGTATATCTGTAACCACTCCCCCCCCCCCCAAGATATCCTGCATTTGCCCCTGTGCCTGCCACCTTCCCCCATGCTGTGCTAATTGCTAAGTTTACCTTCAGACGGCAGGAGCTGGCGGTTCTCATCTTACACAGGATGGGCACTGCAGCACAGATCTCTGCACACAGAGGGGCCAGGCATCCGGCGCTGCTGAAAGATCCTGCGGGTGGAGGGTCGGGCATCACTGCTCGCGTCTCAGCGTTTTACCATGGGGCGGGGGGGGCTGGCCATTACGCACGGCTCAGAGTCAGCATACCACGAGGTGGGGGGGGCGGCCATTCCGCGCGTCTCAGCGTTACGGGGGAGAGGGGCTGGCCATTACACGTGGATCAGAGTCAGCATACCATGAGGGGGGGCTCAGTGTTACCACAAAGGAGGGAGGGCGGCTCACTTTTACCACGAGGGAGGGGGGGCGGATCGGGCAATATCGCCCGCAGCTGCACTATAAGCTCCGTCTTGGGGGAGAGGGGATGCGAAGCTGACATTTGAGGACCTGTCAGTGTCAACTATAGATTGTTGATGCGGCTGGGTGCGCGCCAGGTCAACCTGCGCTGTGTGCAAGGCACACAGCGCACATACCTAGTTACGGCTCTGATGACAGGTACCTGCAAATCACATACTTCTTGTCTCAAAGACTAAGGATTCCTCCGATCCATTCAACACAACATTCTGTTCATGCAGATAAAGAAGGATGGGTATTTAACATACAGAGTTTTCACCATAGCACCTACTCTTCATATCTTCGTATTAGGAACAACCAAGACTCTCTGAAATGTTCCATTTGCATTACTTGTCTGAGCTACATCAGCTCTTCCAACATAGAACTTTTGAGACTCACCAAACCACTGCACCTCACTATCCCTTGCCCCACTCACTACCCCCACCGTACACTCAGAACAATAAACCCCATTGTTCTTCGGGTCATCATTGTGACACTCTGGATTACATTCCCTTCTACAACATGCCATTCATTTAAATTAAGAAGAGATACTGTACCACACTCCAACCATGACCATCAGATACCACCCTTCAGCCACTTCCACTTAGCTTGTGACTTATACACATCCTATATAGCATAACACTAATGGGCCCTACACATTTACCGATTACACTGAAAGATATGAATGATATCATTCATATCTTTCAGTGTGTATGCACCAACAATTAACGATGCGCGGCCTCGTGCTCGTACACAGTGCCGTAACGACGTGTGTGCCGAGTGGGCGCCGCCCACAGCGCATGGGCACTGCAGGCGCAACCGGCACACTCGCTCTCCGCTCTCCCCACTTCTCCGCCGCCACCTCCCGCAGTAAGTAGTTTGCGGCCACCGCCCACCGCCCACCCGCCCTCTCACCCGCAGGTGATGTGCAGAGCTCCGATCTCCGGAGCTCTGCCTTGAACTCGGCGGCGGGAGCCGGAAGAAGCATAGGAGCGGACCGAGCCAGAGGCAGTGTGTGGGGTGAGTAACAGAGACGGAGGCGGAGGGGGGAGGTTACAAGTGGCAGCCGCAGCATTAACGCACACTTAGCTCGGCACTGGCAGCTCCACTGACACGCACTGTTCCCTACACCCCAGTCTCTCTGCTCCCCTCAGTGTCACCCACTTGCTCTGTTCCCCTTACTCACTGCTCCCTACACCCACTCTCTGCTCCCTACACACACTTGCTCTGCTCCCCTCACTCACTGCTCCCTACACTCACCCTCTCTGCTCCCTACACCCACTCTCTGCTCCCTACACCCACTCTCTGCTCCCTATACCCGCTCTCTGCTCCCTACACCCACTTGCTCTGCTCCTCACACTCACTGATCCCTACACTCACCCTCACTGCTCCCTACACCCACTCTCTGCTCCCTACACCCACTCTCTGCTCCCTACACCCACTCTCTGCTCCCTACACCCACTTGCTCTGCTCCTCACACTCACTGCTTCCTACACGCACTCTCTGCTCCCCTCATTCTCTGCTCCCTACACCCACCCTCTCTGCTCCCTACACCCACCCTCTCTGCTCCCTACACCCACCCTCTCTGCTCCTCACACTCCCTGCTTCCTACACCCACTCTCCCTGCTCCCTACACCCACTCTCTCTGCTCCCTACACCCACCCTCTCTGCTCCCTACACCCACCCTCTCTGCTCCCTACACCCACCCTCTCTGCTCCCTACACCCACCCTCTCTGCTCCTTACACCCACCCTCTCTGCTCCTCACACTCCCTGCTTCCTACACCCACTCTCTCTGCTCCCTACACCAACTCTCTGCTCCCCTCATTCACTGATCCCTACACCCACTCTCTCTGCTCCCTACACCCACTCTCTCTGCTACCCTTTCTGCTCCCTAACTGCATCACGCCGGGGGGGGGGGGGGGGGGGGCGGCCGCGGGGGAGAGAGGATGGAAGAGCAGCAGCCGGATCGCCACCCCCTGCAACTCGGGAGAGACTGCACTGCGAGGAGTTGAGAGCTGGAGGAGGAGGCCAGGAAGGAGAAGAAGAGAGGCCTGCCACTCTGCCAGCTGGTCACAGTTAAGTATAATACTTACACACACAAACACTGTCACTCTCACACACACTTACACCATACTTGCCTACCTGACCCTCTCCATGAGGGAGAAAATGCTCTGTTCCTGGACTTTCCTGGTAATGTATGATTGCCATCACCTGTGGTGAGCTAGTTAATTGATAAGAAAGATGTTTCACCACAGGTGATGGCAATCATACATTACCAGGAAATTCCAGCAACAGAGCATTTTCTCCCTCATGGAAAGGGTCAGGTAGGCAAGTATGACTTACACACACACACACACACACACACACACACACACACACACACACACACACACACACACACACACACACACTCTGTAAAAAGGAGGACTCTACTCTACTCTACTGCCCTAATGTGTAAAAAAGGGGACTCTCTGCTGCCCTAATGTGTAAAAAAGAGGACTCTCTGCTGCCCTAATGTGTAAAAAAGGGGACTCTCTGCTGCCGTAATGTGTAAAAAAGGGGACTCTCTGCTGCCGTAATGTGTAAAAAAGGGGACTCTCTGCTGCCGTAATGTGTAAAAAAAGGGGGGCTTTGCTGCCATAATGTGTGAAAGGGAGCTCTGTGGTCTTGCTCCTATAGTTTTGGCACACGCCTGATGTGCGCAATGGCCCTGTTTTGTATATATGGGGGGGGGGGGGGCGCGCCGATGCTGTTTCTTGCAAACAGCGCTAAAATGTCTAGTTACGGCACTGCTCGTACATCGTCGGTGCCAGCTAGTTTATGCCTGCAAGTAAATATGGACAATATCGTTGCCCAACTGCTAACAAATTTGCTGCGTGATCAACCCTGAATTACCCCCAATGTGCGGTATAACCAATGTATGACCCTATGAACCCAATACACATTGTCTTTTTTACATAGAAAGAATAAATATGTACATATTCATACACAACACAACTCAGTATACAATACAAATTAAATCCAATTATCCAAATAAAAAAAAAGTAATGTTTTACTCCTAAAAGTATATTGCATTGTAAAACCTTTGCAGAATAACACACAAATAAGACTGGTCACAAAAGGTTCAGGCAGAGAGCACTAAAAACTGTTTAAAACCCACTATACTGCCCTAACCATTTTGTCCTCTTTGTTCTTACTCATAGCCCAAACATTGAAATCTCACACTTGCCCTACAGCGCAAATATCTATTTTAACCATGGGCAAACTTAAACCCTCTGCTACGAAACAGAAACAGCCCACACCAATTGTTACTTTATTTTAAAAAAATCCAATATATAATCTATAGCTACAGAATGCACAGGAAACTCGAGTATATTAAAACTGAGCATGATTGCCACAGGCAGATGTACTAAGCAGCCTTGATGTACGTATGCCGTCGGGGAGATGTGATTGCATCTCAGTTATACGAAACGCCTCTGCCTGATTGACAGGCAGAGGCATTCGCAGGGAGGTACAGGACAGTGAGACGGCGTTGCAGTGGCGGTGATGTGGCATTCAGCGGGTGTGGCGTCGGAAACAGAGGAGGGTGATGTCACTGCTGCTGTGACCTGGAAAATGGCTGCTCTGCACCTGCCTTCGCAGCCTGGCTGTGGAGTCAGGGTGCATCCACAAATCAGCGATGCAATAGCAATTGAATTGCAATTGCATCACTGTTGGGTATTTGCATGTTGGGCAGCCTTGCCATGTGCTAGGTGGCTCCCAGCATGCGATCGCAGCCAGTTGCCGTTTTGCTATTTTAGCAAAACTGCAACTGAAGCTAAATGAGGGCCAAAGTGAACATTACATTTTTTCAAGTACTCGTCAGATGATTCTATGCAAAGTTGCATGCGCCCATGCCACTTGGTGAAGCAGTTGGACCAGTCCAAAGCAGGTATGTCTTCTACATGCTGCATGAAGGTCTCCACTGCAGGTTCCGGAGACTCAAAACGAATCCCACACATCTTGCTCTTGATTTTTACGAACATGAAGAAGTTGCAGGGAGCCAGGTCTGGGCTGTACGATGGATGACCGAGCTCTTGGATGCATTCATGGGCCAGAAAATCCACCACTTGCAGGCATTGGCTGGTGTGCCAGTTGCCAGTGATGGTGCACCGCCACATGAATGGTACAGTAGCTACATGACCAGTCTTGGCAACAAAAAATGGCCACCATCTGCTAGGCAACGCTGTGCTCACATCTGTAGATCCAGGATTCAGCACCACTGATGATCTCCAAGACAGAGTTTGAGTGACCCCATCAACTTGGTAGCATATTAAGGCACACAGTCACCCGAGCCACCTTCTGCTCTGAAGTCAGCTGATGGAGCACCTAGCGTGCAGAAAACTTACTCAGGCCAAGCGTATCAAACGGATGGATTGGATATTAATAACATACCTATCTCCTCTAACTGGGCAATGGTCTGTCACGATCCGGACTACTGGACATTATTTTTTACCTTTCAGGTGTCTTCTGAGGCTGGCTCAGTGTTCCAGGGCCGGGTCTCAGTCATGATGTTATGTCCTTACTTCATATTTCCTTCCTATTAGCTTGAAGGTGCTGTCACAAAGAACTTTTAAATGGAATGGCGTTTCTAGTTCTTTGCGGCCTCCGCCGCCATTACCGGACTCTCAGCTTTTGGACGGCTCTGCATTACATATCCTGACAGTTGCGGCCTCTGCTGCCTTTGCTGCGCTTCCAGCGTGTGGATGGATCCGTGTGACGTCTCCTGTCAGCCGCGATTACTATATTAAAGCATAACGGGTCTGTACAGCGCCTCTCACCCGCCGTAGCGTCTGTTGCTGGCGCTGGGGGAATGCTGTGCAGTGTTGACGTTCTCTGGGTCCTGTGGCCGCTGCCGCCATTGCTGTGAAAGTTCCATATAGAATAACAAGCCAGGTTTCCCTCCAAGAATCAGTATGGGCGCAGCCATGTTGGTTCTGATCATGTGATACTGTTTCTACCAATCCACAGTCCTGCTGAGTTCAGCCTGATTGCTGATCCAATCCCTGCACTGCTGAGGGTATAAAGGGACTGATCTTAGACCAGGAAATCGTCAGTGCTTTGGTTGTCATCACCAAGTGTATCTTGTCTCTGCTCTCTTTGATTCTGTGTTCCAGGTATTCCAGCTCCTGAAGTCTCCAGTTCTACAGAGATGAGCGCCAATCACCATCCTGCGGTGCCTGCCTGACTTCCTAGCTCCCTCAGTGTATTCTGCTAGTGGCAATGATCTAAAGAAACACCAGCTTCCAGCATTGGGCTTCCAGTGGTGTTCAGCTACCTACCTTCATCGATGCTCCGCCATCGGTGTTCCTGATATTTACAGTACCAAGTCATTTGTTTCTCAATTCAGCGATGTCTAGCATCATTAGTGTTATTCAACCTCATTATCTGTTTCATCCGGATTTGCACTTCATTCACAATTCTTCAACATCCGTTTCATCCGGCAAAAATGGCAGTCTACAAATACCATTCTTTCTGCAGTACGCTCAGCCTCCGTATTCCATCTGCTGACCAGTTCCAGCTTTCATCTATTCCACAGTACCTAGGTGTTGGTAAGGACTGACCATCTCCTTAAACTCCCAAGCTAGTCTTGTGCGGATACCACACCTAAGGTAACATTGCAGCTGTTATTGTTTGTGGAACTATGTACTGTTTTTAATCATCTTTCATTTCATCTTGTGCAAACTGCCGGTGTACCACCAGAACTGTGTTTAATAAACAAACATTAATTTTATCTTTGTTGTCGTGGTCACATCTTCGGGCATTGGTGGTAGAAGTACTCTATGTCTAGGAGTCCTATTCAGCCACCTAGATTCACCTTTACACCAGCCCCTACAACTGAGGCAGCCTCACATCAACACCAGCCCTCAGTTGTGACAGTAAGCACTGACCCAATGAATCCAGCCGGAGACTAAGACCAAGCGGCTAGGCCAATGCAAGAACTGGCAGCCCGACTTGAACATCAGGAGGCTGCACAAGGTCACGCTATCCACTGTCTCCAGGATCTTTCCTCTCGGCTGGATGGAATCCAAACGACTCTTCGTAGTTCCGGGACGTCTGGTGTATCGATGGCAGTTCCTACAGTGGTAACCCCACCCACCATACCCACCTCTGCTTCACGTCTTCATTTACCTACTCCAGCAAAATTTGATGGGTCCCCAAAAGCCTGCAGGGGATTCCTTAATCAGTGCGAAATTCATTTTGAGTTACAGCCTGGCAGCTTTCCAACTGATCGTACAAAGGTTGCCTATTTTATTTCCTTCCTTAGTGGCTCCGCTCTGGATTGTGCATCACCATTGTGGGAAAGATCTGATACTTTGCTGTCTTCATATACAGATTTTGTGGCAACATTCAGGTGTACCTTTGACGAGCCAGGTCGAGTAACTTCAGCTTTTTCTGAGATTCTCCGTATCCGCCAGGGGACACGAACTGTTGGACAGTATCTAATACAGTTTCAGATATTAGCATCAGAACTGGCATGGAACGATGATGCTTTACGTGCAGCCTTCTGGCATGGCTTATCTGAGCGTATCAAGGATGAACTGGCTACCAGGGATTTTCCTTCAAAGTTAGATGATCTTATATCTCTGTGTACCAAAGTCGATCTACGGTTTCGAGAAAGGGCAATTGAGCGAGGAAGATCATCAATTTCCAAGTCTATTCCTCCACCCCGTCAGCCATCTCCATTCAAAGACGAACCCATGCAGATAGGTCATTATCGTCTATCTCCGTCAGAGCGTAGGAGACGTCTCTCTGAGCATCTCTGTCTCCATTGTGCTGCACCATCTCACGTTGCTAATGCCTGTCCCAAGTGTCCGGTAAACTCCAAGTCCTAGCCCACCAAGGAGAGGGTCGGCTAGGAGCAATGCATTCCTCTCCACCTCCAAGTGATTGTAACCTCCCAGTTTCGCTCCAAGTGGCTCAGCGTACTAGGAACATTATTGCTCTGTTAGACTCAGGAGCGGCTGGGAATTTTATGACTGAAGAATACGTCAAGCGGTGGTCTCTACCCACCGAGAGACTTTAGTCTTCCATATCTTTGACTGCCATGGATGGCAGCAAGATTTCTGATGCAGTCATTTCTTCCAGGACTCTACCAGTTCGTTTGAAAGTAGGAGTTCTTCATTCAGAATTAATTTCCTTTTTGGTGATTCCAAAGGCCACCCATCCGGTGGTTCTGGGCCTTCCGTGGCTTTGTTTGCATAACCCTCAGACTGATTGGAGGATGACCCATATCCTGGCACGGGGTCCATCCTGCTCCAAGACCTGTCTTTCCAAAGTGCTTCCTGTTTGTCCTTCATCCTCCAAGTCTACTGATGTTCCACCTTATCAGTATCAAGATTATACAGATGTGTTCAGTAAAGCTTCTGCTGATGTCCTGCCCCCACATAGGGAGTGGGATTGTCCTATTGACCTCATCCCAGGGAAGGTTCCACCTCGAGGCCGAACATATCCGTTGTCTGTACCAGAAACTCATTCCATGGAGGAGTACATTAAAGAAAATTTGGCAAAGGGTTTTATCTGACCTTCTTCTCCAGCTGGCGCAGGTTTCTTCTTTGTTAAGAAGAAAGACGGTGGCCTGCGGCCATGCATCAACTGTAGAGGTTTGAACGACATCACAGTAAAGAACCAGTATCCTCTGCCTCTGATTAACGAACTCTTTGACCGGGTTAGCGGAGCAACCATCTCACGAAATTAGATTTGAGGGGTGCCTATAACCTCATTCGGATCTGGAAGGGTGACGAGTGGAAGACCACATTTAACACCCGTGACGGACATTATGAGTACCTCATCATGCCTTTCGGACTTAGTAATTCTCCAGCTGTGTTCCAACATTTCGTGAACGAGATCTTTAGAGATATCCTCTATCGTCATGTTGTGGTATACCTCGATGACATCCTCATCTTTGCCAATGATCTGGAGGAACATCATTTTTGGGTGAAGGAAGTCCTGTCCCGTTTTCGTGTCAATCATCTCTATTGCAAGTTGGAAAAATGCGTCTTTGAAGTCCAATCCATTCCATTTCTAGGCTACATTGTGTCCGGTTCCAGACTAGAGATGGATCCAGAGAAACTCCAAGCCATTCAGGATTGGCCAATACCTACCACTCTCAAGGGCGTCCAGAGATTTTTAGGATTCGCCAACTATTACAGAAAATTTATTAGAGACTTTTCCACCATTGTGGTGCCTATTACCGCCTTTACCAAGAAGGGTGCCAATCCCTCCAAGTGGTCCACAGAAGCCGTGCAATCCTTCCATCTATTAAAGCAAAGATTTACCTCAGATCCGGTGTTGAAACAGCCAGATACCAACTTACCATTCACCCTTGAGGTGGATGCCTCCTCCGTAGGAGTAGGCGCGGTCCGGTCTCAAAGAGCCAAAGATGGTCGTCTGCATCCTTGTGGCTTCTTCTCTCTGAAGTTTTCCTCTGCTGAGTGCAATTACGCTATTGGCGATCAAGAACTGTTGGCTATCAAGCTTGCATTGGAAGAGTGGAGGTATTTGCTAGAAGGCGCTTCCCATACCATCACGATTCTTACAGATCACAAAAATCTTCTGAAAAATATTTAAAGTATGCACAATGTCTCAACCCCCGTCAAACTAGATGGGCACTTTTTTTTTTCTAGGTTCGACTATAAATTCCAGTTCTGTCCAGGGTCACAGAATCGCAAGGCTGATGCCCTTTCCCGCTCCTGGGAGCAAGAAAATGAGTCTGAGTTTACGGACAAGCATCCTGTTATTAATCCAGTGGCATTCTCCATGGTAAGGATGGACTCTATGCCTCCATTAGGGAAAAGTTTTGTTAAGCCGGCTCTAAGGAAAAAGCTCATGTATTGGGCACAAGCTTCCCATTTCTCCGGACACGCTGGCATCCAGAAAACCCTTGAATTTATCTCCAGATAATACTGGTGGCCGACCCTGAAAAAAGATGTCACGGAGTTTATTGCTTCCTGTCCAAAATGTGCCCAACACAAAGTACCTCGCCAGTCACCGGCTGGGCAACTGGTTCTTCTAGCTGTTCCTCATTGTCCATGGACCCATCTGTCAATGGACTTCATAATGGATCTTCCTATGTGTAACAAGTTTAATACCATCTGGGTGGTAGTTGACCGGTTCACCAAGATGGCTCATTTCATTCCCCTCACCGGTCTTCCGTCAGCTTCCAAGTTGGCTCAAGTGTTTATTCAAGAGATTTTCAGATTACATGGCCTCCCTGAGGAGATAATTTCTGACAGAGGAGTACATTTCGTAGCCAAGTTTTGGCAAAGTCTATGTCTGGCCCTCCAAGTCAAATTGAAATTATCCACAGCGTATCACCCCCAAACTAATGGGCAAACTGAGAGAGTGAATCAGGACTTGGAGGCCTTCCTCCGAATTTACGTATCTTCATCCCAAGATGACTGGGTTCAACTTCTTCCTTAGGCCGAGTTCTGTCATAACAACCAATATCATTCATCATCCTCTTCTACGCCATTCTTCACTAATTATGTATTCCCCCCCCCCCCCCCCCCAAGTTCCAGAATTGCAACCGCTTCCAGCAACTTCAGTGCCAGCAGCTGATATCACTCTTCGTCAGTTTTCAAATAACTGGAAGAACGTTCGAGAGGCTCTACTCAAGGCATCTTTTAAATATAAGAAGTTTGCAGATAGGACGCGTAGGGCAATTCCTGCTCTTAAAGTGGGTGATTGTGTTTGGCTATCTACGAAGAATCTGAGGTTAAGAGTTCCAAGCATGAAATCTGCTCCTCGATATATCGGTCCTTTTCGAATTGAACAAGTCATCAACCCAGTAGCCTTCAAACTTCAAAGTCCTCCATTCTTAAAAATTCCCAGGACATTTCATGTTTCCCTTCTGAAACCGCTGACTCGGTTCCATTCAGCACTTCCTTCGGCTTCCAAGGTCCAGACTCAATGGGGTGTTGAGTATGAAGTTGCCAAGATTCTGGATTCACGCTTCCGTTATGGTCAACTTCAATATCTGATCGATTGGAAGGGCTATGGCCCTGAGGAAAGTTCCTGGACCAATGCTTCTGATGTCCATGCTCCTGCATTGGTTCGAAATTTCCATTCAAAGTTTCCTCTGAAGCCAAAGAAGTGTCCTGGGGCCACTCCTAAAGGGGTGGAGAGTGCTGTCACGATCCAGACTACTGGATATTATTTTTTACCTTTCAGGTCTCTTCTGAGGCTGGCTCAGTGTTCCAGGGCCGGGTCTCAGTCATGATGTTATGTCCTTACTTCATATTTCCTTCCTATTAGCTTGCAGGTGCTGTCACAAAGAACTTTTAAATGGAATGGCGTTTCTAGTTCATCGCGGCCTCCGCCACCATTACCGGACTCTCAGCTTTAGGACGGCTCTGCATTACATATCCTGACAGTTGCGGCCTCTGCTGCCTTTGCTGTGCTTCCAGCGTGTGGATGGATCCGTGTGACGTCTCCTGTCAGCCGCGGCTGCTTGCCGCGATTACTATATTAAAGCACTATGGGTCTGTACAGCACCTCTCACCCGCTGTAGTGTCTGTTGCTGGCACTGGGGGAATGCTGTGCAGTGTTGACGTTCTCTGGGTCCTGTAGCCGCTGCCGCCATTGCTGTGAAAGTTCCATATAGAATAACAAGCCAGGTTTCCCTCCAAGAATCAGTATGGGCGCAGCCATGTTTGTTCTGATCATGTGATACTGTTTCTACCAATCCACAGTCCTGCTGAGTTCAGCCTGATTGCTGAGCCAATCCCTGCACTGCTGAGGGTATAAAGGGACTGATCTTAGACCAGGAAATCGTCAGTGCTTTGGTTGTCATCACCAAGTGTATCCTGTCTCTGCTCTCTGTGATTCTGTGTTCCAGGTATTCCAGCTCCTGAAGTCTCCAGTTCTACAGAGACCAGCGCCAATCACCATCCTGCGGTGCCTGCCTGACTTCCTAGCTCCCTCAGTGTATTCTGCTAGTGGCAGTGATCTAAAGAAACACCAGCTTCCAGCATTGGGCTTCCAGTGGTGTTCAGCTACCTACCAACATCGGTGCTCCGCCATCGGTGTTCCTTATATTTACAGTAGAGTGTGCTGTCAACGGCAGCCTGTACAGGGAACAGGTACAGGTTCCCTTAAAATGTATATATAAAGATAAAGGAAGTGTACTGGCGCCGGCTGAAATTCAATGACAGAGTCTGTATATAAAAATATATATATCTTTAATAAATATCCTAGAGATATTTATTAAAGATATATATATATTTTTATATACAGACTCTGTCATTGAATTTCAGCCGGCGCCAGTACACTTCCTTTATCCTGATATTTACAGTACCAAGTCATTTGTTTCTCAATTCATCGATGTCTAGCATCATTAGTATTATTCAACCTCATTATCCATTTCATCCGGATCTGCACTTCATTCACAGTTCTTCAACATCCGTTTCATCCTGCAACACCGGCAGTTTACAAATACCATTCTTTCTGCAGTACGCTCAGCCTCCGTATTCCATCTGCTGACCAGTTCCAGCTTTCATCTATTCCACAGTACCTAGATGTTGGGAAGGACTGACCATCTCCTTAAACTCCCAAGCTAGTCTTGTGTGGATACCACACCTAAGGGAACATCGCAGCTGTTATTGTTTGTGGAACTATGTACTGTTTTTAATCATCTTTCATTTCATCTTGTGCAAACTGCTGGTGTACCACCCAGGGCCGGTTCTGGGGCTTTTTACGCCCCCTGTATAGACTACTGTAGCGCTCTGAAATGTGCCCCCGCTGCCGCTGGCCGCTGTGAAGCCCTTCGTGGAGAGGTCCTTTAATGTGCGGTGCGCGATGACGTCATCGCGCACCGCACAGCAAAGGTCCTCTCCACGAAGGGAACTAGACGCTCGCGTCTAGTTCCCTTCGTGGAGAGGACCTTTGCTGTGCGGTGCGCGATGACGTCATCGCGCACCGCACAGTAAAGGACCTCTCCACGAAGGGAGACTCGTTTCCCTTCACAGCGGCCAGCGGTAGCGGGGGAGCACAGCAGCAGCGGATCTTGCCCTGTTGCGGCGCCCTCCGGAAGGCGGCGCCCCGGGCAAAAGTCCTGCTTGCCCGTGGCAAGATCCGCTACTGGTACCACCAGAACTGTGTTTAATAAACAAACATTCATTTTATCTTTGTTGTCGTGGTCACATCTTCGGGCATTGGTGGTAGAAGTCCTCTATGTCTAGGAGTCCTATTCAGCCACCTAGATTCACCTATACACCAGCCCCTACAACTGAGGCAGTCTCACACCAACACCAGCCCTCAGTTGTGACATGGTCGTCCTGGCGTTCACCTCAACTATGGCATGTGCAGCAACAACGTTATCCTTTGACACAGGTCGGCCACAGCGCTTCTTGTCTCCCACACTGAAATTCTGCAAACCACTCAAACACAGTGATATGGGACTGTGCTACTTCCCCAAAAGCAGTTTGCAGTCCATCAAAACTCTCCTGCTGTTGCATGCCACTCTTGTTGTAGAAGATCATGGCTCTCCAGCGGCCTCAGTTGAGCTTCATAACAAGCTTGTGAAGGAAGTGAACATGCTGACTTCTTATATATACGCTTCTGTGCCTTGAAATTTCACAAGAACTTTAGTCAGAGATTACAGTTTTACAACCAGACAGTCAGATTGTGTCTACCTATGCATTGCACATCCAGAAACTTATGTCATACCCCTCATAGAGGTGAAGTGGTGAAACAGAAGTAAGATCACATACTCACTAAGCGGTCTATTTATTAAAAATTTTTTTTACTAAAATAATGTGAAAAAGGGTGTTTTCACACCCTTTTCACATTATTTTAGTATCACCTGAATGCATTAAAGTAAGCCACATCACATTAAACATACTTATAATGGGAAATGCAATCTGACCAGATTTACAAAAAAAAAAAATGTGAAAAAATACCTCAGTGTGCCCTGGGATAATCTCGCCAGCTCAGGCTGGCGAGATCACAGGGCAGCACGGCAATAGGGAGGCATTTGCCAAGCTTTCTCTGCCCCTGGCAGAGAAAGCTGAGCGGGACCCGGCTCCAGTGATCAGCTCTGTGTGTCCGATGGACACACAAGCTGCTCAGAGTGTAAAAAAACAAAAAGTAAAAAAAACAAAAACATACCTGTCCAGGGAGCCAGTGTCCACTGCTCCGCTGAGCGCTGCCGAGCATTGGGTCCCCCATGTGCTGCAATGTGACCCAGGTGCTGCAAAGTGATGCTGCAAAGCAGCAGCGCACTTTACAGCACCGGGGGCCACCACAGCGCACAGGATCCGGCGCCGGGCATCCCAGCAGAAGCAGCGTGGACCAGCTCCTTGGACAGGTGAGTACATTGATCTGCTGGGGGAAGTCCGTGGCGCACGGTGGAAGTTGCAACGGGGGGAAGGGGGTTGAACGGGTGGCGTGGTAGCGGCGATGTCTGTGATGGCGGCACATGCGCAGCAGGACATAGGGGTATTTTTTGCGAAAAATACCCCGATGATGCTGCGGAGTGTCATCGCAGGGACAGAGCTTGACTGCATGCGATAATTGATACATCCCTGCGATGTAATCAATTATCGCAGTGCGAATTTGGGCGATTTTATCACCTGTCATCCGCATCCTGGATGCAGATGGTGATAAATAGGTCCCTAAATCACATGAAAGTGCTGATCTAGATAGTCAGGATGCACAAGGGTGCTGATCTAGATAGTAGTAGGACCAGCACCCTTTTGCATCCTGACAAACATTCATACTATAGATGGAGCATTGGTAATGAAGGAGGCAAAGCAAGTGCAATTTGTCATAAAAATGGGCATAGTAAATCCAATATCACAGATCACAAATTAGCTAGAAGAAAAATAAACAACTAAATGGTCCAGCACAACACAACACAGGGTCCAGCTAAATTCTACTTCACGACAGTTACAGAGTAAAAGGGTGTAGAGGGCTCAGAACATTTGGATGTCCCACCGTAGTCACGTCACAGATGTGTACCTCAACTCAACTAGGTTTCAACTTCTTGCTGGACCTGGAATTGATAGAATGAGATAAAGACACTGATCCATATTCGTCAGGTGAGTGGTTAATGTGTAATTTTACTGATATTAGATTCTGGTTGCTGTTATAACACTTCAAGACCTCCCTATTATGATCATAATAACACATTATTGTTGTTTATTAAGTTTTATTTTTAAAGAAAGTCCACAATTAGTGCATTAGGAGCTTATTTTTGAAATATGCAAATATAAGAGTGCACAACTTGGTACACCTTAACATCAATCAGGGCCAGATTAGGTCTTGGGGGGATGGGGGGCATATATTAGATTGTGCATACCTCCCAACAAGACCCATTCCAGGAGGGACAAAATGCTCTCACTTGGACTTCCCACTTGATATATGATTGACATCAACTATTTAATTTATAAGAAAGATGTTTCAACAGAGATTATTACATTCATAAATTGAGAGAAGTCCAGGTAGAGAGAATTTTGTCCCTCCTGAAATGGGTCCTGGTGGGAGGCAGTGGTGCCAAGAGAGGGGGGGGGGGGGGGGGGGAGGAGGAGAGAGGGTACTAATTACTGTACCTGGGCCTAGGTATGATGGAGAGGCCCAGGTTCACCCCTCCTTACATGGCAGCAGCTGCAACTTTTCTTCTCAGACCAGCACACGCTGCTGTGTGCTAGTTTGCAGCGTAGCCAGGAAGGTGCTTAAAATACAATGTTTTCTGTATTATATTCAAAGGATACATGGCCACGCCTCCTGTGATTAGGCCATGCCCCTGAAAAGTACCTGGGCCCAGTCAGGCTTTCTTCTACCCTGGTGGAAGGTATGGATTGTGTATATTAAATGTAAATCAGTGGTGTATTAGATTGAAACTAATAGTTTCATAATGCCTGGGTACTGTTTATAACTTCACCTAATTGAGAAACAACTGTTTTATAATGTTTTTCTGCACTGGAATAAAGACAACTTAAACAAATGTAAAATACACACAGAAAATAAAATCTATAATTTATCTTGCAAAAACGCAATAGCAGCAGCCTCTGTACACACTGGGACAGAACTCAGGAGGACTCTCTGTAAACCTCTCTCTCTAGGCTCCCATGAGATAAATGGTTACACAGGACCCTTACACCCAGAGGAGGAGAAGATGGGATCCCTGGGTCACTTATAGCTTTCTCCCCCTCCTATCTCTCCTCTGGTCAGGAAGCTCTCGGTATCTCATGAAACCTGATACGCCTTTGTCTCTGCCTGCAGTGCATATTGCCCTGCTCACATTCTGTCAGCCTAGCTCTGCTGCTGCACAAGAGGGAGAGCTAGTGATGCCAGTGTTCCCCAGCTGATGGGCCCCCTGAGATAGGGCCCAGGCTACAGTATGCCCTGCTGGCCCCCCTCTCCCTCAACAAAATCATAAATAAGCTAAGCAATATGCTAAGGAAGTGAAACACTGTAGTACTGCTAAAATATGCACTGCCTGATGACTACTGGTTGCTCCTTATATTGGAGCATCGGAATGAGCAGACATAGGAAGTTATACAAAAAAAAGAGGGAAAATTATCAAACAGAAATACACAAATATGCATATAAGACTGTGCCTATATAGGTTTAACCTGAATGGGATAGTTCTATCAAACATGGCCTTCATAAAATAACATGTATTTGTATAAACTCCCTATAGGGCATATTTATGACAATCCGCTTCTCAGTTGCAGATGAGATGTGAAAAATATGGGGTAGTATGGATGATGTAATGGTTAGCATTACTGCCTCACAGAACTGAGGTCATGGTGCAATGGTTAGAATTACTGACTCATAGCACTGAGGTCATGGGTTTGATTCCCACATGACCCTAACTGTGTGGAGTTTGTATATTCTCCCCGTACTTGCGTGGGTTTCCTCCCACAATCCAAACATATACAGGTAGGTTAATTGGCTTGCAACAAAAATGAACCTTAGTATGAATGTGTGCATGTGATAGGGAATATAGATTGTAAGCAATGACATTTCTTGCGGCGGGCGAGCCGTGCAACTGCAGTCCTACAGTGTGCCATAACTTACTAGGGCACTACTATGGTTCAGAAAATTAACTAGGGCACTACTATGGGGGAAAACATGAACAACTGCTGCGAAGAGGTGTCTCTCTAGAAGCACTGGGACAGAGGCCCCTTCAAAATGTTGCTATGGGGCCCATAAAGTTTTGGCTACCCCCTTGGTATTATACCATGAGAGTGTGCCTGCTCATGCACTGCCGGCTATCCCCCCATGCTTACCTCCGTTCAGGTGATCTGGTGGGCTGTAAGAAGGTCATCTGATCGCTGTGCTGCCTATGACCATCTGCTCTGTGCTATAAACTAAGATGCCAGAAGGGCATCTCAGGTCACAGTACAGGGTTAAGCTGACCATCTCACAGCTCAATCGATCACTGATCACCTGCTATTTTTTTAATTTTCTATCCTAATTTTTCTTTTTAGTGTGATCAATCTGTGGCTAATTAGACACACATGGCTGATCAAAGGCGCCAACTCCTAGCTCTGCCTTGCCTGTCAGCAGGCAGGAATCACAGAGCAGGAGCAGGTGTAATGAGGAAGGGGGGGAGCCCTAATAATGCCAATTTCTTTTAGTAAATTTGGAACAGATCTCATTTCCCAATACAAGTATGGGAAATGCAGATCTGAGTACTAAAATAATGCGAATTTAGTGGCTTGAATTGGTTTTTTTTTAACGAAAACTCTTCCAAAAGCCCTTTGATACATTTCTGTGTTACCAAAATAATGTGAAAATGGTATGAAAACACCCATTCTCACATTATTATAGTAAATAAATTATTGATAAATACAGTATGCTAGTATGTCTGCTAGATGAGCCATAATTGGAAGCGTCACAATGCAGGCTGACAGTAGTTGTGTTATGGTTTGGGACAGTGGCGTAACTGCCATCAGTGCTGGGGGTGCAGTTAATACGGGGCCAGCCTTCCCCCATGCACCCAATCACACATCATACTGTGGGCCCCTGCTGCCCACCCACCCTCCTGCCTCCCCCACTCTGGCACCTCCTCCTGACTCTCTCCATCCAATCACACTACAGAGGCTATCCCAGCTGCCCGCCCTGCTGGGATGGACCGTCGGTGTATGTAACCAAAGTCAGAGAGTCGGAGGTAAGCTCCATGTGGCTAGCATTATTGCAAAAGTCGGTATCCAGGAGGTTGGAGGAGCTGACAGCAACGCAAAGTCGGGACCAGGGGTGGGAGTGGGGTGTGTATGGGTTAGCGTATGGGGCATGGCAGCTTATAGTTATGCCCCTGGTTTGGGATATGTATATCCCAAACACACATTGATAAGAAAAGAACCATATTTGAGCATCACTGGTGATCATGTGTAACCATCCATGCTAGCAGACAGTCAGGGCCATCTTAACAGCATTGTAGGCCTTGGGGAAAGCAATGTACACCTATTCAAAGAAATAAAAGAAAAAAAAATCATAACATGCCCCTCTTGTGGTCCCATGCCTTCTTTACACATGCTTCCATACAGTGAACGGCTGTCAGCACTCTGATTGTAGGATAGCTCCAGCAATTCAGCAATCAGCATGTTGACAGCCATTCACTGCTGGATGGGTGGAAGGTAGAGAATGCTGCCTGGCCACTCTGATGGTGTGTAATTCATAATCAGATCAGCTGGAAAGCATTCTCTACCTGCCACCCAAGAAGCTCCAAAGGCATTAGCCCGGAGGCAGTTGCCCCCTGGCCCAGCCCACCCTGGCTGAAAGGCCTCTAGAATCACTGCTGTGACCGGTCTCCGGCGGCGTTAGCCAATCAGAGCTTGCGGACCGGCTCCTGATTGGCTGCTGGTCCGCGAGCTCTGATTGGCTAGCGAACCGGCGCCAGACAACCGCCGGAGACCTGGAGCGGTGAGGGGAAGGAGAGGCTCTGCTCTGCGCTGCGCTCTCCTCCCCTCACATAGATATCAACAAGCGGTGAGTGACCGGGGGAGGGGCGGCACAGTGGGGCATGTATCTGGCACTGAGTGGAGCATGTAACTGGCACTGAGTGGGGCATGGTAACTGGCACTGAGTGGGGCATGTAACTGGCACAGTGGGGCATGTATCTGGCACAGTGGGGCATGTATCTGGCACTGAGTGGGGCATGTATCTGGCACTGTGGGGCATGTATCTGGCACTGTGAGGCATGTAACTGGCACTGTGGGGCATGTAACTGGCACTGTGGGGCATGTATCTGGCACTGTGGGGCATGTAACTGGCACTGTAGGGCAATGTAACTGGCACTGTGGAGCATGTATCTTGCACTGTGGGGCATGTAACTGGCACTGTGGGGCAATGTATCTGGCACTGTGGGGCATGTAACTGGCACTGTGGGGCAATGTAACTGGCACTGTGGGGCAATATAACTGGCACTGTGGGGCATGTATCTGGCACTATGGGGCAATGTATCTGGCACTGTGGGGCATTGTATCTGGCACTGTGGGGCAATGTAACTGGCACAGTGGGCCATTTTCAGTGGCCACACCCCTTCTGTTGCATGGCCACACCCCTTCTGGAGTGTGGCCACACTCATTTTCACCACGCGCGCCTTTGGTGCGCGCACATGCTTCTCTTGGGGTTTTGTTTTGGGGTTTTTTTTTGGGGGGGGCGCCATTTTCCATCTTGCCCTGGGCTCCGAAAACCCTAGCTACGCCTCTGGGCGTATATCTATGGTGGATCTAGACTTTACTTTTAGGGGGGGCGGTTTAAGGATGCTGACTCCTCCCCCTCTACTCATAGCTCCACCCACTTAGTATGTCCCTCCCATTTTCAATAAATATTGAACAAAACCCAGAATATTCATTAGTAAGAAAGAGCTCAAAAAATAAACAAAAAGTAGCATATAATATGCACCAGGTCCAAGTTCAGTCAGACCAGACACCTCCATAATATCTGCTGCCTGCTACAGCCCCATCTCTCCCACTAATATGGCATATGGCTGTTCCACATCACCACATGATGTCTCAGTCTGTCTGACCAGATCTCCCCCAGCATCGGGCAGCAGGCCCGCATAAATGATAATACTACGCTCACAGCTTCACACAGTCACTGTCACTCACAGCCACCCTTTCAGTCCCTCACTTATACCATCACCATCCCACTAATACTCAACGCTGTCCCCTCATATAATCATATCCCACAGTCAGTAACACTATACAGACACATGTGATGCTAGAATGTAAGCTCTCAGGGTCAGGGACCTCTTCCCTCCCTCGCTCATAAAATCACCTCCCCCCTGATACTCAGTGCTGTCCCCTCATACACTCATATCCCACGGTCGCCTGTAAAAAAATGCCCTTTCTTCCGAAAGCACACAGGTTCAGTGAAACCTGTGTGTTTTCAGTAGAAACAGCCCCGTTTTCGCACGGAAACAGGGCTGTTTCTGGGGATTTGGTTTTGCCTGTCTGAGGCAGGCGAAACAAAATCCCCGATGAGTGGGACAACCTACAGCGTCCTATGCGTGCTGCAGCAGCAACAGTCTGGGACTGCAGGCATCCGGAAGCTGTCCTCGGCACAGTGACCCCTGGCAGAGAAGCCGGGGCAGCACTGTAACGGGCATCCCCCCCTCTCCTCCGCCCCCGGCAGCGGTCGCATGACGGGTGAGCGGCCATGTGACTGGGGGAGCCGGTGGACCAGCGCTGCACCAGGCGCTCTCAGGAGCCGGCACCCGGTGCAGCTTCAGGTAACCCCCGATAAGCCACCGCTTGTGCTGGCTTATCGGGGGTAATAGGATAGCCCCCGGCGGGACAATTATCCCCGGTAAATTACCGGGGCTAACTGGATAGCCCCTTAAATTCCTCTACCGGCAGGGCTGGAAAAGTCAAATGAATGTTCTGTTAGAATCCAACATCTGGAGTCTTTTATTTATTACTGAGCAGGTTCATAAAAAGCACTTTCAAAACACCTGCCACTGTGTGCCTCTGTTTCTTCTATCTTCCCATAAAACTCTTCACACACACAGTTACAGCTTATACTTGCACCAAGGGGATACATAGCTGAATCCTATCTGATAAACAACATGAACGTCATTGGCGATAACTATACCATGTAAGCAGTATGATCTGTTTTAGTACTATAAAACACAAGCTTGACCATCTTTCGCTCATAAATACTGTAAATCTTTTTTTTTTTTTTTTGGGGGGGGGGGGGGGCATATTTGAAAACGATGAAACCTGCAGTGACATCAAGGAATAACTGGGCAGGCCTCTTCCAACCTTCCTGTCAAGAAAATTAAAATTAAAGCTTTTTCTGAATGGTCTATTCAGGAATAACACCTAGGATATGACTTATTATCAGTACTTGTCTATGTAACAAAGATAATATGTTTAATTCATCTAAAGCAGCAAAGTGGATAAAGAGAATATTGTTCGTAGTTGGTTAAAGCTGTCAAAGTCGAAAAATATTGTGATTCACAATGCCTTGTACTAACCCCAATGCACATGCCCGCTGCTCGTGCACCCACTCCCCCGTGCGTACGCATCCCCTCAGGTTGCGTAAGGGACGCTCCGACGTCTCCTGCGCATGGAGATGTGTATTTACGGCAGAGTTTGTGAGCGCCTAGCGAGCAACTCGATCGCAACATATTTAACCTAAATAGTGTGTTTTATAGATAGTATTTCCCTTAACAATGTCAGCATGTATGCTTAGTGTAAATGGTTCGTGGACATGGGGATCCCTCTTTGCATGATATGAAGGGTCAGACAAAGGTTGAACGGTGGTGTTTAGTATCCAGCTGTAGAGTATTTTAATAGTAACATTTCAGTGTTGGTTAGGAAGAGATTGTTCGCTCCTGCGTATAGTTATGTTTAAAAGTAGTTTATAGACATTTACTATATTTGCGGTTCATTATCCATGCGGCGGGAATCCTGAGGATACCTCCCACCTGAGCAGTTGGAAATAGACACAGCCCACCTGTTCGAATCCACCTATGACCTTTTGTTATAATGCAGAGACACATTCCTGTGTCCAATGAACAATGAGATTGTAGGGACCATTGTATCGTACTGTATGCTGTGTATATAAAGGCCACCATTGCTGGACCTGCACTCACTCTCTCTACAAAGGTTTTCACACTGAAGGCTGAGGGCTGGTCCAGGACGCGCTTGCGAATCATTCCCACGTGTGTAAGTTTCTCTGTAGCCATTTTGTTACAGTCCGCTGTTGGGCACGATCGGAACATCAGCAAACACAGGGAGTCACAGGGGGGTAAGCTGATGACAATAAGTAAACTACCTCAGTCTAAGCACCAGACCCCTGTGGGTAAGTCGAATATGATAAGATGTTATAGTTGCCAGAGGGAAGGTCATTTTGCATGGAATTGTAGGTTTAAAGATGCACATAAGGTATATAAACCCCCTAGACAACAGCAAGACCGTAATATCCAAAGAACCAGGGAAGCACAGGGAGAGCGGTTGATGGTGATGAGCATCCAAGCACTAGAGGAGGCATCAAATCGACCAAAACCCCAGGCCCCTGGCACATGGAGGAAGCCAAGGGTTTGTTATCTTTGTAAAAGGGAAGGGCATTATGCCAGCAACTGCAACAGCACACATAAAGTCAGACCTCCTAGACAAGAACACGAGCAAAGATATGACACACGTAATTGTAATCAGGGATCATATAGGAAAGATTTTGGGCCGCACCTGTAATTTGCAGCCAGTGAAGTTGATCATAAGCCTTGATAGTAAGCCTGAGGTTACAGTCAATGTAATTGGTAGGTCATTCCTTGTAGACACAAGGGCGGCCAGGTAAACTTTGTGATTTATCTTTAAATATTTCCTTTTCATCTCTGACGTTCACCAGACAGCTCAAACGTCACATGTCTACTTGGTCTTTGCAGAAGTCTACCCAACCCAGTATGTCTTACCAGCATCATTGTGCCTGGCCACGCACAGAGGGTGGAAATGCTGGTGGGGGAGACTGGGCAGAGATACCGATGGACATGTTGGTGTGACAGCCCGATGGTGAAGGGAAACCTGACAATGTTTCTTTTTCTAATTGTTCTCTCTCTCTTTGTTCTTTCATGTTACGGATGGTATGTCACACAAAAGTTAGACAAATGGTAATACCAGATTTATGCTCCTTACAGAAAGATCGCTGATTTGGAAAGAATATTGTATCACCGGAGTGTTCGTTTTGGGAAGACTGTGAGACAGCACCTTTGAGATGACAACTGAGCAAGAAGAACAACAAGACTAGAGGACAAATTATCGTAACAAGTTTTTTTTCCCTTCAATTATTTTCGGTACCCCCATTACAACTTTCTCTTTCTCCTCCTGTAAGATGGACTCGCCCCAAGAGACTGCAGTTCGTGTTTTCCTGTTGACTCTGTTGTTGACCAGAGCAGTCTGTTTCGGTGAGAGTACCAGTGAGGTCGAGAAAGGATCTGGAATGGGTTCTGATGATCAGGATGGATTCGTAGAATTCCAAGAGCAACACAATCACCGAGTAAAGGCGAGTATCAGAAAACGATCTGGTAGCCATGACATTAATAGACATTGTGAAGGATTGTTCGCTGAAGAGAATTGTATATGTAGAAATTGTGATAACATAGTTGAGGACGGGTGCATCCAGAGATGTCAGTCCAGCATTAATATCAATATGGACCGTCATCCATTGAGTGACTATCACTCATTAGTGGGTAAGGTTTTAAACCAAACGGAATGCTGGGTGTGCTCACAAGTACCTCAAGGTCATAGAAAGTCAGGACTAGTGCCATACTCTTTAACGATAGATGAGGTACTTGAATTAAGGGGTGGGAGACCGGTGGACAAGAAATTTAATATTTCTTTCCCTCCTAGTTTGAAGCTCCACCAATACCATGTAGATAGGTCCCTAATATGTTTTAACATTTCCAATCCCCGAAAGCCGGGAAATTGGGAAGTGACATGGAACAACCGAACCATGACATTCTCTCACAGAGCCGATAGAATGCCCATCGACTCAGAGCTTATACGCCAAATAGCCAACAGTGGAAGATATTTCCAATATAGGTACACTCTAGGAAATAGGCCCATGCGAGTTGGAGAAGTATCACCAGGATACTGTGCGCATATCATACAACCTGATACGTGTACTAGTCAGATGAGAGAATTACGGATAGGATTTTTCACCTGGAAGGTTTGTAATATGGTGATGTCATATTCTGTCCCATATGTCCTCCCCGATGATGCATATTTCATATGGGAGGAAGGCGTATAAGTGGCTTGCCCCAAACTCAGAGGGATTGTGTTACATTGGAAGAGTGTTACCGGAAGTAATGACCATTACCCATGAAAAGATGAAAGATGTTCACCGCAATGCTCAAGCTCCTTACACTCACACCCATTACGAACACATTGTAAAGAGACACCTTATAGATAGGACAGAGCATGCAGCCTCTGATTTGATCCACGAATCCACCGGGATTCAACTCCTGCTCGCGCTAGATATCACCCGTACCGCCAGAGGAGTTATACATTTTAGGTATATTACTGCGCTAGCGAACCTGATAGACAATATCACCGAGATGTATGATGACACCTTTAGATATACTGGGAGAGAATTGCAAGCTTACAAAACGGAACTGATCCAGCACAGGATGGTTCTCAATTACCTCACAGCAGTGACAGGAGGGTATTGTGTCACCCTAGCAACTCAGTATGGTGTAAAGTGTTGTACGTATATCACAAACAGCACTGAGGACCCAACAGAGGTCATAGGTCAAAAGATGGATGATATCTTGCAATTGAAGTGGGAGTTCCGAAGGAGGCACAACCTTACCCTTGCCTCTGTGGGTAATGAACTAACCGGCTGGGTATCATGGTTGAACCCACGTAATTGGTTCTCAGGTTTAGGAGAATGGGCTCAAAATGTTGTCGTTACTGTAGGGAAGTTCCTCTTATGTATCCTAGGAGTTGTCATAATGATTGGTCTGATATTCAGATGTGTTCGGATTTTAATGAATTGCAAGCGTAGTACCAAATTGATGAGTTTGAGGAGCGAGGGCATTGTAACAACAACTAGTTTAATTTATGACCCATCAATCGAGACAATGTTGTGATAAAATGTGATTCAACGGTCCGTTTCTTTCACCCGTTTCTCCTTTGGTTTTCTCCAAGGTACAAAGACATCCACCTGGAAGAAGAATTTGATGACCCTTTATACAGACCACTGATGAACTGTGTCACAGACACCTAATGAGCTTTTAGAGACTGTAATTTTTTTATGGACACTTGAAGAGCTTTGCTTGCCACTTACAGCAAAGATACAGTAAAGAGAAAAGACATCAGACAAGACATCAGACAAGACGTCAACAAGATACCCAAAGATGACCACATACATAATCATACGACTGCATTTATAACGCATGTTTCTTATCTTCATCTCTACTATCTTCAGGTAGTGACACACATAGTCGACAGGTAATATAGGCACATATATTAGCACTCACATATTCTCCCCCTTCATGTATCATCAACTAATGTGCACCCCCATTTGTTGGAACTAAAAGCCGAAAAGAGCTCGGTAGAGTTTGTTAGCCCACTTACAGACCCTTAATACGGGATGAGAAGGATTCAATGTATACTTCGCAATACCTCGAAGCTTGGTTTAGAACACGTACGGCACGATGATACATGGCCCCTCAGACATGGATTTCATACACACATGCTTTTACTATCCCACTAGGTCATACATTTCCCACCTCCTCCTCTCCTCCCTACTCCCAATCATAATAAGGTAGTTCATGGTAACATATATATTTTTCTGCTTGAATTGTTTAGAAAGTGGCAGTTATTGGTGACTGCCAAAGGGTGGACTGTCAAAGTCGAAAAATATCGTGATTCACAATGCCTTGTACTAACCCCAATGCACATGCCCGCTGCTCGTGCACCCACTCCCCCGTGCGTACGCATTCCCTCAGGTTGCGTAAGGGACGCTCCGACGTCTCCTGCGCATGGAGATGTGTATTTACGGCGGAGTTTGTGAGCGTCTAGCGAGCGACTCGATCGCAACATATTTAACCTAAATAGTGTGTTTTATAGATAGTATTTCCCTTAACAATGTCAGCAAGTATGTTTAGTGTAAATGGTTCGTGGACATGGGGATCCCTCTTTGCATGATATGAAGGGTCAGACAAAGGTTGAACGGTGGTGTTTAGTATCCAGCTGTAGAGTATTTTAATAGTAACATTTCAGTGTTGGTTAGGAAGAGATTGTTTGCTCCTGCGTATAGTTATGTTTAAAAGTAGTTTATAGACATTTACTATATTTGCGGTTCATTATCCATGCGGCGGGAATCCTGAGGATACCTCCCACCTGAGCAGTTGGAAATAGACACAGCCCACCTGTTCGAATCCACCTATGACCTTTTGTTATAATGCAGAGACACATTCCTGTGTCCAATGAACAATGAGATTGTAGGGACCATTGTATCGTACTGTATGCTGTGTATATAAAGGCCACCATTGCTGGACCAGCACTCACTCTCTCTACAAAGGTTTTCACACTGAAGGCTGAGGGCTGGTCCAGGACGTGCTTGCGAATCATTCCCACGTGTGTAAGTTTCTCTGTAGCCATTTTGTTATTCTTTATGTACACCATTCGTTCTCATTTTGTTATCCTTTAAGTGTTTTCCATTTTATTCTCTTTGTGTTTGTTCTGTTTGCGATCGTTCGCTATTGTTCACATTTATTTCTTGTTATTCTGTTTAGATATTGATGTTAGGTCTGTAGTGTATAAGCTGTGATTGTTTTCCCCTTTTTTATACTAAAAGAATCTTCTACGAAGGTGTTGGAACCTTACCAGGTCTTGTGTGTTTCACCAGTTATTGTGAAGGGTTTCTGAGCGTCTCAATCGCTCAAACAGCTTTCATATTATCAAGGTCAATAAGCGTTACATTGTGGTAATATTACAGTACTAAGGTTTACAGTATAAGCATACCTTTACAGTGTGTTGTTAACAAGGTTTACGGTGTGTCATTCAGTGAGCGTCAGCGCCGCTCGTGTCTCACCCTCACGGCACAGCGTCCGCTACGCCAACAGCGTAGCAGTACGGTACTCGTGCCGCCTATAGCGTGCTCGATACTAAGCGTAAGCCCGTGAGCGTACGTGCCGCTCGTGCGTCACGCCCACGGCCTAGCGTCTGCTACGCTAAGTGCGTACCCTTACGGTACTCCGTGCGCCAATTGCGTACTTGGTCCATAATAAGTATATAGCTTATGTTCAAAGGTAAGAATTGACTTTATCAAAGCAAACGTGCCTGCTCTCTCAGAATGTCAGGGAGACACCCAAATATCAGATGGCTCTCCCAGAACACGGGCATACAATGCTGTTAAGATGGCCCTGCACACAGGAGAGTTGCCTGCCAAGTATATGGGGGTGTATACCTAATAAGGGAGTGACAGAATAGATGAGTATGAAATAGATATAGAAAATGTGCATTGGCATATCTATAGTCGGTGCAGAGTGTGAAGTGCACATGGGCACATGGGTCCCCACACCACACACCCTGCACCCATATAGTTATACTCACCCCTCCTGAGTCCCATGGCAACTGGCGCTGGTGACATAAACCACCAGGAACATGGTGTGGTGGCCATTTTACCTGCAATTCCTGCATGCACAGTAGATATGTCCCCGGTAATAAGGCATAGGCACCATTTTCCTGGAGACCTGTGCATGCACAGTAGACTCTGACACAAAGCGGCAGCTGACAGAGAGGAGAGGGCCCACAAGAATCCTGCACATGGGCCCCCACTTCTCTTAGTCTGCACCTGAGATTGCGATAGACAGGGGTGGATTGGCCCCGCCGGGACTATTTGCCGGTTGGCCGGCCCCATCCTCTCTGCGGTGGCCCCTCCCTACACTGGCTGATTCATCTACCATAGCATCTGCTGCCGCAGCTCAAGCAGGTGCCGCGGGAACACAGTTGCTGGTTGCCGCGGCTGCTGCCCATTATGCAAATAACCTAGCCGCATCCAGATTCCAGTACAGTGAGAGGCCGGACATCATGTATGTCTGGGTCAGCCTCGCTCTCTCCCCATGCGGCATTTGGTAGAGGCGCTGCAGAGTGCGAACATGGGGGGTAATTCAGACCTGATCGTAGCAGCAATTATGTTAGCAGATGGGCAAAACCATGGCCCTCATTCCGAGTTGATCGCTAGTGCATTTGTTCACTTCGCAGCGCAGCGATCAGGCTAAAAATCGGCAGTTCTGCGTATGCGGCGCAATGCGCACGCGCGACGTACGGGCACAGCGAATTATGTAATTTTGCACAGGGTTGCATTTCAGTCGCACTGCTTGCCGTAGAGTGATTGACATGAAGTGGGCGTTTCTGGGTGGCAACTGATCGTTTTAAGGGAGTGTGCGGAAAAACGCAGGAGTGCCAGGAAAAACGCAGGCGTGGTTGGGCGAACGCTGGGCGGGTTTGTGACGTCAAATCCGGAACTGAAAAGTCTGAAGTGATCGCAAGTGGAGTAGGTTTTCTTTTGAGCGACTCTGATACTACACAAAAAAAATTTGTAACCGCACTGCGATACAACCGTTCGCACTTCTGCTAAGCTAAAATACACTCCCAGTGGGCGGCGCCATAGCGTTTGCACGGCTGCTAAAAACTGCTAGCGAGCGATCAACTCGGAATGACCCCCCATGTGCAGTGCAGGGGAGGCAGATATAACATGTGCAGAGAGAGTTAGATTTGGGTGGGGTGTGTTCAAACTGAAATCTAAATTGCAGTGTAAAAATAAAGCAGCCAGTATTTACCCTGCACAGAAATAAAATAACCCACCCAAATCTAACTCTCTCTGCACATGTTCTATCTGCCTCCCCTGCAGTGCACATGGTTTTGCCCATCTGCTAACAAATTTTCTGTTACAATCAGGTCTAAACTAGCCCCATAATGACCGATCAGCCCCGCTTTTACCTGCTCCTCAGATGTTGAGCCCGGACTCCAGCGCCAGTCAGCAGGCTTAGGTAAGGGTGAGGGTGGAGGAGGGGTCTTTGCTGCTGGGAGGCATTTTCTATGACCTGCTCTATTTCCTGGCTGTAGCCCACATGTAAGAGCTTTCTCCAACCCCACAATCACACACAATGCCCTGTAAACACAGCACCCACACACTGACACACATAGACCCCTGTACCCAGCCCCTCACACCCTGACAGTCACACAGCTCCATGGCCCTCATTCCGAGTTGATCGGTCGCAAGGCGAATTTAGCAGAGTTACACACGCTAAGCCTACGCCTACTGAGAGTGTATCTTAGCTTCTTAAAATTGCGACCGATGTATTCGCAATATTGCGATTACAAACTACTTTGCAGTTTCTGAGTAACTTCAACCTTACTCTGCCTGTGCGATCAGTTCAGTGCTTGTCGTTCCTGGTTTGACGTCACAAACACACCCAGCGTTCGCCCAGCCACTCCTCCGTTTCTCCAGCCACTCCTGCGTTTTTTCCGGAAACGGTAGCGTTTTCATCCACACGCCCATAAAACGCAGTGTTTCCGCCCAGTAACACCCATTTCCTGTCAATCACATTACGATCGCCGGAGCGATGAAAAAGCCGTGAGTAAAAATACTATCTTCATTGTTAAATTACTTGGCGCAGTCGCAGTGCGAATATTGCGCATGCGTACTAAGCGGATTTTCATTGCGATGCGATGAAAAATACCGACCGATCAACTCGGAATGAGGGCCCATGTACACACAGCACCTTACACAGTGACACACAGTCCTCTGTACGCAGCCCTTCACACACTAACACACAACACTGCACACACTGACACACAGCACCGCACACACTGACACACAGCACCGCACGCACTGACACACAGCACTGCACACACTGACAGAAAGTCCTCTGTACTCAGCCCCTCACTCACTAACACACAGCTCCATGTACACACAGCACCCTGTGCACACAACATACACTGCCAGTATTGCTGTAGCCATAGGTACAGGGAGCAAAGTAAGACGTAGGCAGAAAACAGAAGTTGTGCTCTGTGCCTGTGCTGGGTAAGGGGTGCTGGGTATGACGCTGCTGCACACTGTCTCTATGCCAGCTAAAACTTTACAGCAGCAGCTCCTGGAATCCTCAGAATTGAGTCTAAGGGGGTAATTCCAAGTTGATCGCAGCAGGAATTTTGTTAGCAGTTGGGCAAAACCATGTGCACTGCAGGGGAGGCAGAAATAACGTGCAGAAAGAGTTAGATTTGGGTAAGTTATTTTGTTTCTGTGCAGGGTAAAGACTGGCTGCTTTATTTTTACACTGCAAATTAGATTGCAGATTGAACACACCACACCCAAATCTAACTCTCTCTGCACATGTTAAATCTGCCTCCCCTGCAGTGCACATGGTTTTGCCCAACTGCTAACAAAATTCCTGCTGGATCAACTTGGAATTACCCCCTAAATCCAAGTAGGCTAAATGACCTTGGCCAAATGTAACCTTAACCTTCCGTCCTGAAGCCTTAACCCTAAAGGTCCCCCTGGTGCATAGCCCTAACCTCCCCTTCTGACGCGTAACCCTAACCTCTCCCTTAAACCTAACCTCCCCTCTCACAGCCTATCCTATCCTCCTGCAGCCTAATGCTAACCTAAACCTAATTTCTCCTCCTACAGCCTAACCTAGCCTAACCCTAACCTCACCTACCCTCCTGCATCTTAACCTAACCTCCCCTCCTGCAGCCTAAACCTAACGTCTCCCTCCAGCAGCTTAACCTCCCCTCCCGCAGCCTAGTTAGGTTTAGGGGAGAGGTTAGGCTGCTGGAGGGGATATGGATATACACCAGGGAAGGGCAGTGTGTAGCTGCATTACCATAAAGCTGCAGACATAATTGCTGCAAAAGACCCAAGGAAGGCTTCAACTGAATCAGGCCTTATGAGGAGCCAGTTTCCTGCTTCCACCCCCTCAACAGACTCCGCCTCCATTAGGGCTGCATTCAGAAATTTCCCTGGCTGGTTTTCTATCCCAATCCGGCCCTGTAGATAGATAGACAGACAGACAGACAGATAGATAGATAGATAGATAGATAGATAGATAGATAGATAGATAGATAGATAGATAGATAGATAGATAGATAGTATAGTATAGTCATTCCACCAATAAGATATTTTAGGGGGTTATATAAAGACTCTATAGTTTACACTTTTATTCAATCCATATTAGAAGATATATGCAACATGGATACGTATCAGCTGTCAAGTAACTTAATACTTTCAAAGTTTATCCACCTCACAGATATATTATTCTTATTGTTAATATTATAAATGGATTTTGCGTATAGAATAGAAAATCATGTTAAGTATATTTCAGCATCTATAAGCCAGTATCATCTTACATTGAATGAATTAAAATTATAATGACCCATTTATGAAAACTGTTTGATTATGTATGAAAACGGGTTATTATCTAAAGTTGCTCTGCAACCAACTTTAGAGCAAATATACTGTATGTTGATGTTGTTTTAGGATATATTATTGAAAGTTACGTTTTAATTTGATACCATATAATATCATGACACTGAAAGGAGTTCTGTTGGAATGTCCTGTATATACTGTAGGTAGAGTTTCCTACTCGCCTTCTCCTAGGTGAAAAGATATTATTATTATTATTATTATTATTATTATTATTTATTTATATGGTGCCACAAGTGATCCACAGCACCCATTACAGAGTACATAAACAAAAGAGAAAAGCAGCGCTTACAGTTCAAGACAATATAGGACAAGTACGGAAAACCAGGAGTTAGGTGCCTTCAAAGGGAGCATGGGGTATTTTCTAGTGTAAGTAAGAGAAAGAAATGCACATGAAGGGAGAAGGCCTTGCTCTTGCGAGTTTACAATCTAAAAATATGTATATCTCAAGCTAGGTAGACATAATTACACACACACACACACACACACACACACACACACACACACACACACACACCTTGGGGTAAATTTACTAAGATTGGAGTTCTATTTGAGATGGGATGTTGCCCATAGCAACTAATCAGATTCTACTTCTCATTTATCTAGCACCTGGCAAAAGACAGAGGTGACTATTCAATATTAATCCTTCTGGATCTCTCGGCAGCATTTGATACCGTGGACCATGGGCTTCTGATTGAGCGACTGATACATTTCTGTGGTCTGGATGGCACAGTTCTAAGCTGGTTCAAATCATTTCTCACAGGCAGGTCACAGAGAGTATCATCTGGATTATACTCATCACCACCAGTGCCATTGCCATGTGGTGTCCCACAAGGTTCTATACTATCCCCCATGCTTTTTGCAGTATACATGCTCCCATTGGGCGAAATAATCAGGCGCCATGGCCTGGTCTACCACTGCTATGCAGATGATACACAACTGTACTTGTCCTTTGCTCCGGGCACTGATAACCCAATAGCAACCCTAAATGGCTGTCTAGCTGAACTACTGGAGTGGATGAGCGCCAGTTGGCTGCGACTGAACCCGGATAAAACAGAGGTCCTTATGATACGACCGCAACATCAAAGGACAAGACTGCAGCATAGCCAACCAACTGGACTTACACTCGGGGATTCAGAATTACAGACCAGTGATCGTGTGCGGAATCTTGGCGTTGTCCTGGATGGTGGCTTGACACTTAAACATCAGATATCAGCCACAATCAAATCCTCATTCTTTCACCTGAGGAACATAGCCAGAATCAAGCACTTAATTCCCTCAGATGATATGCCAAAAGTCATACATGCATTTGTATCATCTCGTTTAGACTATGTCAGATCTCTGGTATTTTGTGTATCCAAGTTAGAATCAATATGTGGTTCTGTGGTGGGCGCACAGTGCAGGAAACTTGGTGGGCGTAGATAAGACTTGCGGATGAGGTACACAGGAAGATGAGGTTAATATTGATATGCTTTATTGTAGATTACATGAAATATACTGGCAAAAGAATCAGTTCAATTTATGGATTGCTTGAGCCGGACTGGAATCTAACTGGAACTGGAGTCAGTTAATATCCGACTTGCTTGAACCGGCCTGGAATCCGGTGAGACAACTGGAAATGGAGTCAGTTAAATATCCGACTTGATTGAACCGGCCTGGAATCCGGTGAGACAACTGGAACTGTAATCAGTTAATATCCGACTTGCTTGAACCGGCCTGGAATCCGGTGAGACAACTGGAACTGGAGTCAGTTAAATATCCGACTTGCTTGAACCGGCCTGGAATCCGGTGAGACAACTGGAACTGCAGCTCACATGAATTCACACTGATTAGCTTGCACTTGGACTGAGCTGTTTCAGGAATGCTTGCAGCAGCACACTCAAGGACACACTGGAAGATTATTTAACTTCAGGAAACTCAGCACAGGTGTTACTACTATGAGCTGGAATCACAGTGTTAGTATTGCTGCAGTGAGTAGAAATCACAGTGCTGGTAATACTTGCTTTGAGCTGAAATCACAGTGCTGGTAATGCTGCTAAGAGCTGAAGTCTCTGTGCTGATGATATACAATGAGCTGGAATCACAGGTAGTTTAAAGAGCTTCAGGGCACAAGGAGTGAACCCTGAAATATGAGTCTAGACGCAGCTAGGAAGCGACGATGTTCTGGACGATTTGCTAGGGCCCTGCCCAGCCCCTTTATCCCCCTTGCTGGACAGTGATTGGGCAGTGGAATCATGTGACTGAACCGACAGCCGAGGTTGGTAGAGTTGCGGTCAGCTGATCATCGGCAACATGGCGGCGCCCAGTACCTGCGGCCAGCGGGGAGGATAGCGGTGAGCTGGAATGGAGTTCAGGGGTACTGGAGCCAGCACAGTGGGAGGCGACATGACACCTGCAGGACCACCGGAGCCGGACTAGGCTGCGCACTGGTAAGATCTGTGACGCTAAGTCCCGATTCCTGACAGTACCCCTCCCTTTGAGGGTGGCCACCGGACACCTTTTAGGCTTCAATGGAAATTTGCTATGGAAGACTCGGACTAAATAAGGAGCATGCACATCTGAAGCATTGATCCAAGCTCTCTCTTCAGGACCATATCCTCTCCAGTCGATTAGGTATTGCAGACGACCATAACGACATCTAGAATCAAGAATTTTCTCAACTTCAAATTCCACACCACGGCTGGTAACAACTTTCAGAGCTTTTGGAGGAGTTTGTTGGAAGCGATTGAGCACTAGAGGCCGGAGGAGAGAGATATGGAAAGAATTCGGAATTTTTAGATATGAAGGCAAAGTCAATTTATAAACTACTGGATTGATTACTTGTTCCACAGGAAAAGGACCGATAAATCTTGGAGCAAACTTCATGGAAGGAACTTTGCGTCTAAGATTACGAGTAGACAGCCAAACTCGATCTCCTGGCTTTAAACTGGGAACAGCTCGTCTCTTCTGATCAGCAAATAATTTATAACTGGCGGAGGCTTTCTTTAAAGACTGATGAATTGACATCCACACTTTAGAGAATTGTTGTAAAGAAAGGGAAGCAGCTGGGACATCAACTGCCGGTAATGATTGAAAATCAGGTACTCGTGGATGTTGGCCATAAACTGTGAAGAAAGGTGTTGTGTCAGTGGCAGTATGGTAACGAAAGTTGTGAGCAAACTCTGCCCAGGGTAGTAGATCTACCCAATCGTCTTGAGATGAAGAGACATAAAGCCTGATAAATGTTTCTAATTCTTGATTTACCCTTTCTGTTTGGCCATTTGTCTGTGGATGGTATGCTGAAGAGAATTTCAGTTTTACTTGAAGAGCTGAACAGAGGGCTTTCCAAAACTTCGCCACAAACTGTACTCCTCGGTCAGATATAATTTCAGTTGGAAGTCCATGAAGACGAAAGATTTCTCGAAGAAAGTGCTGGGCCAACTTGTTTGCTGATGGTAGCCCTGTGAGTGGAATGAAATGAGCCATTTTTGAGAACCTGTCGACCACTACCCAGATGGTATTGTGACCACTGGAAGGCGGTAACTCAGAGATAAAGTCCATAGAAATATTGGACCAAGGTCGTGTAGGAATAGATAATGGCTGTAAAGTTCCCGCTGGAGACTGCCGGGAGGTTTTATGTTGAGCACATTTGGGACATGACTGCACAAAATCTTGAAAGTCGGACTTCATGTTGGGCCACCAATAGGGCCATTGAAGAGTTTTATAAACTTTAAGAACTCCAGGATGTCCAAAGAACTGAGAAGTATGTGCCCAAGTCAGTAATTTCTTCCGCAATTCTGGTGTTACAAACATTTTGCCAGGAGGAGGAGTAGAATACGTAACTTGAGTAGTAGCAAATGATACTGGACTAATAATAGGACGTTCTTCTTGTGAATTTGCCTCTGTATCCGGAACCATGGAACGTGATAAGGCGTCCGCTTTCACGTTTTGAGACCCAGGACGAAATGTGATAAGGAAACTGTATCTAGAAAAGAATAAAGCCCACCGGGCCTGACGTGGGTTGAGACATTGAGCAGACTTGAGGTACAGCAAGTTTTTATGATCTGTAAGAATTGATATAGGAAATTTAGCTCCTTCTAGAAGATAACTCCATTCCTCCAGAGCCAACTTGATCGCTAACAATTCTTGATCACCAATAGAATAATTCCTTTCTGCAGGGGAAAATTTTCTGGAGAAAAAACCACATGGATGCAACTTTCCAGCATCAGAAGTCTGTGAGAGAACTGCTCCCACACCTACTGTGGACGCATCTACTTCTAAAATGAAAGGCTTCTGAACATCAGGCTGATGGAGAACTGGTGCGGTGATAAAAGCTTGCTTGATAAGGTGAAAAGCAGACAGAGCTTCCTTGGACCAGTGAGCAGGATCAGAACCTTTGCGGGTTAAAGCAGTAATTGGTGCTACCAGTGTTGAAAATCCTTTGATAAACTTTCTGTAATAGTTAGCGAATCCCAAAAACCTCTGTACTGCCTTCACAGTTGTAGGAAGAGTACAATTGAGTATGGAATCTAACTTGGCAGGATCCATACGGAGTTCAGAGCCAGATATAATGTATCCAAGGAATGGAATAGATGAGACTCCGAATGTACATTTTGATAACTTTCCATACAAACGATTCTGACGAAGACGGCTGAGAACTTCTCTGACTTGTTGACGATGTGTTGCAAGATCTCGAGAAAAAATGAGGATATCGTCTAAATAAACAACGACAAATTTGTACAAAATGTCTCTGAAGATTTCGTTTACAAAATGCTGAAACACTGCAGGAGCATTACTTAACCCAAAAGGCATCACAAGGTATTCATAATGACCATCTCTAGTGTTAAAAGCTGTTTTCCATTCATCTCCTTTGCGTATTCTTATAAGATTGTAGGCGCCTCGTAAATCGAGCTTGGTGAAGATAGTGGCTCCTTTAACTCTGTCAAAAAGCTCGGTAATTAAGGGCAAAGGATAACCATTCTTAACTGTAATATCATTAAGACCACGATAATCTATACAAGGTCGAAGACCACCATCTTTCTTTTTAACGAAGAAGAACCCAGCGCCTGCAGGAGATGAGGAAGGCCGAATGAAACCCTTTTGGAGATTTTCTTTAATGTATTCTGACATCGCTGTAGTCTCAGGAAGATAGTGGATAGGTACGTCCCTTGGGTGGAGTTTTCCCTGGAATTATATCAATGGGACAGTCCCACTCTCGATGAAGAGGTAACACATTTGCAGCTTGCTCACTGAATACATCTGAAAAGTCCTGGTATACATCTGCTAATACATCTGAAGCTTTAGTCTGTCGAACGGGAATAACATGCTGTAAACAGGACTTGAAGCAAGAGGGGCTCCAAGCAGAAATCTGAATAGTGGACCAGTCAATGGATGGATTGTGCAATTGCAGCCATGGAAGACCTAGAACCATCTTGTGGGTAGACTTGGGAATCACAAAGAACTCAATCTGTTCAGAATGGAGAATCCCAATACGTAAAGACAAAGGTGCTGTCTGAAGGGTGATATTACTTTCTGGTATGCGACTTCCATTAACCGCAGTCAAAGCTATAGGCCTGAATAATGTTTTAGTAGGCAGACCCAATTCATGTACTACAGAGAGCGTCAGAAAGTTGCCTGCAGCTCCTGAGTCTAGGAGTGCTGAGAGAAATCTTGTACCATGGAAGTATTCCAGAGTTGCAGGCAGAATACAATCTTTCTGTGGAGAAGTTTTCTGAAGGATTCCTAACCTGACTTTACCTTTACAGGTTAGGCTATGGCGTTTCCCGGACGGGTGGGACAAGAACCCAGAAAATGACCTGGAGCAGCACAATAAAGGCACAACTTCCATCGCTGTCTTCGAGAGGATAGGCGTGATCGATTAATCTCCATTGGTTCTTCTGAGGATGCAGATGGAGAAGATGCACGAGGAACAGAGTGTATCTTTGTGTGGTCACCCCTGAATCTCTCACTAATCCGTTCTCTCATACGTAGATCAATCTTAACGCATAAGGAGATCAGGTCATCTAACTTAGTCGGAAGATCACACGTTGCCAGTTCATCCTTTAGTTTATCAGAAAGTCCATGCCTAAAAGCGGCCACCAAAGCATCATTATTCCAATTTAGCTCGGATGCTAAAGTCTGAAACTGAATTACAAATTGCCCAACAGGGCGTGATCCCTGCTGTATCTGGAGAATGTCAGCAGAAGCGAAGGAAGACCTGCCGGGCTCATCAAATATTCTTCTGAAGGTGCTCACAAAGTCCTTGTAGTTGGTTAACAGAGAATCAGCACGCTCCCATAATGGTGACACCCAGTTCAGAGCAGAACCTGACAGCAAGGACACGATATAGGCCACTTTAGTTCTATCCGTAGGAAAGTTATGAGGAAGTAATTCGAAGTGTACTTCACAAACATTTAAAAAGCCTCGGCAGAGTTTTGGATTGCCGTCAAACTTGCAAGGTGTGTGCAGCTGAAGACGTGACACCCGGGTGTCGGCTGTTGCTAGCTGGATTGATGTAACTGGTGCAGGACTGGATACTGGAGTAGCTGAACTTAAAGATGATTGCATGTTATTAAGATGTGTAGAGACCTCTTGCAAGAACTGAACCACTTGCCACTGGGCGGTTTCCTGACCTTCTAGTCTGGTTATAAGACTTTGAAGAGCCCCTGGACCAACACTCTGATCATCACTTGAATCCATATGGTCCAGAACAAACTGTCAGAACTCTGGTATTTTGTGTATCCAAGTTAGAATCAATATGTGGTTCTGTGGTGGGCGCACAGTGCAGGAAACTTGGTGGGCGTAGATAAGACTTGCGGATGAGGTACACAGGAAGATGAGGTTAATATTGATATGCTTTATTGTAGATTACATGAAATATACTGGCAAAAGAATCAGTTCAATTTATGGATTGCTTGAGCCGGACTGGAATCCAACTGGAACTGGAGTCAGTTAATATCCGACTTGCTTGAACCGGCCTGGAATCCGGTGAGACAACTGGAACTGGAGTCAGTTAAATATCCGACTTGATTGAACCGGCCTGGAATCCAGTGAGACAACTGGAACTGGAGTCAGTTAATATCCGACTTGCTTGAACCGGCCTGGAATCCGGTGAGACAACTGGAACTGGAGTCAGTTAAATATCCGACTTGCTTGAACCGGCCTGGAATCCGGTGAGACAACTGGAACTGGAGTCAGTTAAATATCCGACTTGCTTGAACCGGCCTGGAATCCGGTGAGACAACTGGAACTGGAGTTAGTTAAATATCCGACTTGCTTGAACCGGCCTGGAATCCGGTGAGACAACTGGAACTGCAGCTCACATGAATTCACACTGATTAGCTTGCACTTGGACTGAGCTGTTTCAGGAATGCTTGCAGCAGCACACTCAAGGACACACTGGAAGATTATTTAACTTCAGGAAACTCAGCACAGGTGTTACTACTATGAGCTGGAATCACAGTGTTAGTATTGCTGCAGTGAGTAGAAATCACAGTGCTGGTAATACTTGCTTTGAGCTGAAATCACAGTGCTGGTAATGCTGCTAAGAGCTGAAGTCTCTGTGCTGATGATATACAATGAGCTGGAATCACAGGTAGTTTAAAGAGCTTCAGGGCACAAGGAGTGAACCCTGAAGTATGAGTCTAGACGCAGCTAGGAAGCGACGATGTTCTGGACGATTTGCTAGGGCCCTGCCCAGCCCCTTTATCCCCCTTGCTGGACAGTGATTGGGCAGTGGAATCATGTGACTGAACCGACAGCCGTGGTTGGTAGAGTTGCGGTCAGCTGATCATCGGCAACATGGCGGCGCCCAGTACCTGCGGCCAGCGGGGAGGATAGCGGTGAGCTGGAATGGAGTTCAGGGGTACTGGAGCCAGCACAGTGGGAGGCGACATGACACCTGCAGGACCACCGGAGCCGGACTAGGCTGCGCACTGGTAAGATCTGTGACGCTAAGTCCCGATTCCTGACAGACTACTGTAATGCCCTCTACCTTGGTCTACCAGCAAAAGAATTGCAGCGCTTACAGCTGGTGCAAAACACAGCTGCCAGGCTATTAACCAACCAGCCCCGTTCTAGCCACATAACACCCATCCTCTACTCCCTTCACTGGCTGCCTGTACGATGGCGAATCATCTTCAAGATTGGCTTACTGAGTTTCAAAGCATTACATGACCAAGGCCCAAGGTACCTGAAACAGCTTCTGACCCCATACTGCCCCACTCGATCACTGCGATCTGTAGATGAAGGACTTTTAGCAGTACCTAGAATCTACCGTAATTCATCTGGGGGTCGAGCTTTTAGTCATGCGGCTCCGACTCTATGGAACTCACTTCCCCGCACAGTGCGAGAGGCCCCAACTATAGAATCCTTCAAAAGTAGACTCAAGACTTTTCTGTTTACTCAAGCATTTCCATAATGTCCCTTTTAGTATCTTCATGCTTCTGTATTTTATGAAAATGTACTTCATTATTTTCTGTACTATATTATGCTATGTATCTGTTAAGCGCCTTGGGTCCTATTGGAGAAAGAGCGCTATATAAATAAAATTATTATTATTATTATTATTATTATTATTCTAGAAGATAATACCTGGAATCTGATTGGTTGCTATTGGCAACATCCCATCTCAAACAGAACTCCCATCTTAGTAAATTTACCCCCTTGTATCTACATTATATATAGATATGTTTTTGGATGTGCTATTTTCATGTAGCATAACAATAAGCAACTAAAAGACCCAGAGTGGGTGCTATTGTCATGTAGCATTAGGGACCACCAGAGTCAGAGAAGTCTTGCTGAGTCCTGGTGGCTTAATCAGATCTTTAAAATATAAGTAGCTAAAATCTCTGACTTTTCTATATTCATGAGTGTTCAACTCTTATTGCTGATACTTCTTGGTGTGCAGAGGAAAACTTTTTTATTTATTTTTCTTGTTTAGAATATCTCCTCCCTGTCATGCACTTGAAAAGTATTACTAAATTGAGCAGCTATTTGGAGCTGGAGGATCTAGGGGTGACTCCTGGTGTGTTGGCTTTCAATTTTGATATATTTTTGTATGTGCTATTATCATGTAGATTGTGCAATAACAAGAAGCAATTATTTGACCCAGAGTGGGTGCTGTTATCATGTAGCGTTAGGGACTACCCGTATCAGAGAAGCCTTGCAGAGGCTTAGTTTAATAAACTATTCAGCCCTAAAGAATATTTCCAATAATCAAGAAATACAAGCCTAAAAGTAAAAGTCTAGTTGAAAACACAAACAGCAAATCCCAGGATTCGGCCAGTATAGGTGATTGCTGCCAAAGAAAAAAAAAAAAAAGGGATTGCTACTGATAGAAAAGTAGATCACCATCAAACTTAAGGTGGGTACACACTAATAGATATATCTGCAGATCAATTGATCTGCAGATATATCTATGGACGGATCGAGCAGTGTGTTCAGCATACACACTGCTCGATCCGTCGGGGACTGACGTCATGAACTCAGTTCAGCTGTCAATCACCGCCAGCCGCCGCAGCATGTGTACGGGCGGTCGGCCGACCGCCCCGTACACACATAGCGACGCGCCAATATATCGGTAGATATATTGGCCGTCGGCTGTGCTGCGCGGCCGACGCGATACGTCTGTGAACGACGGAGTTCACAGACGTATCGGCTGTACACACTGGCCGACGGTCCCGCGATATATCGGCTGTTCAAAAGAACGGCCGATATATCGACCAGTGCACTGTGTACGGGCCTTTACTCTATACAGCAAACCACAGGCTGAGGCCAGAACAGGTTATTGGAGGTGCATTATTTGGTGGAAGGTAAAGCACTGATTACGATAAGGAAAATTACATTGGAAACATGGAACAATACTATTTAAAATTAGAGCTTCCAAATGTGATTTTCAAATGCAAACTTCTCCAACCAGCAAATCACAGGCCTCATGCTAAAGCTAATACAGTCTATTCAAGCCAGAGTAACAGCCTAGTGGAAAGTGAAACTGAAAAAGAATTAATAATAACAAACTAAATCAACCAGCAAATCACAGTCCTCAGGCCAATACAGGCGATTCAAGTCAAAGAAACAACCTAGTAGAAATTGATAATCAATAAATTAATAACACACTGAATCCAACCAGCAAATTACATTTAAATTGAATGACAAAATAATCTTTATTGCACTTTATGTTTTTGGGGGAGCAGTAGAAGGGAACACGACCACACCCAGTAATATATGGCGCCTCCTAAAAACACAAAATCTTCTCTTGAAAATGAAATATGATTTAAATTGAACTATAAAAAGCTAAAGATTTTTTTTTTTTACACCAGAAGAAAAATATCTTTTTTGCATTTGTATTATTTTGGAGCACAATCATCTTTGAGGGTAGTACCAGAAAGTGACATGAAGTATCAGCCATATTACAAATACAGAATCTACATCACATACTAAACTTACAGGTTTGATGCCACCTCTCCTTGTGACCAGATCCTTAGGTCTGGGATTATTGATTTACTTCTTTTGTCATCTTTTTCTTTTACCTTTTGTTATTTTCTCACAATTGTTGAAACCAGCTACACCTTCAGAATATTAGCCTCAAGCATATTAAACAAACATGTATCTTGCGTCAGTTGTTTCCTTCTTTCCTTGGCAAACAGACACACACATGATTTGCCTCTCAGTGACCTCCAGCAGACAGAGGAGGAATGGTGCTCCTCAGGTTGGGCAGGGCAATGGCATATATGTTGTGAGCTTTGGATATGTAATTGTTGCGAAAAATTATCACTTTTTATTGTGGCGATAACATAAAGCCTATTCACCCAAATTAATCAAAGTAAATTCAACGTCAGACCACTGACGTTCCAGCGGTACAAAGAAAAGTTAGAAAATGGTATTAGCATAAGACCACAAAAATACTATGGGGTCTATTTACTAAGGGGGTCATTCCGAGTTGATCGCTAGCTGCCATTGTTTGCAGCGCAGCGATCAGGCTAAAAATCTGCATTTCTGCGCATACATATGCACCGCAATGCTCAAGCGTGACGTACGGGTACAAAGTCCTTTGTAGTTTTGCACAGGTTCTAGCGAAGCTTTCAGTCGCACGGCACAATGCAGAAAGATTGACAGGAAGGGGGCGTTTCTGGGTGTAAACTGACCGTTTTATGGGAGTGCTTGGAAAAACGCAGGCATGCCAGGAAAAACGCAGGGGTGGCTGGGCATACGCTGGGCGGATGTGTGACGTTAAAAGCCATCCCACCAACATTAGAATCAACGCACACGAAGAGTAAGTCCAGGGCTGGTCTTGTTTTGCACAAAATGTTTTTGCAGGCGCTCTGCTGCACAGGCGTTCGCACTTCTGCAAAGCGAAAATACACTCCCCGGTGGGCGGCGACAATGCGTTTGCATGGCTGCTAAAAGTAGCTAGCGAGCGATCAATTCGGAATGACCTCCAAAGTCTTGGATGGAGATAAAGGGGACAGAAAATAGGATTTTAATACCTACAGGTAAATCCTTTTCTCTTAGTCCGTAGAGGATGCTGGGGTCACTTCAAGAACCATGGGGTATAGACGGGATCCGCAGGAGACATGGGCACTGTAAGACTTTCAAAGGGGTGTGAACTGGCTCCTCCCTCTATGCCCCTCCTCCAGACTCCAGTTATAGGAACTGTGCCCAGGGAGACGGACATTTTAAGGAAAGGATTTATTGTTAAACTAAGGTGAGATACATACCAGCTCACACCTCAAGCACGCCATACAACATGGCATTCAACACACACAACGCAAGTCAATGGCATGAACAACATCAGCAACAAGCTGACTATAAACGTAACACAACATGTGTGTAACCACAACTAATAACTGCAGATACAGTACGCACTGGGACGGGCGCCCAGCATCCTCTACGGACTAATAGAAAAGGATTTACCGGTAGGTATTAAAATCCTATTTTCTTATACGTCCTAGAGGATGCTGGGGTCACTTCAAGAACCATGGGGTTTATACCAAAGCTCTAGAACGGGCGGGAGAGTGCGGATGACTCTGCAGTACCGATTGACCAAACATGAGGTCCTCATCAGCCAGGGTATCAAACTTGTAGTACTTCACAAAGGTGTTTGAACCCGACCAAGTAGACTAGCAGCTAAGCAAAGCTGTAATGCCGAGACCCCCCGGGCAGCCGCCCAGGATGAGCCCACCTTCCTGGTAGAATGGGCCTTCACCGATTTCGGTAACGGCAATCCAGCCGTAGAATGAGCCTGCTGAATCGTATAACAGATCCAGATCGCAATAGTCTGCTTGGAAGCAGGAGCCCCAATCTTGTTGTGAGCATATAGGACAAACAGAGCCTCCGTTTTCCTCAACTGAGCCGTTCTGGCCACATAAATTTTCAAGGCTCTGACTACGTCGAGAAACTTAGATTCCAGCAAGGCGTCAGTAGCCACTGGCACCACAATAGGTTGGTTCAAGTGGAACGACGACACCACTTTCGGCAGAAACTGCTGACGAGTCAGCAACTCTGCTCTATCTTCATGGAAAATCAAATAAGGGCTCTTGTGAGACAAGGCCGCCAATTCAGACACCCGAATGGCGGATGCCAAGGCCAACAGCATGACCACTTTCCAATTGAGAAATTTCAACTCTACCTTTTGTAAAGGTTCAAACCAATGAGATTGAAGGAATTGCAATACCACGTTAAGATCCCATGGTGCCACAGGGGACACAAAAGGAGGTTGGATGTGCAACACGCCTTTCACAAAAGTCTGAACTTCTGGAAGGGAGGCCAATTGTTTTTGGAAGAAAACCGATAAGGCTGAAATTTGTACTTTAATGGAGCCCAACTTTAGGCCCGCATCCACACCGGTTTGTAGAAAATAGAGAAAATGTGCTAACTGAAATTCCTCCGAAGGAGCCTGTTTGGATTCACACCAAGACACGTATTTTCTCCAGATACGGTGATAATATTTAGATGTTACTCCTTTCCTGGCCTGAATAAGAGTGGGGATGACTTGCTTTGGAATACCCTTTCGGACTAGGATCCTGCGTTCAACCTCCAAGCCGTCAAACAAAGTCGCGGTAAGTCTTGGAACACGCACGGCCCCTGCTGTAACAGATCCTCCCTCAGAGGAAGAGGCCAGGGTTCTCTTATGAGTAATTCCTGAAGATCTGGATACAAAGCCCTTCTTGGCCAGTCTGGAACAATAAGGATTGATTGAACCTTTGTTCTTCTTATGATCTTTTTCACTTTTGGAATGAGTGGAAGTGGAGGAAACACGTACACCGACTGAAACACCCACGTTGTCACTAGGGCGTCCACTGCTATTGCTTGAGGGTCTCTCGACCTGGAACAATATCTCTGAAGTTTCTTGTTGAGACGAGACGCCATCATGTCTATTTGAGGAATTCCCCAAAAACCTGTCACTTCTGCAAAGACATCTTGATGAAGACCCCACTCTCCTGGATGGAGATCGTGTCTGCTGAGGAAGTCTGCTTCCCAGCTGTCCACTTCTGGCATGATTGAGCGCTTGTATGCCTTTCCGCCCAACGGAGAACCTTTGCGGCCTCTGCCATAGCCACTCTGCTCTTTGTTCCGCCCTGGCGGTTTATGTACGCTACTGTCGTTATGTTGTCCGACTGAATCAGGACGGACTGATTGCGAAGAAGATGTTCCGCTTGAAGAAGGCCGTTGTGAATGGCCCTTAACTCCAGAACGTTTATGTGTAGACACATTTCCTGGCTTGACCATCTTCCCTGGAAGTTTTCCCCCTGTGTGACTGCTCCCCAGCCTCGGAGACTCGCATCCGTGGTCACTAAGATCCAGTCCTGGATCCCGAACTTGCGTCCCTCCAGGAGGTGAGAGCTGTGCAGACACCACAGGAGTGAGATTCTGGTTTTGGAAGACAGGGTTATCCTTCGGTGCTTGTGCAGATGGGACCCGGACCACGTGTCCAACAGGTCCCACTGAAACACTCTGGCATGGAATCTGCCAAACTGAATGGCCTCGTAGGCCGCCACCATCTTCCCCAGCAACCGAGTGCATTGATGGATCGATACTCTTGGCGGTTTCAGGATCTGTTTGACCAGGTTCTGAATTTCCAGAGCCTTTTCCACTGGAAGAAAAACTCTCTGTAATTCTGTGTCCATAAACATTCCCAAAAACGACAGCCGTCTCGTCGGAACCAACTGTGATTTTGGCAAGTTTAGGAGCCAACCATGTTGCTGCAGGATTGTCAGGGATAGCGTAATGCTCTGCAGCAATTGTTCCCTGGATCTCGCCTTTATCAGGAGATCGTCCAAGTACGGGATAATCGTAACTCCTTGCTTGCGTAGGAGAACAATCATTTCGCCCATTACTTTGGTGAAAACCCTCGGAGCCGTGGACAGACCAAATGGCAACGTCTGAAATTGGTAATGACAATCCGGAACTGCAAACCTCAGGTAAGCCTGATGTGGGGGATAAATAGGAACATGTAAGTAGGCATCCTTTATGTCTACCGACACCATAAAATCCCCCTCCTCCAGACTGGAGATCACTGCCCGGAGAGATTCCATCTTGAATTTGAATTTTTTTAGGTAGAAATTGAGGGATTTGAGGTTCAGGATTGGACTGACTGAGCCGTCTGGCTTCGGGCCCACGAACAGGCTCGAATAAAAGCCTTCTCCCTGTTGTGACGGGGGAACCCCGACAATGACTTGATTGTGACACAATTTTTGTATTGCGGCGGTGCCGACAGGGTAACTCCCACAGCCGTTTGTGTCCCTAGCATAGTCTCCTCCTGGGAAGAGCACTCCGCCTCAGACATGCCGACACCCGTGCACCCACCACACGCAGACACACTGGGCCTATAGGGGACAGACCCACAGTACAGCCTGTCAGAGAGACACAGAGGGAGTATTGCCAGCTCACACCCCAGCGCCTAATCCCGGACTGAAAACACCCAGAAGATGTCCTAGACCTGCAGCGCTTTTATAAATTATATGTATATAGCACTAAAAACCACCGTGTTCCCCCCCCCCCGTTTTGCACCCTGTTACTTGTACAGCAGTGTGAGGAGGACCAGCGTCTCTGCAGCCTCGTGTAGAGAAAACAGCGCCGGGCTGTGTGCTGTGAGGGCAAAGCCCCGCCCCCATAATGGCGCGCTTCAGACCCGCTCGTTTTTAAACTTTTTTATACTGGTGGGGGTCCGGACAGTGCCCTGGCAGTCCGCTCTTGCCAGTTAGTATTTGAGGCTCAATGCTGCCCAGGGCGCCCCCCTGCGCCCTGCACCCTGTAGTGCCACTGAGTGTGGGAGCATGGCGCGCAGCGCGGCCGCTGTGCAGTACCTCAAAGCCGTCACTGAAGTCTTCTGATCTTCTTCTACTCACCTGTCTTCTGACTTCTGGCTCTGCAAGGGGGGTGAGGGTGGGCTCTGGGAACGAGCATCTAGGCGTACCTAGCAATCAGACCCTCAGGAGCTAATAGTGTCCTGTAGCCAAAGAAGCAGAGCCTTTAAACTCACAGAAGTAGGTCTGACTTCTCTCCCCTAAGTCCCACGAAGCAGGGAGACTGTTGCCACCAGTTCTCCCTGAACATAAAAAACCTAACATAAAGTATTTTCCGAGAAACTCAGTAGAGCTCCTCAGTGTGCTTCCAGTCTGCCTGGGCACAGATTCTAAACTGGAGTCTGGAGCAGGGGCATAGAGGGAGGAGCCAGTTCACACCCCTTTGAAAGTCTTAAAGTGCCCATATCTCCTGCGGATTCCATCTATACCCCATGGTTCTTGAAGTGACCCCAGCATCCTCTAGGACGTATGAGAAATAAAGTACCAGCTTGCCAGCTCCTAACTGTCATTTTTCAAACCCAGCCTGTGACATGGCAGTTAGGAGCTGATTGGCTGGTACTTTATCTCCGTCCACTTTATCTCCATTCAAGGTTTAGTAAATAGACCCCTATATATATTTAAAATAATAGGATTTTAATACCTACCGGTAAATCCTTTTCTTTTAGTCCGTAGAGGATTCTGGGGATGCTTCAAGAACCATGGGGTATAGACGGGATCTGCAGGAGACATGGGCACTTTAAGACTTTGAAGGGGTGTGAACTGGCGCCTCCCTCTATGCCCCTCCTCCAGACTCCAGTTATAGGAACTGTGCCCAGGGAGACGGACATTTCGAGGAAAGGATTTATAGGTAACTAAAGTGGAACACATACCAGCTCACACCTCAAACACGCCGTACAACATGGCATTAAACAAACTCCAGTCAACGGCATGAACAACATCAGCAACAGGCTGACTACAACATAACACAACCCGTGTGTAAACATAACTAATAACTGCAGATAGAGTCCGCACTGGGACGGGCGCCCAGCATCCTCTACGGACTAAAAGAAAAGGATTTACCGGTAGGAATTAAAATCCTATTTTCTCATACGTCCTAGAGGGTGCTGTGGACGCTTCAAGAACCATGGGGTTTATACCAAAGCTCTAGAACGGGCGGGAGAGTGCGGATGACTCTGCAGCACCGATTGACCAAACATGAGGTCCTCATCAGCCAGGATATCAAACTTGTAAAATTTCGCAAAAGTGTTTGAACCCGACCAAGTAACTGCTCGGCAGAGTTGTAATGCCGAGACCCCGCAGGCAGCCGCCCAGGAGGAGCCCACTTTCCTGGTAGAGTGGGCCTTTACTGATTTCGGTAACGGCAATCCAGCCGTAGAATGAGCCTGCTGAATCGTATTACAGATCCAGCGCGCAATAGTCTGCTTGGAAGCAGGCGTTCCAATCTTGTTGACAGCATACAGGATAAACAGAGCCTCTGTTTTCCTAAGTTGAGCCGTTCTGGCGGCATAAATCTTCAAGGCCCTGACAACATTGAGGGATTTTGACTCCGCGAAGGCGTCAGTAGCCACTGGTACCACAATAGGCTGGTTCATGTGGAACGATGAAACCACCTTCGGCAGAAATTGTTAACGAGTCCTCAACTCTTCTCTATCTTCATGGAAGATTAAATAAGGACTCTTGTGAGACAAAGCTGCTAGCTCAGCACCCGCCTTGCGGATGCCAAGGCCAATAGCATGACCACTTTCCAATTTAGAAATTTCAACTCAACCTTCTGTAAAGGTTCAAACCAATGTGATTGAAGAAAATGCAACACCACGTTAAGATCCCATGGTGCCACCGGGGGCACAAAGGGAGGTTGGATGTGCAAAACTCCTTTCACGAAGGTCTGAACTTCCGGAAAGGAGGCCAATTGTTTTTGAAAGAAAATCGATAAGGCTGAAATTTGTACTTTAATCAAGCCTAACTTTAGGCCCGCATCCACACCTGCTTGCAGGAAATGGAGAAAACGCCCTAGCTGAAATTCTTCCGTAGGAGCCTTCTTGGATTCACACCAAAACACATATTTTCTCCAAATACAGTGATAATGTTTAGACGTCACTCCTTTCCTAGCCTGTAGAAGTGTGGGAATAACTTCATTGGGAATATCCTTTCGAGCTAGGATCCGGCGCTCAACCGCCAAGCCGTCAAACGTAGCCGCGGTAAGTCGTGGTACACGCACGGCCCCTGTTGTAACAGATCCTCTCGAAGAGGAAGAGGCCAGGGATCTCTTATGAGTAATTCCTGAAGATCTGGATACCAAGCCCTCCTTGGCCAGTCTGGAGCAATGAGGATCACTTGAACCTTTGTTCTTCTTATGATCTTTAGCACCTTCGGAATGAGTGGAAGCGGAGGAAACATGTACACCCACTGAAACACCCATGGTGTCACCAGCGCGTCTACCGCTATTGCTTGAGGGTCCCTCGACCTGGAACAATATCTCTGAAGTTTCTTGTTGATGCGAGATGCCATCATGTCTATTTGAGGAATTCCCCAAAGACTTGTCACTTCTGCGAAGACCTCTTGATGAAAACTCCACTCTACTGGATGGAGATTGTGTCTGCTGAGGAAGTCTGCTTCCCAGTTGTCCACTCCTGGAATGAAGACTGCTGACACAGCGCTTGTATGTCTTTCCGCCCAGCTGAGAACTTTTGTGGCCTCTGCCATTGCCGCCGTGCTCTTTGTTCCGCCCTGGCGGTTTATGTGCGCCACTGCTGTTATATTGTCCGACTGTATCAGGACGGGTAGATTGCGAAGAAGATGTTCCGCTTGAAGAAGGCCGTTGTAAATGGCCCTTAACTCCAGAACGTTTATGTGTAGACAAACTTCCTGGCTTGACCATTTTCCCTGGAAGGTTTCCCCCTGTGTGACTGCTCCCCAGCCTCGGAGACTCGCATCCGTGGTTACTAGGATCCAGTCCTGGATCCCGAACCTGCGTCCCTCTGGGAGGTGAGAGCTGTGCAGCCACCACAGGAGTGAGATTCTGGTCTTGGAGGATAGGACTATTTTCTGGTGCATGTGGAGATGGGATCCGGACCACTTGTCCAATAGGTCCCACTGAAACACTCTGGCATGGAACCTGCCAAACTGAATGGCCTCGTAGGCCGCCACCATCTTCCCCAGCAACCGAGGGCATTGATGAATTGATACTCTCGCTGGTTTCAGAATTTTTTTACCAAACTCTGAATTTCCAGAGCCTTCTCTTCTGGAAGAAAACTCTCTGTAATTCTGTGTCCAGAACCATTCCCAAAAACAACAGCTGCTTTGTTGGATTCAACTGTGATTTCGGCAGGTTTAGGAGCCAACCATGTTGTTGCAGCACTGTCAGGGAGAGCGCAATGTCCTGCTCCAGCTTGTCTTTGGATCTCTCCTTTATCAGGAGATCGTCCAGGTACGGGATAATCGCGACTCCTTGCTTGCGAAGGAGGACCATCATTTCCGCCATTACCTTGGTGAAAATCCTCGGAGCCGTGGACAGACCAAACGGCAACGTCTGAAATTGGTAATGACAATCCTGAGTAGCAAACCTCAGGTAAGCCTGATGCGGAGGATATATGGGGATGTGTAAGTAGGCATCCTTTATGTCGACCAACACCATGAAATCCCCTTCCTCGAGACTGGAGATCACTGCTCGGAGAGATTCCATCTTGAATTTGAATTTTTTTAGGTAAAGATTTAGGGACTTTAGGTTCAGAATTGGTCTGACCGAGCCGTCCGGCTTCGGGACCACAAACAGGCTTGAATAAAAGCCTTCTCCCTGTTGTGCCGGGAGAACCCTGACGATAACTTGATTTAGACACAACTTTTGTATTACATCGCATACTACGTACCTCCCTGTTCGGAAGGGAAGCTGGTAAGGCTGATTTGAAAAAACGTTGAGGGGGAACGTCTTGAAGCTCCAGTTTGTACCCCTGGGACACTATTTCTACAATCCACGGGCCCAGGGCCGAACGAGCCCAGAATTGACTGAAGAGCTTGAGACGTGCTCCCACCGGTGCGGACTCCCGCAGAGGAGCCCCAGCGTCATGCAGTGGATTTGGCAGAAGCCGGGGAGGACTTCTGCTCCTGAGAACCGGCCACGGCCAGAAATCTTTTACCTTTTCCTCTTCCTCTATTAGCAAGGAAGGAATAACCACGGCATTTTTTGTATTTATTCAGCCGAAAGGACTGCATCTGCAAGTGGTGCGCTTTCTTTTGTTGTGGAGGAACATAAGGCAAAAATGACGACTTACCCGCGGTAGCCGTAGATACCAGTTCAGCGAGACCTTCACCAAACAATACACCACCTTTGTACGGTAGAGACTCCATAGCTTTCTTAGAGTCAGCATCAGCATTCCATTGATGAATCCACAATGCCCTCCTAGCTGAGACTGCCATGGCATTGGCCCTTGATCCCAAGAGGCCAATATCTCTCGCCGCTTCCTTTAGGTAGGCTGCAGCGTCCCTGATATAACCCAGCGTTAAAAGGATGTTATCCCTGTCCAGGGTATCTATATCAGATGACAAGTTATCTGCCCATTTATCGATAGCACTACTGACCCACACAGATGCAATAGCTGGTCTGAGTAGTGTACCTGTGGTAACATAAATGGATTTCTCTTACGTCCTAGAGGATGCTGGGGACTCCAAAAGGACCATGGGGTATAGACGGATTCCGCAGGAGCTTGGGCACACTAAAAAGACTTAAAACTGGGTGTGAACTGGCTCCTCCCTCTATGCCCCTCCTCCAGACCTCAGTTAGACTTTGTGCCCAGGAGTGACTGGATGCACACTAGGGGAGCTCTACTGAGTTTCTCTAGAAAAAGACTTTTGTTAGGTTTTTTATTTGTTAGGGAGCCCTGCTGGCTCGGAGGGAGAGGCGCTTTCGGGACCTCCACGCTGATTTCAAGTAAAGGGGGCATCTCCAGAGGGGAGCCGCAGTGGGGTACCAGTCTTTTTGATAATAAGGCAGCGCTGGGTACATATATTCGTGTACCAATATACAGGCGCTGGGGTGTGAGCTGGCATACTCCCTCTGTCTCTTCTGGGCTGCATTGTGGGCCTGTCACCTTGCTGGGACGGTTCTGTGTGTGTTGTGTGTCGGTACTACTTGTCGACATGTCGGAGCCTGAATGTTATTCACCAGAGGAGGTTATGGGAGGTGGGGATGCGGGGCTAGATGTAGCACTGTCGACGCAGCCGACTCCTGATTTACTAGCACTCCTTAATACAATAAATTCCAATGTAGCTTCTTTATCTAAGAGGTTAGATAAGTCTGAGTCACAGACGTAGGTGTGGAAAAAGTCCATGGAGGAGGCTTTATCTCAGGTACAGACCCCATCCGGGTCCCATAAGAGGCCTTTTACTCAGGTGGGGGATACGGATACCGACACGGACTCTGATTCCGAGGTCGATTTCACTGAGGCTGCGTTACATCCACGATTAGTTAAGAGTATTCAGTACATGATTGTGGCTATAAAGGATGTTTTGCAAATTTCTGATGAACCTGCGGTACAGGAAACAAGGATTTGCTTGTTCAAGGGAAAGAAACCTGAGGTGAAGTTTCCCCCCTCTCATGAAATGAATACTCTTTGTGAAAAGGCTTGGGAGTCGCCAGATAAGAAATGGCAGATTCCCAAGAGGATTTATATGACGTATCCTTTCCCCTCTGATGACAGGGAAAAATGGGAGACATCTCCAACTGTTGATAAAGCTCTATCCCGTTTGTCTAAGAAGGTGGCGCTTCCGTCTCCTGACACGGCAGCTCTCAAGGATCCGGCGGATCGCAAGTTGGAGACGTGTCTGAAGTCCATTTTCGCTAATACGGGTGCATTGCTCAGATCTGCTGTGGCGTCGGTATGGGTGAGTAGTGCTATTGCTAAATGGGCTGAGAATTTAGCTAGTGACATGGATACTCTTGATAAAGATAATATCCTTCTAACTCTCGGTTATATTAAGGACGCTGCGGATTACCTAAAGGACGCGGCAAGGGACGTCTGTCTCTTGGGATCAAGGACCAATGCCATGTCGATATCTGCCAGGAGGGCCTTGTGGATCCATCAATGGAATGCTGATGCCGACTCCAAGAGGTCTATGGAAGCTCTACCCTTTAAAGGTACTGTCTTGTTTGGGGACGGCCTGGCGGACCTAGTCTCGACCGCGACTGCGGGTAAGTCCTCTTTTCTTCCTTATGTTCCCACACAACAGAAAAAGGCACCACATCAACAAATGCAGTCCTTTCGTCACAATAAATACAGGCGGGGGAAAGGTTCGTCTTTCCTCGCCTCAAAGGGTAGAGGACGGGGAAGAAAACTTCCTGCAGCCTCAGGCGCACAGGACCAGAAGTCCTCCCCGGCTGCTACCAAGTCCACCGCATGACGCTGGGGCTTCCCTGGGGGAGTCCGGACCGATGGGGGGCCGTCTTCAGGTATTCAGCCAGGTCTGGATTCAATCAGACCTGGATCCTTGGGTGTTAGAAATCGTGTCTCAAGGATACAAACTGGAGTTTCGGGAGATGCCCCCTCACCGGTTCTTCATTTCGGCATTACCAGTGGTTCTTCCGGACAGGGAGGTGGTCCGGGCGGCGATTCAAAAATTGTGTCTACAGAAGGTCATTGTTCCCGTCCCAGCGGGGGGAAGGGTTTTACTCGAGCCTCTTTGTGGTACCGAAACCGGACGGTTCAGTCAGACCAATTTTAAATCTAAAATCCCTCAATCCATACAGGAAAGTCTTCAAGTTCAAGATGGAATCCCTTTGAGCGGTGATTGCCAGCCTGGAGGGGGGGGGATTTTATGGCGTCAGTCGACATAAAGGATGCCTACTTACATGTGCCGATATATCCTCCACATCAGGCTTTCCTCAGGTTTGCGATACAGAATTCTCATTACCAATTTCAGACGTTGCCGTTTGGGCTTTCCACGGCTCCGAGGATTTTCACCAAGGTCATGGCAGAAATGATGGTTCTTCTTCGCAAACAAGGGGTTTCAATTATCCTGTACTTGGACGATCTCCTGATAAATGCGAGGTCCAAGGAACGGTTGCTGAGAAGTGTAGGGTTGTCACTATCGGTTCTGCGACACCACGGTTGGGTGCTCAATTTGCCGAAATCCCAGTTGATTCCGACCACTCGGCTTCCTTTTCTGGGCATGATTTTGGACACGGAGTTACAGAAGGTATTCCTTCCAGAAGAAAAGGCTCGGGAACTGCAGACGATGGTCAGAGAACTTCTGAAGCCGACAAGTGTGTCGATCCATTATTGTACTCGGGTTCTGGGGAAGATGGTTGCGGCGTACGAAGCCTTTCCATTTGGCAGATTTCACGCCCGCGTGTTTCAGTGGGACTTGCTGAGCAAATGGTCCGGATCTCATCTACACATTCACCGGAAGATAAGTCTATCTCCCAGAGCCAGAATTTCTCTCCTGTGGTGGCTACAAGCTCATCACCTCCTGGGGGGATGCCGATTCGGTATCCAGGATTGGGTACTTCTGACGACAGATGCAAGTCTCCGGGGCTGGGGCGCAGTCACCCAAGGAAGAAATTTCCAGGGAAAATGGTCGCTCCAGGAAGCCTGTCTCCGCATAAATATTCTCGAGTTAAGAGCCATTTACAACGGCCTGCTCCAAGCAAGAAGTCTTCTTCAGGATCGACCGGTCCTGGTACAGTCAGACAACATCACAGCGGTGGCCCATATAAACCGGCAAGGCGGAACGAGGAGCAGAGCGGCAATGGCGGAGGCCACAAAGATCCTTCGCTGGGCGGAACAACACGTCAGCGCACTGTCAGCAGTTTTCCTACCGGGGGTGGACAACTGGGAAGCGGATTTCCTCAGCAGACACGACCTCCATCCGGGAGAGTGGGCTCTGCACCTAGAGGTATTTGCAGAAGTGACAAGACGCTGGGGAATTCCGTTGATAGACATGATGGCGTCTCGGCTCAACAAGAAGCTCCCGAGGTATTGTTCCAGGTCAAGGGACCCACAAGCCACTGCAGCGGACGCCCTGGTGTCTCCGTGGGTCTTCCAGTCGGTGTATGTGTTCCCTCCACTTCCTCTCATTCCAAAGGTGCTGGGGATCATTCGTCGAACAAGGGTTCAGGCGATTCTCGTCATTCCAGACTGGCCAAGAAGGGCCTGGTACCCGGATCTTCAGGACTTGCTGGTGAAGATCCTTGGCCGCTTCCTCTAAGAGAGGATCTGTTGTTGCAGGGTCCATGCGTGTTTCCAGACTTACCGCGGCTGCGTTTGACGGCATGGAGGTTGAGTGCCAGATCTTAGCTCGTAAGGGTATTCCCAGGGAAGTCATTACAACTCTCATTAAGGCTAGGAAAGAGGTTACGGCGAAACACTATCACCGTATCTGGAGGAAGTATGTTTCCTGGTGTGAGCTTAAAAAGGCTCCTGCGGATGACTTTCACTTGGGTCGTTTTCTCCACTTTTTACAGGCGGGCGTAGATGCAGGCCTGAAATTGGGTTCCATCAAAGTGCAAATTTCGGCTTTGTCTATTTTCTTTCAAAAAGAGTTAGCTGCCCTCCCAGAGGTTCAGACCTTTGTGAAGGGTGTAATGCATATCAATCCGCCGTTTGTACCTCCTGTAGCTCCATGGGACCTCGATGTCGTCTTACGGTTTCTCATGTCTTCCTGGTTTGTACCTTTGCGTAAGGTTGAGTTGAAATTTCTCACTTGGAAGGTCGTTAGGCTTTTGGCGCTGGCATCTGCCAGGCGAGTGTCGGAATTGGCAGCTTTATCTCATAAAAGCCCGTACTTGATTTTTCATTCGGATAGGTCGGAATTGAGGACTCGTCAACAATTTCTACCGAAGGTGGTTTCTTAATTTCACATTAACCAACCTATTGTGGTTCCGGTAGCTACGGAAGAGGTGGCGATTCCAAAATCTCTGGATGTTGTAAGAGCGTTAAAAGTATATGTTTCTAGGACAGCTATTATTAGGAAAACTGTAGCGTTGTTTGTTTTGTATGTGGCCAACAAGATTGGTCATCCCGCTTCAAAACAGACTATTGCACGCTGGATTTGTAGTACGATCCAGCAGGCTTATTTTTCGGTAGGACTGCCGGTGCCGAAATCGGTTAAAGCCCATTCTACCAGGAAAGTGGGCTCATCTTGGGCGGCTGCCCGAGGTGTCTCGGCGCTACAGCTTTGCCGAGCAGCTACTTGGTCGGGTTCGAACACTTTTGCTAAGTTCTATAAGTTTGATACCCTGGCCGATGAGGACCTGGCGTTTGCTCAGTCGGTGCTGCAGAGTCGTCCGCACTCTCCCGCCCGTTCTGGAGCTTTGGTATAATCCCCATGGTCCTTTTGGAGTCCCCATCATCCTCTAGGATGTAAGAGAAAACAAGCTCCTGCGGATCCCGTCTATACCCCATGGTCCTTTTGGAGTCCCCAGCATCCTCTACGGACTAGGAGAAAAGGATTTAACGGTGAGTACCAAAATCCTGTTTTCAGCGTATTTTCCTGCCTACGATCCGCAGGATCCTTAAGAGCTGCCGTGTCAGGAGACGGTAAAGCCACCTTTTTAGACAAACGTGACAGTGCCTTGTCTACAACGGGAGGTGACTCCCACTTTTCTCGATCCCCAGAGGGGAATGGATACGCCATTTGAATCCTTTTGGGAATCAGAATCTTTCTGTCAGGATTTTACCACATTTTTTCAAAAAGGGCATTCAGTTCATGAGAAGGAGCAAACGTTATCTCAGGTTTCTTTCCCTTATACATACAGACCCTAGTATCAGGTACAGTAGGGACCTCAGTGATGTGTAAGATGTCTTTTATTGCCACAATCATGTACTGAATGCTCTTTGCCAATTTTGGGTCTAATCTGGTATCACTATAGTCGACACAGGAGTCAGAGTCCGTGTCGGTATCTGTGTCTGCCAACTGAGCAAACGAACGTTTATGTGAACCCGAGGAGGTCTGTACCTGTGATAACACATCCTCCACGGATTATTTCCATACCTGGTTCTGAGTCTCAGATTTATCTAATCTCTTATTAATAAGAGCCACATTAGCATTCAAAGCATTCAACACATTTACCCAGTCAGAAGTCGGCGGTGCCGACAGGGTCACTCCCACAGCCGTTTCTGCCCCCAACACAGTCTCCTCCTGGGAAGAGCACTCTACCTCAGACATGCCGACACACCTGTACCGACACCCACAGACACACTGGGCCAAAAGGGGGACAGACCCACAGTAAAGCCTGTCAAAGAAACACAGAGAGAGTTTGCCAGCTCACACCCCAGCGCCTGTCTCGGTTCCGAAAGCTATAAATACAATGCCTCAGACCCTGCAGCGCTTTAAAAACACTTAATATTGCACCAAATATGCTGTGCCCCCCCCTGTTTTGCGCGGGGGCGCGCATTTACCCGTGTTTTTTTCTAGTGGAAACGCCCCCCCCCCCCCCCCCCCCCTGCAAATTCCCGGATCAAGTGATCCGGGAATCCCACCCGGGTAGCTTGCCGGGTTGAACACGTGTTCAACCTGGTAAGCTGTGTAGTGTAAATGGAAGCCGTGTCTATGGAAGGGCGGCGCTGGTAGATCATGTGATCTCCCAGCGCCGCCCCTGCCGCATCACCAGCAGCGTCACCAACCCGGCAATATGCCGGGTTGCTGAGCGCACTGTAGAAGGGGGCTCTAGCACGGGTCGCAGCCGTGTCAGGCTCCCGGCTGCGACCCATGCTAGATAGGGGAAAAGGGGTATTATACTACTATTCTTAAATTCTGCTACTGTATATTACATTAAAACTGACTCTTGGCTTTCCTTACTTTGACATTGCTCTCCTTATTGTATTGTTGAACAGTGCTCCTAATCTTATTGTGTAGCAGTGCTCCTCAGAGTGACTGATGAAGTACTTACTGATCTTGCCTGTGACATAGGGCGAGACTTTTCAAAACTTGGAAAGAGAAAAAGTGTAGAGAGAGATAATGTACCAGCCAATCAGCTTCTAACTGCCCTATTACAAGCTGTGTTTGAAAAATGACAAGACCTAATTGGTTGGTAGTTTATCTTTCTTCACCATAGCTCTCTCCAAGCATTGATAAATCTCCCCCATAACCACTGATCGGTGACTGTTATTTGCTTTTAATACTTTTCTCAACTATGGCGTTAACAGGTTTCTGGTTAAAAGATCCTTTATCTTTACAAGAAACGGGCATCATATGTGATAATATACAATTAAATACTTGCCCAAACACACATTTTTGTCTGGCTAATTTCCAACCAAGCAGTAGAATAACAGCCAGAGGGCACTGTGTGCCCAGAGAGATACGCAGTTACATCTAGAACACCTGTAAGAGCAGCTTATTTGATTACTGCCATTACTTATGGGTCAGGAAGTTCTTGTCTGCAATTAGTGGGCATGGGCACAGACGTGCTCCTGATTCTATTATTGGTATCTGTTAATTTGCTAATGACTAACTGGAGTGTGGAAAACATGCATTGTATCTTGGTGTGCTCATCCTGACTGCCCAATTACCTATCCTGGAAATTTATTGTCGCTGTTCGTGAATAGTAAAGTTTCGGTGTTAAGCAACATGTCGTCCAGCAGCCTGAGACTGTACTGACTGCAAATTACTAGCACAATTAACAGGTTACCTCATTAACACCAGTCATCTTAAGCCCTACTTTTGACATAGCGATCCATACTACATCATGAATAGAAGCTTTGTTTTATCTTCTAAGAATTTTATAGGGCACATTAGCATACAGGCTCTCTTCATTTGTGTGTTGCTGTAAAGCTGGGTACACACTTAGCAATGTGTACCCAGCCCAACATTGCCGCCAACAAGACTTTGTATGCTGCAAATGCATACACACTTGCTGATGCCAGATTCGAAGGGGGAGCCACATGACGAGCATGCAGCATGTATTTGCTAGCAACATCCCCCGTCACACCTGCTGCAGGGCCAATATTGCCACAGACTTGCTGGTTGTACGCATATCATGGGTACACACTAGACAATGTACCTGGGGGAAGTGGTTAAAATAGTCTGGATCCTGGCAGTCACAATACCGATGCCAGAATCCCGACATGCGGTGAAATGCCACCGCCGGAATACCAGCGACACAGGCTATTCGCCACGACACCCATAGAGGGAGAACATAACCAGCATGGCGAGCGCAGCGAGCCCGCAAAGGGCTCTCTAGCACTCTCCCCACTGCCGGCATGCTGGCGGACGGGATTCTGCTGTTGGGATCATGACAGCCAACATCCCTCCGCAGGTAAATTGTATGTATCCCGTACTTGGTATGTCACTCTGATCCACGGGATCGGGCAACATATCGTCTAATGTGTACCCAGCTTAATAACACTATGATGGCATGCTAAAGTGAAGAAGTTGCCCATGGCAACCAATTAGCTTCTAGCTATCAGTTTTCTATCAGTCTATAAAATGACAGCTAGAAGTTGATTGGTCATCACAGGGAGATAGTGGGTGCCATGTGCCCACAGTGCTAGATATGCCCCCACTGTGCCACATATGCCCCCACAGTGCCAGATACAGATATGCCCCCACAGTGCCAGATATGCCCCCACAGTGCCAGATACAGATATGCCCCCACATTGCCATGTGCCCACAGTGCTAGATATGCCCCCACAGTGCCACATATGAGCCCACAGTGCCAGATACAGATATGCCCCCACAGTGCCATGTGCCCACAGTGCCAGATATGCCCCCACAGTCCCAGATACAGATATGCCCCCACATGGGGGCAGATATGCCCCCATGTGCCCACAGTGCCAGATATGCCCCCACAGTCCCAGATACAGATATGCCCTCACAGTGCCACATACAGATATGCCCCCACAGTGCCACATATGACCCCACAGTGCCACATACAGATATGCCCCCACAGTGCCAGATATGCCCCCACTGTGCCAAATACAGATATGCCCACGGTGCATTGTGCCTACAGTGCCAGCTATGACCCCACAGTGCCACATATGACCCCACAGTGCCAGATACAGATATGCCCCCACAGTGCCATGTGCCCACAATGCCAGATATGCCCCCACAGTGCCACATATGACTCCACAGTGCCAGATACAGATATGCCCCCACAGTGCCAGATATGCCCCCACAGTCCCAGATACAGATATGCCCCCACAGTGCCATGTGCCCTCAGTGCCAGATATGCCCCCACAGTGCCACATATGACACCACAGTGCCAGATACAGATATGCCCCCACAGTGCCATGTACCCACAGTGCCAGATAGGCCCCCACAGTGCCAGATACAGATATGCCCTCACAGTGCCATGTGGCCACAGTGCCAGATATGCCCCTACAGTGCCAGATTTGCCCCCACAGTGCCAGATACAGATATGCCCCCACAATGCCATGTGCCCACAGTGCCAGATATGCCCCCACAGTGCCACATATGACCCCACAGTGCCAGATACAGATATGCCTCCACAGTGCCATGTCCCCCCGCAGTCCCAGATACAGATATGCCCCCAGTGCCATGTGCCCACAGTGCCAGATATGCCCCCACAGTACCACATATGACCCCACAGTGCCACATATGACCCCACAGTGCCAGATACAGATATGCCCCCACAGTGCCATGTGCCCACAGTGCCACATATGACCCCACAGTGCCACATATGACCCAACAGTGCCATATATGCCCCCACAGTGCCACATATGCCCCCACAGAGCCAGATACAGATATGCCCCCACATTGCCATGTGCCCAGTGCTAGATATGCCCCCACAGTGCCACACGTGACCCCACAGTGCCAGATACAGATATGCCCCCACAGTGCCGCATAGACATATGCCCCCACAGTGCTGCTCACCGTTTTGCTGTTTTGTTTGTGGCGAGCGCAGCGCGCGCTTCTCCTGCCTGCCGCTCTGCCCCTCAGTCTGGTCTCCGGCAGTGACTGCAGCGTGTATATCTTAAATCAGGCGCTGGTCCGCGAGCTCTGATTGGCTAACGAACCGGCACCTGATTTGAGTTATACACTCCGCCGTCACTGCTGGAGACCAGACTGAGGGGCAGCCGCAGGACGGCAGGCACGAGAGGCGCGTGGTCCAGGCTGCCGGCGCCTTCTTCACTGTGGCGCCTTACCCATGCACGTACCCCGCGTAATGGGGGGGCCGGGCCTGTGGGTGGTCCAGGCGCCTGAATCAGTGATTCTCACTGAATTGTGTCATTATAGCCATGCCCCCCTGTTGTACAATGCCGGTAATCTCAGCATTGTATAGCGGGGGGCATGGCTACAATGAAGCCCACCACACCTCCTCTTCCCCGTACTGCTTCCTTTGTATTGTCATGCCTCCACCCCGCCCTCACGTGTTTTGGTTTCCAAAATTGATAAAACATCTAAAATCACATAATTTGGCCCTTTTTTTGTTCCTACAGTATTATTAACTTCGATTACATTAATTTCCAGTAATTTCTAGTCAATTTTGACCATCTCACCGCTCACAATATTGTTTTCATCCAGTTTAGGCCAAAAGGTTGCACCAAGCTAGATGGCTGACTAAGCTAAGCGACAGCAGTGGGCGTCACAAACACTTGGTAGTTAAACTTCAAACATTGTACATCTAGGAAACAGAGTGGAACTGCAGTGACAGATAGGATGGCAGTTTAATAAACTATACGATCCCACACACGAACAGTTCTAGACCTTGTGGCGCCAAGGGTGGAAGTTTCCTTTGGCACCCCCCTCCCTTACCACACAAAATAGGGTTAGTGCGTGCCGGAGGCGCGCGTCAAAAACTAGAGGTGTGGCTTCATAGGGAAGGGGCGTGGCCACAGAATAGTACCAATTCACATTACATCGCACAGTAGTGTCCGTCAGTCACATTACACCACACAATAGTGTCCGTCAGTCACATTACACCACACAGTAGTACCCCTTATACCATGTTAGAGCCACTTACACACATTACACCACAGTAGAGCAGAGCCCATTATACATGTTACGCCAGGTAGCCCCTTGCACACATTGCATCAGGTAGACCCTTATACACATTGCATCAGGTAGACCCTTATACACACTGTGACAGGTAGCCCCTTATACACACTGTGACAGTTAGCCCCTTATACACACTGCACCAGGTAGACCTTATACACAATGCACTTATTAAATGCCCCCTATGCAATGCCCTCATTAGTAGTGCCCCCAGTGGTAATGCCCCCGTGTAGTATTGCCCCCTGTAGTTATGTTGCCAGTAGTTATGCCCCTTGTAGTTATACCCCCTGTAGATATGCCCCCTGTAGATATGCTCCCAGTAGACATGCCCCCCCTGTAGTTATGCCCCAAGCAGAGATGTCCCCAGTAGAGATGCCCCCAGTAGATCGGAGCTGGTGAGTATTGTGGTTTTTTTTGTTGTTGTTTTTAAATGTGTGTGTGTAAGCGGCGCTACTAGGTGGCATAACTACAGGTGGCACACCTGTAGTTATGCCCCCTAGTAGCGCTGCTTACATACACATAAAAAAAAAACCCACAATACTCACCAGCCCCGATCCTGCTTCTGGACCGCTGTCTCCATCTGGCCGCCCGCTCCTCGGATCTATGGGAGAGACGTCATGACATCTCTCCCATAGCGCCGCACACTGCTTGAGCCAGAAGCCGGAGTTCAGGAGTGAGCTCTATCCTCCGGCTGCAGCTGAGAAGGTGTCGGCTGCAGCGGGCGCCCTCACAGCCCACGGCGTCTGCTGCAGGACACCTGCCCGGCTTGCCCGCACCTAGAACTGCTCCTGATCCCACAGAAAGTAGCCAAAAATGTTTCAATTAATCAAGAACTAGCTCAGAGACCTGAGGGCGGTACAGGTAAATGGAGGTGGAGTATATAGGGGAAGGAAGGTAAAAGAATGATTGATTGATTGATTGATTGATTGATTGATTGAGTGATTGATTATAAAAAAAACAAAGTTGAGACGGGGACTATATCGACCTTCTGTTTTGCAGCAAATGAGTAGTAAAAAAGGCCATAAAAGAATACAAGAATGATTGCTTGATTGATTGATTGATTGATTGATTAAAATGAACATGTGTGAGGCTGTTCTGCAGGGAAAAAAATGGCACACAATAGTGATTAACTAATTTAATTAGTTTTGTGTTGGAGAAATATCCAATAAAAATGTTTGTCTATGCAAAATAGACCAGCAGCTCAGGAGGAGACAAAAGCCCCCCCCCCCCCCCCCCCTCCCAAAATACACGCTACATGGCCCAATGAGTGGCTTAGGCTAATAAAGAATATCATCCGGGTGGACAATATTTTAGATAATGAAGTAGATAAAGAACAACTGATAGGTACTAGTAACTTGATATCTACTAATATCAACTGTAATAAGGGATTTCCAATAAAAGAATGATACAAGATTGAATGATTGATTGATTGATTGATTGATTGGATTAAATTAGTAAAGTATTGGAGCAATAACCAATCAAAATGTCTATGCAAAAAAGACCATCCCCAATGCACCCCCAAAATAAAGTCTATTATAAACAGAAAGTGGTAGACAGTAGAGTACAGCACACGCAACAACTAAAAAATTTAACTTATTTTTTTTTTACTTTTTTAAAAACTTTTTGTGCAAATGAAAACACACTGCGGAGTTTCAGCACTTATATTTATATTAACACAGTGGGGTATGGCCTGTGTAGTTACAGTGTTATATTATTTATATGAACACAGTGGGGTATGGCCTGCCAGTGCAGAACCAGTGTGACACACTTAGACAATAGATGTAAAATGTAAGTTCCTGTACTATACAAAATAAACAACGACTTTCTTACTGCCTGTACTGCAGTCTAGCTTGGCCAATATTAACAACACTAAGGAGCCTGAGGGGACTGGAGTGGACAGATATGTCAGATCAGCACTGGAGTGGATGAACACTGGACTGATAACGTCAGCAGCTCTGGAGTGGATGGAAACTGGACAGATATGTCAGCAGCACTGGAGTGAATGGACATTGGACAGATATGTCAGCAGCACTGGAGGGGATGGACACTGAACAGATACGTCAGCTCAGCGGCACTGGAGTTGATGGACACTGGACAGATAACATCAGCAGCACTGGAGTTGATGGACACTGGACAGATACATCAGCAGCACTGGAGTGGATGGACACTGAACAGATACATCAGCAGCACTGGAGGGGATGGACACTGAACAGATACATCAGCAGCACTGGAGTGGATGGACACTGGACAGATAACATCAGCAGCACTGGAGTTGATGGACACTGGACAGATAACATCAGCAGCACTGGAGTGGATGGACACTGGACAGATACATCAGCAGCACTGGAGTTGATGGACACTGGACAGATACATCAGCAGCACTGGAGTGGATGGACACTGGACAGATACATCAGCAGCACTGGAGTGGATGGACACTGAACAGATACGTCAGCTCAGCAGCACTGAAGTAGATGGACACTGGACACATACATCAGCAGCACTGGAGTGGATGGACACTGGACACATACATCAGCAGCACTGGAGTGGATGGACACTGGACAGATACGTCAGCTCAGCAGCACTGAAGTAGATGGACACTGGACACATACATCAGCAGCACTGGAGTGGATGGACACTGGACAGATACGTCAGCTCAGCAGCACTGAAGTAGATGGACACTGGACACATACATCAGCAGCACTGGAGTGGTTGGACACTGGACAGATATGTCACCTTAGCAGCACTGGAGTGGATGGACACTGGACAGATACATCAGCAGCACTGGAGTGAATGGAAACTGGACAGATATGTCAGATCAGCAGCACTGGAGTGGATGGACACTGGACAGATACATCAGCAGCACTGGAGTGAATGGAAACTGGACAGATATGTCAGATCAGCAGCACTGGAGTGGATGGACACTGGATAGATACATCAGCAGCACTGGAGTGGATGGACACTGGACAGATACGTCAGCTCAGCAGCACTGAAGTAGATGGACACTGGACACATACATCAGCAGCACTGGAGTGGATGGACACTGGACAGATACGTCAGCTCAGCAGCACTGAAGTAGATGGACACTGGACACATACATCAGCAGCACTGGAGTGGTTGGACACTGGACAGATATGTCACCTTAGCAGCACTGGAGTGGATGGACACTGGACAGATACATCAGCAGCACTGGAGTGAATGGAAACTGGACAGATATGTCAGATCAGCAGCACTGGAGTGGATGGACACTGGACAGATACATCAGCAGCACTGGAGTGAATGGAAACTGGACAGATATGTCAGATCAGCAGCACTGGAGTGGATGGACACTGGACAGATACATCAGCAGCACTGGAGTGAATGGAAACTGGACAGATATGTCACCTTAGCAGCACTGGAGTGGATGGACACTGGACAGATACATCAGCAGCACTGGAGTGAATGGAAACTGGACAGATATGTCAGATCAGCAGCACTGGAGTGAATGGAAACTGGACAGATATGTCAGCTCAGCAGCACTGGAGTGGATGGACACTGGCAGATAGGTCAGTTCAGAGCAGCGGTCCTGTGTGAAATGCCACCAAATCTCCACCATAGTGTCATATATGGAATCCAAATCTGTGAGAATCAGACCTCATTATGATGGCGTTTTGCCTTGATGTGGAATCCGAGCAAGGTAGGAAAACTGGTGCCGCCACTTGGATTCCCTCGTATATCGGAAGTTTGGATGGGTTCGGCCTTCGGTGAACTGAGCCTTCTCATCTCTAGAAAATATATCCCACTTTTCTTTGCAGATTATTTAGTACTTGTACATTTATAAAGAGAAATATTATTTCCATATACTAGATGCCTTACACCTGTTATGGGTGCAAGGTGTGCCTTGCACACTGGCCCCTGGGTCCAGGGGGGCACACACAGCACACTCTGCACCTATATAATTATACTTACCCCTCCTGAGTTCTACGGTGGCCAGCACTGCAGACAGAAATCACTGGCAAAATGGCCACCACAGCCATTTTCCCAGTGATTTGCGCATGCGCAATTGAGATGTCCCTGGGAACAAGATGCGGGCGCCATGTTCCTGGAGACATGCACAGTAAACTCTGGCATAAAGCCAGAGTCTACTATCTGCCAAAGAGGAGGAGGCTTGCATGGAGCCTGCACACAGGTCCTCTCCTCTCTTAAAATGCCCGATTCATTATACTGATGCCTTATATTGGAGATCCCTTATTACAGTTAATATTCGTAGATATCAAGTTACTAGTACCTATCAGTTGTTCTTTATTTACTTCTTCATCTAAAATAGTCCAATACCATTGTGCACCCAGGTGATATTTTTTTATTAGCCTAAGCAACTCATTGGGCCATGTAGCCTGTATTCTGTCTCTCTTGCAGTGAGTGCTATTTTAGCTTTGTTTCACAAAAGCTGGTCCTACTAAAGCAGTGGAACCAGCAGAGCATAATTTTTTAATTACAGTGCAGCAAGCATTTATAGAAGGGAGGCTACATTATTAAAGGCATAGTTTTCTGATTCTACAGTACCGTGTATTTTCACACAGTAACCCATAAGGTTTTAAAGTAGAGTTGACTAGGATTAAAGCACATTTTTGTTATCTATTATTATCTCCTTCTCGTCGGTCTGTCATCATTGGACAGGACCCGACCATACTGCAGCCTATCAAATTATCATCTTCACAGCAACACTTACTGTATCTTACAAATATGAGATTTTTCTTGATGTCCGTTATAGAGTGAATTATCTGACATCATTAGATGCTTCAACCATCCAAAAGAAATTTCTCAATCCTTTTCCTCAGGGTATCCTTAGCTAGTCTGCACTGATTCAGTCAATATCCTCTCCTTCTCCCCAATACTGAACAGGAGTGACCCTCAAAACAATGGAGAAATTGACTAAGTGCATTAAACTTTATACTATATAAGTAAAGGCTAAGGCTGCTCCTCAGGGGAAAGGAGGGCTGAGGAAGGTAGGGACTGGGAAGAGAGTGGAGTGGTAGGGGCAGATAAGGATGGTGAAGAGAGAGATATACTTTTTTCAATATGTGGCTGGAAGGGATGAAACCCTGTGTGGGGTGAGCAGTGTGGTTACCGAGAGGAGGAGGGTTTGGTGCTCGAGCTACAGGTGATACGGGTGAGGAGGTGGCACATAAGCGGCACAACTGCTTAATATATACTGCATGCCGGCGGAGGGTCAGCAACTTGTGCTCACCTCACCCACGCCCGCACATGCCATGCACAGCCCCTCTGGCCAGCTGCTGGTGGCTACTGGTGTCCTTTACCCCTAGACTGGCCGGGAGCTGTGCGGGGACTGGTGAGCTTACACATACAGTACCAGTACTGGTGTCTATGGAGCAGCATCATTATAGCATGCCCATTACATATATACAGTACAGCAACTATATTGCTATACACACACTCACATACACTCAGCATGACAGAGCCCCGGCTCCGAGCAGCAGGACTTCCAGGAACCGGGCAGCTCCTGTGTAGCGACCATCCCCCTTATAATCCGGCCCTGGTGTCCGTAATTTTGATGGGCTTTTAACTAGTTTACCATAAAAACATGAAAAATTTATATATTCTGCCTACCAAATGAAAAGGTAAAAAACACTTATTTTGTTGTTACTAATCCAGACCGGGTAGAACAATTCACAAAAGGTAGCTAGAACTCCTCCCATTACCAATGCCTTTCAACACATCTGTCTTTCTCAGGGTGTAGTTTCTACTGGCACTTCGGTACAGTGAAACAAATAGCATTGTGGGTGGAATAGGCAGCAGGAGTTATATTTATTATATTTATATAGGTATACATAAAGGCACTCACCAGGCTTTTATCAAGTAGTAGAAGGATTATTTAATCACCTCCCTTTCTGGGGAGCAAACAGGTCAGGCCAATGCTTTGATCTATACACAGACCTTTCTCATGACCAATGTCTATCAGTTTCTTTAAAACGCTAAATGATTGTCCCACTATGCAAGTGTCCTTGCTGTATCTGCCCGTCCCCAGACTCATGCCACTGTTAGCTAGCCAATGGGAGCTGACAGGAAATTACTGGATGGAACTTTCTAGAACTTTCCAATAATATAAACTACTATAGTATAAAAATTGGGACCACAGATTTGGAAGATCCTGCAGTGCAAGGAATTCCCAAAGATGCTAGCTCAGAATAAGGTAGCTGCTTGGACAAGATTTATCGCAGTGGTTTGGGGCTTCCTGGGCAATCACAAGACTGAAAACTACGTGCAGCTGGCTGAGACTTTGGTGAACAACTTCAGCACAATGGGGTGCAGGATGTTCCTTAAAGTCCATATTCTTGATGCTCATCTTGAGAAATTCAAGGAGAATATGGAAGCAAACTCGGAGGGCAAGGTGAGCACTTCAACCAGGATATACTGGAGTTTGAACGCTGCTACCAAGGACAGTATAATGAGAACATGATGGGAGACTATATCACTTTCACGCATCAGCCCCCAGATGTACTGTATAATCGTAAATCTCGAAAAGATGCTCACTTCTAACTCTTTTGTGGTCATGTTTGTACTGTCACGCCTGAGGGTTGAGGCTGACCTGGGGAAGCCTCAGGCGCAGGGGCGGATGTGTAAGAGAACCTGGGTGGCAGTATGGGATTCCTGGACATACAAGGTACCCTTAGCACAGACGCCCGAAGGCGTGACCAAAACGACAGAGGAGTAAAAGTCAAGTTCTTTATTATACACACAGTTCAGACAATCACATCGGCAGTTGGCGAGAGGCTCAATACTCAGCAGTAGGATTCACAGTGTTAACATAGCAGCACAGTTCCTCAAATAGAGTATTAACAAGTATGCTGTTTGGTATAGTATGACATCAATATGGCACAGTCTTGGAAGACACTGAGATGGTATAGTCCATAGATTTAAACAGCTAACCACTGTACTTGATGAGATGAACCAATACTGACAAGAAGATAATACACTGGAAGCAGGAGTCAGTGGCGGAGCACCGAGGTATGCTGAGAGCTGGAGGATTGCCGAGGATGCTGAGTGGAACTGGCACACATAGTGAGAACTTATGGGAACACACCAATGATTATTATTATTATTATTACTAGTTATTTATATAGCACACACATTTTCTGCAGCGCTTTTCAGAGAATATTTGGCCATTCACATGCCAGAGGCATAACTAGGGTGGTGCGAGCAGGGTTCGTGCCCTGGGCGCCATGGCAGACCCGGAAGAGGGGAGCGCACTAGGGCGTCTTATCTAAAGTACATTTTATTGTGACTGCATCCCTGTGGTTCAAAAATGCGCTGTGCGGGCCTCCCGGCTGAACCAGAGTGTGCGGCGCTGGATGGGCAGGAGCTGCTTTCACTCCCGGGTCTCCTCTAGCTGTAACATTGCAGCAGCCTGGACATACTGGCTGCTGGACGTGCGGAACTCCCGGGCTGCAGTATCGCGCTCCCCGTCCAGCCTCTGCCCCGGGGACAGTGTGTCCCTGCAACGGGGGTGTTTTATTATGTAAGCGGCCGCTGCGGTTCACGATGCTGGCCCCTCCAGTGTGTGTGGCGCTGGAAGGACAGGGTGCACTCACCTTCCCGGTAAACTTTTAGCCACAGCTCTGTAACCACCCGGGCTTTATTACCGACTGCTAGGCGTGCGGAGATCCTGGGCTGCAGCGTGGCTCTCCCCAGCCGGCCTCCACCCCGGGGACACTGTGGCCCTGCTGCTGGGGAACGAGACCAGCTTCTTGGAGGCCTGGATAAGGATAGCCAAGCTGAGGATGGTTGCTGCCTGGACACTGGAGAGGGCCCCTGATGCACTGCCTGGGATCCAGTTGCCTCATCACCAGCCCAGGTCTGTCTCATGTGTTTGTATCATGTAGGTTTCATGTACTGTGTGTGTCATGTATGTATCATGTACTGTGTGATGTATGTATCATGTCTGTTTATGTCATGTATTTATCATGTATTATGTATGTGTGTGTGTGTAATGTCTAATAATAACCTGTTGGGGCTGCTATTGTGTATAATACATATACACACTGACACCTATACATACACACTGACACCTATTATATAAAGTACAATTTTGCAAAGCAGATTTCAAATGAATTCCTATGAAGTTGCACAGACTACCTCAAACCTATCTCAATGCCTGGATTTGGCTATAGGCCATATTGGCCTGTCTCTAGCGGGTGACAGAATTGGAAAGGCTTGGCCGAATGAGAATGATAACTGCAACCACTGTTTGTATACAGGGCAATAACTAGGAGTGTGTCAACCTGATGACTGTCGACATCACAACTGTCGAGAAGTTATATCAAACCCCTGAGAACCTACCCAGTTCTGACTATAACGTTAAATGAATTGTTGTCATCTGTATGCAACCTGTAATAAAATCATACTTGCCAACCTTTGGGCAGTCCCCTCCAGACAGAGTGGTGCGCCAGAAGTGTGCGGTGCTTAGGGGGGCTGATGATGCAGTGGTGTTATTGTGGCCCCACCCCCCTATGCAATGGCACGATAACATGCATTGTGAAGCAGTGAGCCGGGCCACGATGATTGATTCAACGCAAAAGGTGCTTGTACTGAATACTTCACTCGAGAAGGAAGACGCTTCGGTCAGGTTGCGGGATGCTCCCCTAGACTTGCCCATTCTTCCGAATGTCTGAAAGAACCACATGATTTTCGGGAGCCACCCAGATGACTCGGGAGTGTTGGCCATCATGAATAAAATTGTGTCCACTTTCTAAAGGTAAAAAAAATTCTGATGCCAAAATAAAAATGATATTATAAAATTTTAGTAGTGCCCCAAATAATTAACTAATTAAATATTGCCTCTTTATTAATCAAGTAATAAATATTATGCTGCCATATTTAGATAATAAACTAGTGCCTATATTGGTTTAAAAAAATATGGCAAAGATCATAATGGCACACATTGCCATTATGATCTTTGCCATATTTTTTTAAACCAATAAATAGGTTAAAGCAGGAGATAAAACAATGGAGGCTGTACTCAGATAATTTAAAACAATGGTAACGGTCATTAGGTAAGTCGGTTTAAAAATAGGTAAGTCGGTTTAAAAATAACATTTTAATAAAAAGCACACAATGCATACAAAACACAAAAAATAGTGAATTCATATGTAGCATTTAAAAAGGTATATGTTACCCTGGATATCAAGTCAGGAGATGTAATGGAGTTTCATTTGAGGAGTCCGTTCCAAAGCTGCCCTAGTAAGAATGCAAGTCCAATGCAACAAGTCTCTTTAGTAACGTGGGAGTCCGGTTGATGGCGCAATTTTCAATTTACCGTTAGAGGAGATGGTAGCTGTATAATGTCCTATTGTGTAAATGGGTTCCTCATGCAATACGGTATCTGTGAAAAGTTGGGAGGTATGATAAAAACACTTAAAACTGACGCGCAAACTTTTCAGGGGGTTATGGGGTCTATTCATGAAGCAGTGATAAGAGTGGAGAAGTGGGCCAAAGTAACATTTATGAAGCGCATTCTATAAAAATATACGTAGCAGCTGATTAGTTGCCATGGGCAACTTCTCCACTTGCTAATTTCTCCACTCTTTTCACTACTTCATGAATAGACCTCTTAGTAAAGATTGACAGATGAAAAAAAAATTGTGATTTTGGTGGTAAATGTAAGGCAGAAATCAGTCATTACTAATAGCAGCTTTAAATTTAGTGGGGAAGTTGTCAAAATCACTCTGGTTCCTTCATCTCAAAACCTATTACACAACCCCTTCAGTGTGCAAAGTGCTAGATCTTTTTGTAAACCCAATTGCTGAAAGTATAAAATCTAAGAAATCCTTTATCTTTCTTGATTCACACCAACATGAGAACATTCTCCAGGCCTTATACAAAGCTTCAGAGGAATTTGTTTTCATCTGCAGGAGGAATTTTATGTTTAAGCCCATTTTCTTCCATAGTCTCCTTTCAATTTCTACGCCATCAGTGAACACTTTCCAACATAACAAATCCGGATGAGTAGGTAGATGCCATGGCTCTACCGGAAGCATACGTTTTGCTGTTGCAACCCATGGCCTTCATGGCCAGAATGGTAGAATTGCTATGATCTGAGCCACTTCCTTCCTTATCCATTTTACAATTCTTGAGATCAGTATGAATGGTGGGAACACATAACCCAGTGCGAACACCCATAGGTTATTCAAAGAGCATCTATTGCCTCTGCCCTGATATCCTTCTGGAGTCAAATCTTTTCACCTTTGTATTGTGACCTGATGCCAATAGATCTGATGGTCTCTGAATCTAATGCTGGGTACACACTGGATCAGGCATGGCCAACCTGTGGCTCTCCAGCTGTTGTGAAACTACACATCCCAGCATCCCCTTCCACAGTTCTAGCATTCCCTAATAGCAAAACTGTGGCAGGGCATACTGGGACTTGTAGTTTTACAATAGCTGGAGAGCCACAGGTTGGCCAGGTCTGCACTAGATGATATTCTGAATGATATTTCCAATTCCGACATCTAGAACAACATATCGTTCATATCACCCAGTGCATATGCACTAGATCGTCCACGATGCACGCTCCAGTGGATCGTCAGCGATATCCCATCGTCTGTACATGCAGGTCATGGGTATGTCGTTGATGATACCATGCTGCTGAATGGCTCCCTCCCAATCCCATCTCCCCACAGTCGCTCGTTGTTCGCGGTATCGGCAAGTGTATTTGCACTTGCCGATGCCGCCAGCCCGCCCCACGAACTATCGCTGTGTGCACCCTATCGTCTAGTGTTTACCCAGCTTAAGACCAACTTGCTAAAAAACTTTCTCATTTAGCTATAACTCTCTGGATGAATTCTGTTGAGACTGAGAAAGTCCACTAAGCTAATTGTCCTTGTCCTTTAAAGCTAGCCACACACATTACGATCTGGACATTCAGCCTGATTGTTTGGCCAAATTGGATAGTTTTTGGTAGTTCGATGGTCATCATTGTGGTCAGCCATGGATCAGACATCATTATAGCGCTCATTAGCCAGCTGCATTTTGCTCTGGGAATGTTAGAAATCTGGACAGATGTCAATCATTATCAGATATGAATAGTTGTCAGCAGCCCCATGCAGACATCAGTTTCCAGCTATATTGGCCAAAATGAATAAACTGGCTGGCAAGCTTGCCTTTTGTTTCCCATATCTTCAGTTCAGTAAGTCTACTTGTGTGGGTTTCCTCGAGCTACTGCGGTTTGCTCCCACAATCCAAAAATATACTGGCAGGTTAATTAGCTCCCAACAAAAAAAATTAATCATATTATGAATGTGTGTGCACATGTGGTAGGGAATATAGATTGTAAGCTCCACTGGGGCAGGGACTGATGTACAGCGCTGCAGAATATGTGTGTGCTATATAAATAGCTAATGAATAATTTGCGACTATTACAGGTAGCTCTTTTATAAAGTGATTTCTTTTTAATGGACAATTAATCCTGTTAAATAAACACATCCATATTTGCTCACCTGCGTAAGAGGTATCAGGCACCTGTAATGTGAAATAAACAATCTTTTTGGCTACTACAAAACAGGGCAAATGTAATACACTGCAAAATAAAGGTAAAAGGTAATAGCACATTTTCTGTTCCAATTCTCTAATACCAAATTATTATTTTGAAATGACTAACAAATGGTGTATAATCCACAGCGTGTGAAACGCTTTGCAAGTTACCAGCACAGAATGTTTCTCAATATTATTCAGCCAGAACACTCCAGATTATCAGGATAATTTAGGGATCTCTCTCCCCCGCAGATATGTTCTTTTACACCTCTGCTCTGTCTCTTGTCTCTCTCTTCCGTCCTCCCCCCTTCTCTCTCCCACTCTGTGTTTCTTGGACTTGCCTACACACCCCTCCCAGCCTAGCTGCTGTCTGAACGCTGACTGAAGCTGTCATTATCAATGCAATAGATCTCTGGCACTGGCTTTTATTGAATCTCTGCCTGAGGGGAACAAGCCTGCAGAGGTTGAGTAGGGGAAAATGTTCTCACGCTTGGGACACACTGCCTGGTCTCTCCCAACACATTCCAGGGCTGCCAGCACTAGGCAAATGTTTGGACAGCCCAGAACAAATAACACACCTTTAAACAGACAAGTGAGAGGTCCCCCTCCTCTCAGCCTCCCTTCCAGAGCATTGCACTATGAGTGTGTGCATGCCTAAGGGCTCATTCAGTCTCTGGGGCACACCATAAGCTTGCAATAACAGTGAGGGTTGAAGGGAACAGTTGAAAAGAAAATGTTCTGTTTAGGAAAAAACAGAAGGGGGCATGAGGGACATATTACACAGTGATTACATATTACACAGTGATTACTTAGCATTCTGTCTTCATGCCTATAGGTTACTCTGTAACAACATGAGATCACACCATCTGATATTGCAGAGAATCATTAAAAATATATACCTTGTATGATGTCATCAGGTTAATATCAGTCGAGGCATGATCACTATTTCAATGGTGAATAGTTCAGGGCTGTCCAGTTGGAAAATAATCGACCTGATGTCACAATCAAAATATTTTCTTTAAGTCCCAGATCTCATGATGTTCTAAAAAAAATATAAAAAAATAATAATATATATATATATATATATATATATATATATTTGTTTTAAATAATAGTAATAATAATAATAATAATATATTTATTTATTTATTTAGATATATGTTTATATATTATTACTATCCTTTATTCATATGACAGTACAAAACTTTCGGATCAGTGGTGTCACAAGGGGGTGCGGGCTGCACCTGGGTGTCACCCTCGGAGGTTCCTGTCACTGAGAAGGAGTTGGCAGTGAAGTAGTACTGACGTGCAGTGAGGATGCAGGTGAGGCACAGCCTTTCCTGTCATATTTGTAAACCAGAGGTTTGACTATATAAAGTATATGAAAATACAAAGATTATATTAGAAATATCTTCTTTGTATTATTCAAATAATTTTTATAGTCAAAACTCTGGAGTAAACAGTCTATGGCAGGTGAGGCAGTGCCCCTCCCGCTTACCTTTTCTGCACATCTCTGATCTAAACTCCCCAAATTTCCAGCATTATATACTTCTGCACCTGTGTATAATGCCAACATGAACCTTTGGGATCATATATTGTCAGGGCAGTAAAAAGCCTGGTTGGGCCCAGGTACTTTTCAGGGTGTGTGGCCTGATTGCAGGAGGCGCGGCCATTAACCCTTAGAAAAAAATACTTTAAAAAATTGTATTTAAAGCCCTTAACATAGCCACACTGCAGCCCAGCACACAGCAGCTTGTGCTGGGCTAAGGAGAACAGTTGAAGCTGCTGCTGCCAGGTAAGGGGGAGATGGGGCCCGGGTAGGGTTACCACCTTATCCCTTTAATTCTGGACACATATTAATTACACAGGTTCTGTGGCTGATTAAAACCAGATGAAATGGAGTCTTGAAGTCAGACAGCCACAGAACCTGTGTAATTAATATGTGTCCGGAAGTAAAGGGATGAGGTGGTAACCCCAGGCCCGGGCCCTCACTGGGCTCCTCCATCAAACCTGGGCCTGGGTAATTTGTACCCTCTCCCCCCCTCTCTCAGCACCACTGTATATTGTGTGTAAATCTTGCTCTGGTACTAGCCAGTGCCTCCTCAGCCATTTACCTCACCACACGTCCAAGAGTCTCCAGGGGCAACCTAGAATCTCTGGGAATGCCAGACACACCCCTGCAGTGATGTAAAATGGGGCTCTGGTGAGGCTACACACCCTTTTTTATGAGGCCATATACCATTTTCGAAATCCGATGATTTGCTGTTTGCAGTCCCGCCTTCTCACACATACAGACAAACAGTGGCAGCTGCTCAATCATTCCTGGAGATAATTATATATCAGGTGCTAGAAAGGGGGAGGCGTCACAAACAAACAGCAGACGGGGGGAGGGGTGCTTCCCCCCTTCCCCCCCTGGTATCCCCCCAGCATACTATAAATTATCTGTAACCATATCTAAACCTATCTGGTAATAGAATTTCAGAGAAATTGGTCGCATGCGTTTGCAAAGACATGTTTAGCTGCTGAGCCGCGTTAAGGCTTCTCCGATATCAGCAGTCCTAACACTACACAATGGCAGTGCCCACATAGGGCCATGTGATTTGTCTACACAGTAAGGCCTCATGATAAAGGCTCATAGTAAATCGCATCCAGACAGAGGGCCAGCTTACCTGGGAGCCACCCCCATGATCTCCCGTTAGCACAACAAGGAACAGCATGCCTTCCAAATGCTGCTCCCATTCAATGCCTTCTCACACACATAGAAAAACAGTGGCAGCTGTTCAATCATTTCTGGAGATAATTATATGTCAGGGCCTAGAAATGGGGAGGGGTCACAAACAAACAGCACACAGAGAGGGGGGTGCTCCCCCCCCCCCTTCCTCCCCGGTATCCCTCCAGCACACTAAAAATTATCTGTAACCATGTCTGAACCTATCTGGTAATAAAATTTCAGAGAAATTGGTCGCATGCGTTTGCAAAGACATGTTTAGCTGCTGAGTCGCGTCAAGGCTTCTCCAATATCAGCAGTCCTGACTTAGCAGCAGCATGTTTGACATGCTGCAGCATCTAGTGGGCGGAGTGGGGGCAACGACCGGGACTGTTCAACAAAGCGGGGGAGTGTTGCCACAGTTTTGTAGCCGTGGCGAGCCCAGGGTCTGCACTGTCGGACACAGACTACCTGGTAAGCTTTGACTTGCGCAGACTAGCCGAGAGCTGCGACTTTTGCAATGGAGATCCAATGCTGCATCTTTGAACAATGCACTCAGATTGTAGATGTTGGTAGGATGCATCTATTTTTTACAGATGCCTCCTGCAGCTCTAGAATATTTGTAGTACGGTATTGCACAACGCTTCCTAAAGTAATAGAACACAAAGGAAGCGGTTGTGCAATACCAACCATATCCGATTTACCTTGGTCTTCCAGTAAAAGAATTGCACTGCTTGCAGATGGTAAAAAAATGCAGCTGCCAGGCTATTAACCAACCAGGCCTGTTCCAGCCACATAATACCCATTCTCTACTCCCTTCACTGGCTACGTGTAAAATGGCGAATTGTTTTCAAGGTTGACTTACTCACTTTCAAAGCCCTACGTGACCAGGGCCCAAGGTACTTGAAGCAGCTTATGACTCCTTACTGTCCCACTGGATTACTATGATCTGTAGATGAAGGACCACTAACAGTACCTGGAATTTCCCGGAATTCATCACGGGGTCGAGCTTTCAACTTTGCGACTCCGACTCTATGGAACTTTCTTCACCGCACAGTGTGAGAGGCCTCCACTCTATAATCCTTCAAAAATAGACTAAAGATTTATCTAGTTACTCAAGCTTTTCACTAATATCTACTGTTAAGCTTGTTTTGTATTTTGAGCTGTAAAAACAACAGTAAAGCACTTTGAGTCCTATTAAGAGAAAAGTGCTATATAAAGATCATTATTATTATTATTATTATTATTATTATTTAGCCCTTTAGATCCACAGAAGTGTGGGCAGTGGGGGAGACGATAGTTTAAGTAATGGAGGGATAAGCACATGAAGGAAAAAGGCCCTGCTTGTGATAGTTTACAATCTGAAATATGCAAAGTTTTGTAAAAGACATCAGGTCATCAACAAACACTGACAGATCTAGCTCAATTATGCCTTGAAAAAGAGATGCTATATCTCAAAACGTGTTGGCCCAGGAGACTCTATTCAGTGTAGACCATATGCTGCCACCCATGGAGAGAGGTAGGACCCTTAATTTTTGACTGTATAATTTTTCAGAACTGGCATTGTTGAAATTGGTACTACTTCTAAAGCTGGGTATACACTAGAGATGAGCGCCTGAAATTTTTCGGGTTTTGTGTTTTGGTTTTGGGTTCGGTTCCGCGGCCGTGTTTTGGGTTCGAACGCGTTTTGGCAAAACCTCACCGAATTTTTTTTGTCGGATTCGGGTGTGTTTTGGATTCGGGTGTTTTTTTCAAAAAACACTAAAAAACAGCTTAAATCATAGAATTTGGGGGTCATTTTGATCCCAAAGTATTATTAACCTCAAAAACCATAATTTACACTCATTTTCAGTCTATTCTGAATACCTCACACCTCACAATATTATTTTTAGTCCTAAAATTTGCACCGAGGTCGCTGTGTGAGTAAGATAAGCGACCCTAGTGGCCGACACAAACACCGGGCCCATCTAGGAGTGGCACTGCAGTGTCACGCAGGATGTCCCTTCCAAAAAACCCTCCCCAAACAGCACATGACGCAAAGAAAAAAAGAGGCGCAATGAGGTAGCTGTGTGAGTAAGATTAGCGACCCTAGTGGCCGACACAAACACCGGGCCCATCTAGGAGTGGCACTGCAGTGTCACGCAGGATGGCCCTTCCAAAAAACCCTCCCCAAACAGCACATGACGCAAAGAAAAAAAGAGGCGCAATGAGGTAGCTGACTGTGTGAGTAAGATTAGCGACCCTAGTGGCCGACACAAACACCGGGCACATCTAGGAGTGGCACTGCAGTGTCACGCAGGATGTCCCTTCCAAAAAACCCTCCCCAAACAGCACATGACGCAAAGAAAAAAAGAGGCGCAATGAGGTAGCTGTGTGAGTAAGATTAGCGACCCTAGTGGCCGACACAAACACCGGGCCCATCTAGGAGTGGCACTGCAGTGTCACGCAGGGTGTCCCTTCCAAAAAACCCACCCCAATCAGCACATGATGCAAAGAAAAAGAAAAGAAAAAAGAGGTGCAAGATGGAATTATCCTTGGGCCCTCCCACCCACCCTTATGTTGTATAAACAAAACAGGACATGCACACTTTAACCAACCCATCATTTCAGTGACAGGGTCTGCCACACGACTGTGACTGATATGACGGGTTGGTTTGGACCCCCCCCAAAAAAGAAGCAATTAATCTCTCCTTGCACAAACTGGCTCTACAGAGGCAAGATGTCCACCTCATCTTCACCCTCCGATATATCACCGTGTACATCCCCCTCCTCACAGATTATCAATTCGTCCCCACTGGAATCCACCATCTCAGCTCCCTGTGTACTTTGTGGAGGCAATTGCTGCTGGTCAATGTCTCCGCGGAGGAATTGATTATAATTCATTTTAATGAACATCATCTTCTCCACATTTTCTGGATGTAACCTCGTACGCCGATTGCTGACAAGGTGAGCGGCGGCACTAAACACTCTTTCGGAGTACACACTTGTGGGAGGGCAACTTAGGTAGAATAAAGCCAGTTTGTGCAAGGGCCTCCAAATTGCCTCTTTTTCCTGCCAGTATAAGTACGGACTGTGTGACGTGCCTACTTGGATGCGGTCACTCATATAATCCTCCACCATTCTATCAATGTTGAGAGAATCATATGCAGTGACAGTAGACGACATGTCCGTAATCGTTGTCAGGTCCTTCAGTCCGGACCAGATGTCAGCATCAGCAGTCGCTCCAGACTGCCCTGCATCACCGCCAGCGGGTGGGCTCGGAATTCTGAGCCTTTTCCTCGCACCCCCAGTTGCGGGAGAATGTGAAGGAGGAGATGTTGACAGGTCGCGTTCCGCTTGACTTGACAATTTTGTCACCAGCAGGTCTTTCAACCCCAGCAGACCTGTGTCTGCCGGAAAGAGAGATCCAAGGTAGGCTTTAAATCTAGGATCGAGCACGGTGGCCAAAATGTAGTGCTCTGATTTCAACAGATTGACCACCCGTGAATCCTTGTTAAGCGAATTAAGGGCTGCATCCACAAGTCCCACATGCCTAGCGGAATCGCTCCGTGTTAGCTCCTCCTTCAATGCCTCCAGCTTCTTCTGCAAAAGCCTGATGAGGGGAATGACCTGACTCAGGCTGGCAGTGTCTGAACTGACTTCACGTGTGGCAAGTTCAAAGGGCATCAGAACCTTGCACAACGTTGAAATCATTCTCCACTGCACTTGAGACAGGTGCATTCCACCTACTATATCGTGCTCAATTGTATAGGCTTGAATGGCCTTTTGCTGCTCCTCCAACCTCTGAAGCATATAGAGGGTTGAATTCCACCTCGTTACCACTTCTTGCTTCAGATGATGGCAGGGCAGGTTCAGTAGTTTTTGGTGGTGCTCCAGTTTTCTGTACGTGGTGCCTGTACGCCGAAAGTGTCCCGCAATTCTTCTGGCCACCGACAGCATCTCTTGCACGCCCCTGTCGTTTTTTAAAAAATTCTGCACCACCAAATTCAAGGTATGTGCAAAACATGGGACGTGCTGGAATTGGCCCAGATTTAATGCACACACAATATTGCTGGCGTTGTCCGATGCCACAAATCCACAGGAGAGTCCAATTGGGGTAAGCCATTCCGCGATGATCTTCCTCAGTTGCCGTAAGAGGTTTTCAGCTGTGTGCGTATTCTGGAAAGCGGTGATACAAAGCGTAGCCTGCCTAGGAAAGAGTTGGCGTTTGCGAGATGCTGCTACTGGTGCCGCCGCTGCTGTTCTTGCGGCGGGAGTCCATACATCTACCCAGTGGGCTGTCACAGTCATATAGTCCTGACCCTGCCCTGCTCCACTTGTCCACATGTCCGTGGTTAAGTGGACATTGGGTACAGCTGCATTTTTTAGGACACTGGTGACTCTCTTTCTGAGGTCTGTGTACATTTTCGGTATCGCCTGCCTAGAGAAATGGAACCTAGATGGTATTTGGTACCGGGGACACAGTACCTCCAACAAGTCTCTAGTTGGCTCTGCAGTAATGATGGATACCGGAACCACGTTTCTCACCACCCAGGATGCCAAGGCCTCAGTTATCCGCTTTGCAGTAGGATGACTGCTGTGATATTTCATCTTCCTCGCAAAGGACTGTTGAACAGTCAATTGCTTACTGGAAGTAGTACAAGTGGGCTTACGACTTCCCCTCTGGGATGACCATCGACTCCCAGCGGCAACAACAGCAGCGCCAGCAGCAGTAGGCGTTACACGCAAGGATGCATCGGAGGAATCCCAGGCAGGAGAGGACTCGTCAGACTTGCCAGTGACATGGCCTGCAGGACTATTGGCATTCCTGGGGAAGGAGGAAATTGACACTGAGGGAGTTGGTGGGGTGGTTTGCGTGAGCTTGGTTACAAGAGGAAGGGATTTACTGGTCAGTGGACTGCTTCCGCTGTCACCCAAAGTTTTTGAACTTGTCACTGACTTATTATGAATGCGCTGCAGGTGACGTATAAGGGAGGATGTTCCGAGGTGGTTAACGTCCTTACCCCTACTTATTACAGCTTGACAAAGGGAACACACGGCTTGACACCTGTTGTCCGCATTTGTGGTGAAATACCTCCACACCGAAGAGCTGATTTTTTTGGTATTTTCACCTGGCATGTCAACGGCCATATTCCTCCCACGGACAACAGGTGTCTCCCCGGGTGCCTGACTTAAACAAACCACCTCACCATCAGAATCCTCCTGGTCAATTTCCTCCCCAGCGCCAGCAACACCCATATCCTCCTCATCCTGGTGTACTTCAACACTGACATCTTCAATCTGACTATCAGGAACTGGACTGCGGGTGCTCCTTCCAGCACTTGCAGGGGGCATGCAAATAGTGGAAGGCGCATGCTCTTCACGTCCAGTGTTGGGAAGGTCAGGCATCGCAAACGACACAATTGGACTCTCCTTGTGGATTTGGGATTTCAAAGAACGCACAGTTCTTTGCGGTGCTTTTGCCAGCTTGAGTCTTTTCAGTTTTCTAGCGAGAGGCTGAGTGCTTCCATCCTCATGTGAAGCTGAACCACTAGCCATGAACATAGGCCAGGGCCTCAGCCGTTCCTTGCCACTCCGTGTGGTAAATGGCATATTGGCAAGTTTACGCTTCTCCTCCGACAATTTTATTTTAGGTTTTGGAGTCCTTTTTTTTCTGATATTTGGTGTTTTGGATTTGACATGCTCTGTACTATGACATTGGGCATCGGCCTTGGCAGACGACGTTGCTGGCATTTCATCGTCTCGGCCATGACTAGTGGCAGCAGCTTCAGCACGAGGTGGAAGTGGATCTTGATCTTTCCCTAATTTTGGAACCTCAACTTTTTTGTTCTCCATATTTTATAGGCAGAACTAAAAGGCACCTCAGGTAAACAATGGAGATGGATGGATTGGATACTAGTATACAATTATGGACGGACTGCCACGGTTAGGTGGTATAAAAAAACCACGGTTAGGTGGTATATATTATAATAATAATACAATTATGGATGGACGGACTGCCTGCCGACTGCCGACACAGAGGTAGCCACAGCCGTGAACTACCGCACTGTACACTGGTTGATAAAGAGATAGTAGTATACTCGTAACAATTAGGATGACACTATGACGGTATAAAGAATGAAAAAAAAACCACGGTTAGGTGGTAGGTATATAATAATAAATAATACAATTCTGGTCGGACGGACTGCCTGCCGTGTGCCGACACAGAGGTAGCCACAGCCGTGAACTACCGCACTGTACACTGGTTGATAAAGAGATAGTAGTATACTCGTAACAATTAGGATGACACTATGACGGTATAAAGAATGAAAAAAAAACCACGGTTAGGTGGTAGGTATATAATAATAAATAATACAATTCTGGTCGGACGGACTGCCTGCCGTGTGCCGACACAGAGGTAGCCACAGCCGTGAACTACCGCACTGTACACTGGTTGATAAAGAGATAGTAGTATACTCGTAACAATTAGGATGACACTATGACGGTATAAAGAATGAAAAAAAAAACCACGGTTAGGTGGTAGGTATATAATAATAAATAATACAATTCTGGTCGGACGGACTGCCTGCCGTGTGCCGACACAGAGGTAGCCACAGCCGTGAACTACCGCACTGTACACTGGTTGATAAAGAGATAGTAGTATACTCGTAACAATTAGGATGACACTATGACGGTATAAAGAATGAAAAAAAAACCACGGTTAGGTGGTAGGTATATAATAATAAATAATACAATTCTGGTCGGACGGACTGCCTGCCGTGTGCCGACACAGAGGTAGCCACAGCCGTGAACTACCGCACTATACACTGGTTGATAAAGAGATAGTAGTATACTCGTAACAATTAGGATGACACTATGACGGTATAAAGAATGAAAAAAAAAACCACGGTTAGGTGGTAGGTATATAATAATAAATAATACAATTCTGGTCGGACGGACTGCCTGCCGTGTGCCGACACAGAGGTAGCCACAGCCGTGAACTACCGCACTGTACACTGGTTGATAAAGAGATAGTAGTATACTCGTAACAATTAGGATGACACTATGACGGTATAAAGAATGAAAAAAAAACCACGGTTAGGTGGTAGGTATATAATAATAAATAATACAATTCTGGTCGGACGGACTGCCTGCCGTGTGCCGACACAGAGGTAGCCACAGCCGTGAACTACCGCACTATACACTGGTTGATAAAGAGATAGTAGTATACTCGTAACAATTAGGATGACACTATGACGGTATAAAGAATGAAAAAAAAAACCACGGTTAGGTGGTAGGTATATAATAATAAATAATACAATTCTGGTCGGACGGACTGCCTGCCGTGTGCCGACACAGAGGTAGCCACAGCCGTGAACTACCGCACTGTACACTGGTTGATAAAGAGATAGTAGTATACTCGTAACAATTAGGATGACACTATGACGGTATAAAGAATGAAAAAAAAACCACGGTTAGGTGGTAGGTATATAATAATAAATAATACAATTCTGGTCGGACGGACTGCCTGCCGTGTGCCGACACAGAGGTAGCCACAGCCGTGAACTACCGCACTGTACACTGGTTGATAAAGAGATAGTAGTATACTCGTAACAATTAGGATGACACTATGACGGTATAAAGAATGAAAAAAAAACCACGGTTAGGTGGTAGGTATATAATAATAAATAATACAATTCTGGTCGGACGGACTGCCTGCCGTGTGCCGACACAGAGGTAGCCACAGCCGTGAACTACCGCACTGTACACTGGTTGATAAAGAGATAGTAGTATACTCGTAACAATTAGGATGACACTATGACGGTATAAAGAATGAAAAAAAAAACCACGGTTAGGTGGTAGGTATATAATAATAAATAATACAATTCTGGTCGGACGGACTGCCTGCCGTGTGCCGACACAGAGGTAGCCACAGCCGTGAACTACCGCACTGTACACTGGTTGATAAAGAGATAGTAGTATACTCGTAACAATTAGGATGACACTATGACGGTATAAAGAATGAAAAAAAAACCACGGTTAGGTGGTAGGTATATAATAATAAATAATACAATTCTGGTCGGACGGACTGCCTGCCGTGTGCCGACACAGAGGTAGCCACAGCCGTGAACTACCGCACTGTACACTGGTTGATAAAGAGATAGTAGTATACTCGTAACAATTAGGATGACACTATGACGGTATAAAGAATGAAAAAAAAACCACGGTTAGGTGGTAGGTATATAATAATAAATAATACAATTCTGGTCGGACGGACTGCCTGCCGTGTGCCGACACAGAGGTAGCCACAGCCGTGAACTACCGCACTGTACACTGGTTGATAAAGAGATAGTAGTATACTCGTAACAATTAGGATGACACTATGACGGTATAAAGAATGAAAAAAAAACCACGGTTAGGTGGTAGGTATATAATAATAAATAATACAATTCTGGTCGGACGGACTGCCTGCCGTGTGCCGACACAGAGGTAGCCACAGCCGTGAACTACCGCACTGTACTGTGTCTGCTGCTAATATAGACTGGTTGATATTTAAAGAGATATTAGTAGTATACAACAATACTATACTGGTGGTCAGGCACTGGTCACCACTCCTGCAGCAAAAGTGTGCACTGTTAATTAATATAATTGTACTCCTGGCTCCTGCTAACAACCTGCAGTGCTCCCCAGTCTCCCCCACAATTAATTATAAGCTTTTAATTTATACATTGATGACTGTGCAGCACACTGGGCTGAGCTGAGTGCACACAGACTGAGTCACACTGTGTGACTGACTGTGCTGTGTATCGTTTTTTTTTTCAGGCAGAGAACGGATATAGCAGAGAGAAGTGAACGGATATATTATATTAAATAAAAGTTAACTAGCAACTGCACTGGTCACTGACTGTGGTAAACTAACTCTGTCTGCGACTCTGCACAATCTCTCTCTCTCTATCTAATCTATCTCTATTCTAATGGAGAGGACGCCAGACACGTCCTCTCCCTATCAATCTCAATGCACGAGTGAAAATGGCGGCGACGCGCGGCTCCTTATATAGAATCCGAGTCTCGCGATAGAATCCGAGCCTCGCGAGAATCCGACAGCGTCATGATGACGTTCGGGCGCGCTCGGGTTAACCGAGCAAGGCGGGAAGATCCGAGTCGCTCGGACCCGTGAAAAAAAACATGAAGTTCGGGCGGGTTCGGATTCCGAGGAACCGAACCCGCTCATCTCTAGTATACACTAGATGATATGTCGTCTGATCCCGTGGATCAGAGTGACATGTCAGGCACATCGTCTAGTGTGTACCCATGATATGTGCACTCCCGTGAGGTTGGTAGCGACATCCTCCGTAGTCCCTGCAGCAAGGCCAACGTGGGGTATAGCTAATGATGACATGCTGCTGGGTCCCCCCCTTGACCCGGCATTGGAAAGTGTGTATGCGCTTGCCGGGTCCCGTTGCCCGTGATGCTATGCTGGAAACACATCACTGAGTGATGGTAGGTTCAAAGGAAATTTAAGTCAAAATGACTGCACAGAAAGAGTAGTGGATAAGTGAAATAGCCTCCCGTCAGAGGTGGTAGAGTCTAGGACAGTACAGCAATTTAAACATGGGAAAGGCATAAGGATATCCTTACAAAGACATAATGAACAAATAGGGTTGAAATTGACAAAAGCATAAAAGGGGCAGACTAGATGAGCCAAAAGGTTCATATCTGCCGTCAAATTCTGTTTCTATGTTTGTCGTAAATGTGATTTATATAGCGTTTGCTTTTCCTTGTCATCCACACTTTCCCTAGAAAGCTGAAAAGTGTTCTGCTGACAGAATGCACACACATCACCTGTGCAGATGTACACACCGATCCCCTGTGAGATGACTGTCTCTCTAATGTGTGGCTGACTCAGCTTTTTAAACCTCGAGATTCCCACAGGTGATTTTCATCAGTTATACTGTATACTGAATATTACTGTTTCTTAAGAAAGGGCTGAGACTGGCATTCACTGGATCTAGCATGGAGGGAGAGACGTTTGATTGAAAAATAAGGAGCTATACTCACAAATGCAGATTTTTTTTCTTCATATAGACACTGGATTACTACTTAATCGCATTAGTAAATATATTTCAAATTCTCTCCTTGCACAAAACTGACCTTTATTTCTTGGGACCCTAAGCAGTCTAATTCAGCTGGCTGGTTACTAAGCATCAGAGCAGCGGCACAAATACATGGCAATTTATAGCACATCTTTGAAGCATTGCCACACAGCAGTGGTAGAAATGAAAAGTGGTGCAAAATGGAATTGTCCTTAGGCCCTCCCACTCACCCTTATGTTGGATATTAAAAAGGACATGTACAGTTTAACAAACCAAGCACTTCAGCGACAGGGGCTGCCACTTTGTGGCTGAAGTGCTTGGTGTGTTTGGACATCCACAAACCAAGTCACCAGTGGGCTTAAGGTAGCTAGGCTAACAGCTCTGCAGCGCCAAAATGTCATTGTCACTACCATCCTCACCTTCATCAGTGTGTACATTTTCTTCACACAACATAAATTAATCTGCGTTGGAATCCACCATTACAGAAGTCTCTGTAATTTGATGTAAGTGCTGGTAAAGGTCTACCTTGTGGAATTTGTAGTACATTTTGATGAACATCATATTTTCCACATTGGAGTACACACTGGAGGGTGGCAGCTTAAGTAATGCAAAGCCAGTTTGTACAAGGGCCTCCAAATTGCCTTTTGTTTCCTTTCAGTAGTCAAAAGGACTCTGTGACATTCTTATTTATATGGTGTCATGAAAATAATTCTCCACCATTATTGGATGGTGACCCTATCAGAGTTAGTGTCACTAATTTTAGGCAATTCTTTTAGACCCGACCAGATGTCAAAATTATACTACAATATATTTCTTTCTTTTTTCTATTTTTGGGTGGGATGTACCAACCTCTTGCAGTACATCCTGCCACTTTTACTGGCATTACCCTCCGCATCGGAAATCCGGCGTCCGGGTCTTGGTACATACGGGAAGTGTGGCAAAACCCTGCAAACTGTTTTTTTACCGCATTTTCCAGTTATCACATCCCACCCTTTAACTGTCAGCTTGGATCACAGTGTGGAGTCACGGGGCTTATGTGATGTGAACAAAGCGCACTGGGGTACAGAGCATACTGGGGTAGGTAGAGTGCTTAGATGTAAATGCAGTGGGTGGTGTATGGCCTGTGGATTCAGTCCAGTACAACTGTGTGACGGAATTAGACTGGGGACTGGACACAGCTTGTGGATGGGTACAGCACAGCTCTTGTGGATGGACACAGAACAACCACTTGTATGGAGTCTGTACACACAGCACAGCCACATGTATGGAGTCTGGACACAGTACAACCAATAATATGGACACAGTCACTTTTTATTGAGTCACTACTACTCTGGACACAGCAGAACACAGCGCAGCATACAACAGCATCACTGAGAAGTGAGAACAGTGTGAAATATTGCAGAGTCCCAGCCATGGCTCCCTCATATAGAATCCAAAACCTGCGAGAATCAGACACCAGTAGGATGACATTTTGCCTTGATTTGGAATCCGAGCCTGGCGGGGACCCCAAGCCGTGGCTTAGATTTATGCCCTTATTTATCAATGAGTGATAAATGTCACTGTTAGTGATAAATAGCACCAGCCAACCAGCTCCTAACTGTAATTTTTCACCACCCGCATTCCACCATGGACAGTAAGAGGCAGGCTCCTCTGACAAGCGCACAGAGGAGACCTGCAATGATCCGCTTCCCGAGTGACTGTTCTGTCTCCACAGCCCTCCAGAGAACAGGGGGAGGGAGACAGTACAGCGTCTACTAATGAGGGGGAGCTGGAGCTGTGACCTACAGATCAAAGGTATGTGCAGCTCCCCTGTACAATGTGTCAGTGTGCCCCCGGTTGCTGTTATATGTATGTGTGTATGTCAGTGTGCCCTTTATGCAATCTATGTAACATGTATAAGCGGCACTTCTGTGGTGTAACGTGTATAAGCGGCTCCTCTGTGGTGTAACTTGTATAAGGGGCTCCTCTGTGGCGTAACGTGTATAAGCGACTCCTCTGCGGTGTAACGTGTATAAGCGTCTCCTCTGCGGTGTAACGTGTGTAAGCGTCTCCTCTGTGGTGTAACGTGTGTAAGCGTCTCCTCTGTGGCGTAACGTGTATAAGCGACTCCTCTGTGGTGTAACATGTATAAGCGGCTCTTCTGTGGTGTATCGTGTATAAACAGCTCTTCTGTGGTGTAGCGCGTATAAGCGGCTCTTCTGTGGTGTAACACGTATAAGTGGCTCGTCTGTGGTGTAACGCGTATAAGTGGCTCTTCTGTGGTGTAACACGTATAAGCGGCTCTTCTGTGATGTACCGCGTATAAGGGGCTCTACTGTGGTGTAATGCATATAAGCGGCTCTACTGTGGTGTAACGCTTATAATCGGCTCTACTGTGGTATAACGTGTATAAGCGGTTCTACTGTGGTGCAACGTGTATAAGCGGCTCCTCTGTGGTGTAACGCGTATAAGCTGCTCTACTGGGGTGTGACATGTATAAGTGGCTCTTCTGTGGTGTGATGTGTATAAGCGGCTCTATATATTCCACTAACCACTAAGGGGAGCCAAAATATATACTCGCATACCAAAAAAATTAGGCTCGGGGCGGCCCTGGCTGTACCATTGCTGGCCACCTCTTCTCCTCCCACCGTACCCCCTCCTTCCATCTCCTGCGGCTGAAGACTCCTGGCCTCCTCCATAGTACTCCTCGAGGTAGGGGCGCCAAACTGAGATTCTAGCTTGCCCCCCCAACCGAAAAACGTTCCGACACCCCTGTATGTGTGTGTAAATGTGGCTGATACTAGCCAGTGCCTCCCCAGCCAGTGACCTCACTGCACCTCACTGATTTACCCAGTAAACCACATGTATAAAAGAAAGAACTACATTTTCTTATATAGCGCAGCAAATTCCGTTGCGCTTTACAATTGGAAATAACAATAATATCAGAAAACAATGATATAACAAAACTGGGTAATAACAAACAGTCACAGCAGCTGATCTAATCCTTCTTATTTATTTGTAGAAAATTCATGGATCACAGCCTTGTTTGCAAAACGTTCATCGTATGTATTTTATACAAAAAATATATATTTTTGTATTTTGATGTACAAAGTTTCTGCTACTTTCAAAAATATACAGATACAGGACCTGATTCAGAGGTGGACCCAGTGCCGATATGTGTGTAGGTGACCGATGCTGTGTATACTGCATATGCGTCCAAGTTGTACAGCACAGGCAACCTGATTGTGCACAGACAGGGTCATTCAGATGTGGACGGAGCAGCTAGCACTGCATGGTGATGAAGTAGGAGGCGTCTGTTAGAAGCGGATCCCTCTTGCTGCAGAAGTGGTCCAATCTCTGTCCTAGGACGCAGCATCAGATCACTGGACTCATCATCAGGTGGCTTTTGGCACTCATGGTGACGCGCAAGCCACCTGTCGCAGAGGCCAGGAAATCTCCGTCCTACGACCCCTTGCCTCCTCCCTTCCCGTAAATGGAGGTGATATACACAGCATCAGTCTCATGCTGTAATATGTCCTGTGTTGCAGGACCCGTTCGCGCATATACAGAACAGGTCCTGCACATGCGCAAAGTACTATAACAGTGGCACCTGAACGAGGTCCAGAGACACAGCACAGATGCAGGGTATGAGAATTTTAGAGGGTCACTGTGTTAAAAGTAGAGATGAGCGGGTTCGGTTCGCCGAGAACCGAACCTCCCCGAACTCCACGTGTCAAACACGGGTCCGAGCCAGGCTCGGTTGTTCCCGCCTGACTCGGAAAACCCGAACGAGGCAAAACGTCATCATCCTGCTGTTGGATTCTCGCGAGATTCATATTACATATGTAGAGCTGCGCGTCGCCGCCGTTTTCACTCGGGCATTGTAGAGGGTACAGAGAGGACGTGGCTACGTTCTCTCAGTGTCAAATCTCAGTATCAGTGCTTATTGCTGCTCAGTAATACTAGTACAGTGCAGTGTCTAGTATAGTGTCTCTCTTGTGCTGCATCTTGCTGCTGTAAGGTGCTGTGGTAGTGTCCTGTCACTGTGCATCGTTCATCATCACTCCAGTCACAGTGGTATCTGGGGGGGGTGACAATTCCAGAGTGCTTTTGTGCTGCTCAGTAATACTAGTACAGTGTCTCTCTTGTGCTGCATCTTGCTGCTGTAGGGTGCTGTGGTAGTAGTGTCCTGTGACTATGCATCGGTCATCATCATTCCAGTCACAATGGTATCTGGGGGGTGACAATTCCAGAGTGCTTTTGTGCTGCTCGCTAATAATAGTACAGTGTCTCTCTTGTGCTGCATCATGCTGCTCAGTGTCAGTTCTCAGTAGTATCATCAGTGCTCAGTATCACTGCTCATTGTCTTGTGGTGCTCAGTAATACTACATTACTAATACTAGTACAGTGTCTTGTGCTAATCGTGCTGCTCAGTGTCAGTTCTCAGTAGTATCATCCGTGCTCAGTGTCAGTTCTCAGTAGTATCATCAGTGCTCAGTATCAGTGCTCAGTATCATCAGTGCTCAGTATCACTGCTCATTGTCTTGTGGTGCTCAGTAATACTACATTACTAATACTAGTACAGTGTCTTGTGCTAATCGTGCTGCTCAGTATCAGTGCTCAGTAGTATCATCAGTGCTCAGTATCACTGCTCATTGTCTTGTGGTGCTCAGTAATACTACATTACTAATACTAGTACAGTGTTTTGTGCTAATCGTGCTGCTCAGTGTCAATTCTCAGTAGTATCATCAGTGCTCAGTATCAGTGCTCATTGTCTTGTGGAGCTCAGCAATACTACATTACTAATACTAGTACAGTGTTTTGTGCTAATCGTGCTGCTCAGTGTCAGTTCTCAGTAGTATCATCAGTGCTCAGTATCAGTGCTCAGTAGTATCATCAGTGCTCAGTATCAGTGCTCATTGTCTTGCGGTGCTCAGTAATACTGCATTACTAATACTAGTACAGTGTCTTGTGCTGCATCGTGCTGCTCAGTATCAGTGCTCAGTAGTATCATCAGTGCTCAGTATCACTGCTCATTGTCTTGTGGTGCTCAGTAACACTACATTACTAATACTAGTACAGTGTCTTGTGCTAATCGTGCTGCTCAGTATCAGTGCTCAGTAGTATCATCAGTGCTCAGTATCACTGCTCATTGTCTTGTGGTGCTCAGTAATACTACATTACTAATACTAGTACAGTGTCTTGTGCTAATCGTGCTGCTCAGTATCAGTGCTCAGTAGTATCATCAGTGCTCAGTATCACTGGTCAGTGCTCAATGTCTTGTGCTGCATCGTGCTGCTCAGTGTCTGCCATTTGATATAATTCCTGTGATACTGGCTTTTAATTCTAGTGATTTTGTCATTTTCTTCCAGTGATTTGGACCAATAATACCATTGATTAGAACGAATAATTCCTGTGATACTGGTTTTTAATTCTAGTGATTTTGTCATTTTCTTCCAGTGATTTGGACCAATAATTCTGTTGATTAGAACAAATAATTCCAGTGATATTGCTTTATAATTCACATGATACTGGAGTCTAATTCTAGATGGGCCAGGTGTTTGTGTCGCTTAGCTTAGCCATCCAGCGACCGCCATCCAGCGACCTTGGTGCACCTCTTTTTTTTCTTTGCATCATGTGCTGTTTGGGGACTATTTTTTTTAAGTGCAATCCTGTCTGACATTGCAGTGCCACTCCTAGATGGGCCAGGTGTTTGTGCCGCCCACTTGGGTTGCTTAGCTTAGTCATCCAGCGACCTCGGTGCAAATTTTAGGACTAAAAATAGTATTGTCAGGTGTGAGGTGTTCAGAATAGACTGGAAATTAGTGGAAATTATTGTTATTGAGGTTAATAATACTATAGGATCAAAATTACCCCCAAATTCTATGATTTTAGCTGTTTTTGAGGTGTTATAAAAAAATCACCCGAATCCAAAATGCACCCGAATCCAAAACCCGAAAGGGTGGTTTTGCCAAAACGCGTCCGAATCCAAAACACGACCGCAGACCCAAATCCAAAACCAAAATACAAAACACGAAAAATGCCCGCTGCACATCTCTAGTTAAAAGACGCACAACTGCTCACACAGGAAGCCATACTCAGATGTCACAGGGCGGGTGCAAGTTTCAATGGTGCAACATATATTCACTGTGTTAACACTGCAGGTGGGTGCCTCAATTGTTTAAAGATCGGACACAGCATTAGCATAAAGACGCAGATACAAATATGGCAGCACCGGCACTGTCTGCATCTACCACTGAATCAGGGTCCACTATCAGCAGAATTAATTGTTTATGAAGTTCTTTATTACAGTATAACAATTCATTTAAGTACACAAACCGTTTGGACCCTCTATTCAAAAAGTGTACCAGCTCTGCTTTTACTGCCGAATAACACCATAACTATAAGCTGGGATGGACTGGGACTGTGCGTAATGCCAGGACTGCGGCACACCGCAGCCATGCAGCCCCATGTTCATGCACGTCTGCGATGCGTGTGTGCACGAAAAGGGTGTTTGGTCATGGCAGATGGGGGTATGCCCTGAGTCGCGGAAGCCTGGCCTTGTGGCATGCCTCTGTTTCTATGTATGCCGGACAGCATAGCAGATCGTTGGGAGGTGGAGCTGCTGGTCCAGCCTTGGTGTATGTGAGCAGGGCAGCTGAGCAGATATGCTTGGCCAGCCACAGTCTCTCTGCATTGCCGGACTGGCCCATCAGGCCATCACCCCTTCTAGCATTTGCCAGAAGTGCCAGATGGGCAGTCCGGCCCTGACCATAAGTGTGATGTTAGTGTATTAGAATGCTTAATATTTGTAGACACTCCCTTACTAATCTGTGTAAGCCTGAATGTTCAGTGATGGTCCCTAGGACCAGGGGAATGCTGGGAAGTGGGTGGTCCAGTGTGCATTGTGTCTGGAGTTGGTGATCGAATAAACAGCACAGCAATGAACTCACATGTCTCTGAATCCTTATGACTGGATTTACAAACATATGAACAAAACATGGTGTCAGAAGAAGTTTAACTTGGACTGCTAGTGCTCTCAGAGTGTGTAAGAATCTTGCAGAATTCTGTAAGGCTGTGATACTCAGTGTCTGCAAAGCCTGTCATGTGCTCCTCTCTTCAAACAGTGAGTAACCATGGATAAACTGGCTCCTCCAACAGGCATGCTGATGTCTGGTAACTTGTCTGAAAACTGGAAAAGATTTAAGCAAAGGTTTAATATATATCTTGCTGCATGTGGAGCTGATACAGAGGCTGACAAAATGAAGGCATCCATTTTCCTCCATGTGATAGGAGAGGATGTGCTGGACATTTATAATAGTTTTCAGTTTGATGAGGGGCAGAATATGGTACTATCTTCTATAATGCAAAAGTTTGAAGATTACTTTGTGCCAAGGAAAAATGTGACATATAAAAGATAGAAGTTTTTCACATGTGATTAGAAGTCTGGTGATGGATTTGATCAGTATGTTACAGAGCTGCAATCACTCAGTAAAACCTGTGAGTTTGGTGATTTGAAGGATTCACTGATTAGAGATCGTATTGTCTGTGGAATACCTGATAATGGACTCAGAGAGAAAGACTGCTGAGAGAGCAAGACCTAACACTAGAAAAGGCAGTGACTATGTGCAGATCTGCAGAAATAACTAGATTTCAAGCCAAAAAGTTACACAAGGAAGTTGATGCTGCTGTCCATGTAGTGCAGAAAAGAGAGCCAAGCAAACCTCCATTCTCAAGAATGAAGCAGTCTAAGCCACATTCTTATAAGGAAATGTGTAGTAGATGTGGAAATGCTCACAATCCTAAAATGTGCCCTGCTTATGGTAAAACCTGCATGAAATGTGGTAGACTTAATCACTTTGCCAAATGCTGTAAAATGAAAAGTGAAACAACCAATGTGCATGCTGTTAAACAAACAGAGGAATTCTTTGTGGATTGCATTGAACTTTGCAGTTCAGATAAGAAAGAATGGATTGTCCCTTTAACTGTGAACGAGATTGTCATTCCCTTTAAGCTTGATACTGGCGTGCAGGTGAATTTAATATAGTTTCAAGACTATAAGACTTTTAGAGTAAAACCTAAAATTCATCCAGCCAAAGTGAAAGTTGCAGGGTACACTGGGGAGGAAATTCCTGTGAAAGGTGAATGCTTAGTGACACTGAAATATAAGGGACAGCAGTTTAAAACATCTCTCCTGATTGTGGATAAAAATGTGCAATCAATTCTAGGATTAAGTTCCTGTGAGAAACTAAGCTTGCTAAAGAAAGTTTTTATGGTGACATCACAAGTAGAAGATGACTGCAAATCAATGTTTACAGAATACAGAGACTTGTTTGAAGGTCTAGGTTGTTTGCCTGGAGAGCATGAAATAAATATAGACACACAAGTTTCTTCAGTGATACACCCCTGTAGAAAAGTGTCGTTTGCGCTGAGAGAAAAACTGAAACAAGAGTTAAATCGCATGGAAGCCTTGGGTGTGATACAGAAAGTTGTTAGGCCTACTGAATGGGTAAGCTCCCTACCAACCAGAGATGAAATCATGTCGCAATTTGGGGGAGAAAAAATGGTTCAGTAAATTGGACGCATCTTCAGGATTCTGGCAAATGAAGCTAGATGAGGCCAGCTCAAAGCTTTGTATATTTAATACACCAGAAGGTCAATGCAGATTTCTTCGACTACCATATGGATTATTGTCTGCTCCAGAAGTATATCACAAAAAGATACACATGATTTTTGAACATATTCCAAGTGTTGAAACAATGATGGATGACATTATTGTCTGGGGATCTACAAAGGAAGAACATGATTCTAGATTGAGACAAGTAATGGAACTTGTCAAGAAAGTGAATCTAAAGCTAAACAAGGACAAATGTGAATTTGGCGTGAATACACTCACCTTTATGGGCGACGTGGTCTCGGATCAAGGTGTAAAACCAGACCCAAGGTAAATATCAGCCATAGTGAACATGGAACGTCCTAACAACAAAGATGACGTCAGAAGATTCCTAGGAATGATTACTTACTTAGGAAAGTTTATTTCTCAACTCTCTGAACGAACAGCCTCTCTTAGATGGTTGTTGGACAAAGATAACGAGTGGATGTGGTCACATGCACAAGAAGAAAGTTGGCAAAACTTGAAACAGATCATTACAGAGCAACCAGTGCTAAAATTCTTTGATCCTGCAAAAAGAATAAGAATTTCAGCAGATGCTTCACAATTTGGCCTAGGCTCAGTGCTGTTACAAGAACATGAGGATACATGGCAACCAGTAATCTATGCATCAAGAGCACTGACAAGTGCTGAAATAAGGTATGCTCAGATAGAAAAAGAACTTCTAGCGATCACATATGCATGTGAGCAATTTCATCAGTTTGTGTATGGTCAAACATTTACATTGGAAACTGACCACAAGCCATTGGTAGCTATCATGACTAAATCATTACATGACTGTCCCATGAGAATTCAACGAATGCTTATCAGACTACAGAAATATGATGTACACTTGCTGTACTGTCCCTGCAAATACATGTACATTGCTGATACACTTTCTCGTGCTGTGGACAAAAGTGAAGGTACCAAAAGTCTGATGGATGAAGAGATAGAAGCCTATGTTAATTTGATCATAGCTTCTCTACCAATGTCTCCTGCAAGACAAGAACAGATTAGGAAAGAAACTGAGACAGATGACACAATGAAAGTGTTGAAAGATATCATTCTGAAAGGTTGGCCAGCAGAAAAACATGCGTGCCCGCTGTCTATCCATGATTATTAGATGTACCGCAGTGACCTTACAGTTGTCGATGGTATTATTTACAAAGGCAATAGGTTTGTAATACCTGCACGACTAAGAAAAACTATGCTGTGCAAGATACATGAAGGCCACTTAGGAGAAGAAAAATGTAAGCGGAGAGCGCGTGAAGTTATGTATTGGCCAAGAATGAACCAAGACATAGCACAGACTACAGCTACATGTGAATTATGTCTTACGTATAGACCGAAACAACAAGTTGAGCCACTGAGTCCTCACGCAGTGCCAGAGAGACCATACCAGAAAGTTGACGCAGATTTGTTTGATTTTAATGGGAAAACGTACATTGTCGTGACTGATTATTACTCTAACTACCCTGAGGTGAAGACACTACATACAACTACTAGTAAAGCCGTAATCAATTGCATGAAGTCAATCTTTGCAAGGCATGGTGTTCCTATGGAAGTGTTCACTGACAATGGTCCTCAGTTTTCCAGTGCTGAATTTATACAATTTGCTGATGAGTGGGAATTTGTCCATCCTACGTCAAGTCCCCACTATCCACTCTCAAATGGGTTGGTAGAAAGTTCAGTAAAAACTGTAAAGAGTCTCATAAAAAAAGCTCAAGAAGGTAAAGAAGATTTCTACAAAAGTCTTTTAATCTACCGCAGTACGGGGGTAATTCCAAGTTGATCGCAGCAGGATTTTTGATAGCAATTGGGCAAAACCATGTGCACTGCAGGGGGGGCAGATATAACATGTGCAGAAAGAGTTAGATTTGGGTGGGTTATTTTATTTCTGTGCAGGATAAATACTGGCTGCTTTATTTTTACACTGCAAATTAGATTGCAGATTGAACACACCCCACCCAAATCTCTCTCTCTCTGCACATGTTATATCTGCCCCTCCTGCAGTGCACATGGTTTTGCCCAACTGCTAAAATATTTGCTGCTGCGATCAACTCAGAATTAGGCCCTACACCTTTACAGAATGGACTTTCTCCTGCACAAATGCTGATGGGAAGGAGGATTAGAGCAAATCTCCCGATACATGATGAACTGCTTAATACACATAACTCAGCGTTGGTCAGACTAAGGTACGTCAACAGGCGAAACAGAAACTGTTCCATGACAGACGAACAAAAAGCTTATCTGATCTAAAATCGGGTGACCAAGTCCGTCTCAGAGATCACGAGAAAGGTATTTGGGTGCAGAAAGGTATTGTGCAAGCACAAGTAGCACCAAGATCTTATACTATACGTACAGAGCGTGGAACGGAAGAAGAAATCGAGTGGATTTAAGATCTCAACCTAACCATAATGAAGACAACATGACTGAAGAATACCCTTCATCTGACATGTATGATGATCCTGATAATGGTGAACCAACCACGATTCTAGAAAGGTCCAACATGGTCGATGAAACACAGACTGTGTATGAAAGACCCAAAAGGGAAATATGCAGACCTGAGAGACTCATTGAAACGTGTTAGATGATGTTCTTAATATGACGTTGGTAATTGTTGCATTGAAGCGTATAGGGCTTATCTTTAAAGAAAAGAGGATGTGATGTTAGTGTATTAGAATGCTTAATATTTGTAGACACTCCCTTACTAATCTGTGTAAGCCTGAATCTTCAGTGATGGTCCAGTGTGCAGATGGACCAGGGGAATGCTGGGAAGTGGGTGGTCCAGTGTGCAGTGTGTCTTGAGTTGGTGATGGAATATACAGCACAGCAGTGAACTCACATGTCTCTGTATCCTTATGACTGGATTTACAAACATATGAACAAAACAATAAGTAATGGCCTATGCTATCCTGAAACTGTATTATAAAGCTGGGTACACTTTTCTTCGATCCCCAGCTGATCGGGTAAAATGCTCCCAATCAGCCGGGCTGTGCATGTGTCCAGCTGTGACCCCTGTGATCACATGTGATGTGGGGGCAGCAGGGGTGGGGGTAGTGGCTCCTCTATGGGGATTAGGAGGTCGCATGTGCAGCACATAAATTGTGACCTCCCGGTCCCAACCGTTGCAGGAGTATTATAAGCCATTTATTACCTAACGCTCCTGCATAGGTGCTGCATACATACCTACTGGATACAATCAATGGCCATTCACCCGATACTGGAAGAACGGGCCGAAGGTTGTAGAGGTGTGTACCCAGCTTTAGTCTATTGTTTTCTTATTTTATCCCAATGAGCTCAACTTTAATGCATGGAGGTTTATTACACTGGGTCACTCACTTTCTTGTGCAAAGCCTCATGATCTCAGTGATAACCTAAAACACTTATTGAATATAATGAAATAATTATGTACATAATATTACAATCAAAAATGGAAGCCCGTCTGTTCTCTTTTAGAAGTTTGACAGATCACTGGATTGTGTCCCTACATTTTTTATTTGGCAGAAAAGCTTTTTGTGGTTCACGCATGTGAGATTCCCTGACATGCTTCTTTTGAAAGCTTTTATATGTACTCAGGGAATGGTGAGATGTATTAGGAATCCGTATGACGCAGAGTCAAGTATACTTTCCCATGAAACATACCAGATCATGAAAACAGAAGGATTAATGTTAACAACTCCACTGCCACATGAAGGGCTATGGGGCACATTGTACAATATGAGGGAGTTTTTTTGTTGCGGAAACAAATATACTAATTTCCATGCCAGTGACGTGCGGTGGGGTGAGGCATGGTGAGGCAGAGCCTTTCCTGTCATACTAACATTTGTACCAGAGGTTTGACTGGATAAAGTATATGAAAAATACAAAGAATATGTTTGAAATATCTTCTTTGCATTATTCTAATAATTTTTATAGCCAAAACTTTGGAGTAAAAAGTATTTTCCACACATCTCTGATCAAAACTCACCAAATTTCCAGGAGTTTATACTGCTGCACCTGTGTATAATGCCCAGATGTAAATTTTGGCTTATATATTGCAAGTAAATCTGGCTCTGGTGCTAGCCAGTGCCTCCTGAGCTATTTTAGCTCACCGCACGTCTCTGTTCCATACAACACGTATGCACCAGAGGGTCTGTATGTAGATTCTAATCAGTGGCGGTTCTTGCCACGGGCAAGCGGTACTTTTGCCCGGGGCGCCGCCTTCCGGAGGGCGCCGGCGCCATCCGGAGGGCGCAGCACCAGGGCAAGAACCGCCACTGTGCCCCCCGCAGTGCCCCGCTGTGCCCCCCGCTTTGAAGGGAACCAGACGCGTAGCGTCTAGTTTCCCTTCATTGAGAGGACCTTAGTTGTGCGGTGCGCGATGACGTCATCGCGCACTGCACAGCAAAGGTCCTCTCCATGAAGGGAAACTAGACGCTACTGTCTAGTTTCCCTTCATGTAGAGGACCTTTGCTGTGCGGTGCGCGATGACGTCATCGCGCACCGCACAGCATAGTGGCACAGACACTAGGGGTCATAATTGACCTCTAGTGTCTATGCTGTTCTATGGGAGAGACATAATAACGTCTCTCCCATAGATCGAGGAAAGGAGAGAAGAAGAGCGGCGCCGGCGGAGGAGGTCTGCAGCAGTCTGGATCAGGAACGGGGATGGTAAGTATACTTTTTTTTTATTTTATTTTATCTTTCAGCGTCGCTACAGGGGCATAAATGGGGGCGTAACTGACCACGCCCCCATTTGAAGCCACGCCCCTATACTTCGCCCGGGGCGCCACAATCCCAAGAACCGGCCCTGATTCTAATCCATTTTACACAAGGGAAAGGAGCATGAGAGATGGTGCGGGCAAGCATAGGTTGTGTACAGTAAGGGTTTGTTCACATAATTACTACCAAGGTAGACCTGAGAGTGGGGGTAATTTCAAGTTGATCGCAGCAGGAAATTTTTTAGCAGTTGGGCAAAACTATGTGCACTGCAGGGGGGGCAGATATAACATTTGCAGAGAGAGATAGATTTGGGTGTGGTGAGTTCAATCTGCAATCTAAATTGCAGTGTAAAAATAAAGCAGCCAGTATTTACCCTGCACAGAAACAAAATAACCCACCCAAATCTAACTCTCTCTGCAAATGTTATATCTGCCCCCCCTGCAGTGCACATGGTTTTGCCCAACTGCTAAAAAATGTCCTGCTGTGATCAACTTGGAATTACCCCCCAGTATGCGCACATACACCTGTCTGTCTAAAGGTGACGGTGTGTCTATTGCAGGTACTGGTGGCTAGTAATACTGGCGCACTGATGATGAAGATGATGACAGTTATCAACACTAATTAGCCACATGATTGGCTGATTATGTCTTTACACCCTACCATTTAATTCATTACTGTGGCTACTATGTTAACCGAAGTTGTGGTCACCTACATGAATTACTGTACTTTCTATTTCCAAATGGACTGCGCCGGAAAAAAAAGATTTCTATTTGATTTTTAGATTGGAAAAAAAAATAATTGTCTGTATTTCATTAAATTTAATTTGTACTTGTTTCTGTATGTAATTATTTTACATAGTAAAAGCAGTGTTTGCATTATTAACACTGCCCACTGTTGTCATGTACAGTACATCTATTATAATGAGGGATTTGTTAGGATATGGGGCCTAATTCAGACCTGATCACTAGGGTGCAATTTTTGCATCCCTGCGATCAGGTAGTCGCCGCCCAGGGGAGAGGGAAATCGCTGTGCAGGGGTGCGATCGAATGTGCAGGAGAGCTGCACAAACAGAAGTTTGTGCAGTCTCAGCACAGCCTATGACTTACTCTTCCAGTGCAATGATTGGGCCGGAGCTGACGTCAGAAACCCTCTGTTCAAACGCCTGGTCCCTCCTGCGTTTCTCTGGACACTCCTTAAAAACGGTCAGTTGCTACCAAGAGACGGCCTCTTCCTATCAGTCACCATGCGATCGCCCGTGTAATCGCTTTTCTCGCACGTCCCGTTGCTGCCTGCCGATTCCCGTCGCTGCGGACCGATGCGCCTGCACATTGCGCTGCATACACATGTGCAGTTCAGACCCGATCGCAGGCTGTACGAAAACGCAGCCTAGCGATCAGGTCAGAATTAGGCCCACGGTGTGCTCTGTACCTGCCTCCTTCTGTGTATCAGTCTATAGGTGCATCCCCTAGTGTTAGACCTCTAGTGCCAGGAGTCACTCGGAGGCGGAGTTATATGATGTAGTTCCTGTTCCTCCATCTCAGAGAGTGTGACACACAGAGAGACTGAGAGACAGAGTCCTGGTGTACATGTGTGCAGAGCTGAGACTGGGAGCAGATTTCAGCTACAGAGACTCACAGTGTTCCAGTACCTCTACAGTAGGAGTCAGACTGCATGGCTGTGCAGTCCTCCATCTCTTACCACCACAGACATCTCCTGATAAGTACCACTACCTAGAGCTGTTATCTTGTGTGATATATGGGCTCCTGATTACTGATATCAGTGTTACATCTGAGTCACCTGTGTTCATTAAATAAACCTGCATTACTGTTTGAGTCATCTAGTGTGTGGACTGACATCACTGCATCATATAGCCTAGACACTCTGCCAACAGGTTATGGGCCCAGTCCCGTGTTCAGACCCGCGTGTATAAGATTAACCCCATGAGTGCTGTTGAATAATCACAGCGACACAGTTTAAAGTGACATTTTATACAAGTGCAGAAAGGATGTATAGTACAGGACACAGCATGAACTTTGCTAAGCTGAAAGGTTCAGAGAACTATGCTACCTGGAAGTTTGCGATGGAGATGCAGCTTAAGCGGGAAAAGTTGTGGAAGGTTACTATAGACCCGGGAGCAGGTCCAAACCCAGATGGTGTAGACAGAGTCATCAGGACGATAAGTTTAGCTGTGGAGCAGCATGTCTATTCAATAGTCAGTGGGAAGGTGTCAGCTAAGGACATGTGGACAGCCCTGTAAAATGCATATGAAGATAAAGGTCTAATGAGAAGGATAAGTTTAAGACGCATGCTATATGGAACGAAACTGAGTGCCTGGAAGGACATGAACTAACTAACTTAATAAGCTTCTACGAGAAAGTGAGCGATAATATTGATCAGGGTCAAACAGTGGATGTAATCTTTTTGGACTTCGCTAAGGCCTTTGACAAAGTTCCACACAGGAGACTAATTCTCAAACTAAGAGAACTTGGGGTAGGAAACACTATTTGTACTTGGGTAAGTAATTGGCTATTTAATAGGGAACAGCGAGTGGAGATTAATGGGATGTACTCTGAATGGGCTTCAGTACTCAGTGGAATACCGCCAGAGGTGGATTGGCCATAGGGTCTACAGGGAAGATTCCCGGTGGGCCGACGCACCCGTGGGGCCTGTTTTGTTTGAGGACATGTGGTCCTATTTATAGACATAATGAATAAGATGCCAAACAATTTGCATATATGAAAATTACTTTGCCACTTAGCCTGTGATTGCAGATAATCTAGTGTATGCTCTGTCTGCCTGCTTGGCTGACATATAAGATTGAGTGAATAGTGATTGGGATACGGTTGGTGTAATAAGCAAGAAAATATATCTTTCTAAAGAATTATATAGTTTCCTAAATTCTAATGGTGTATCATATAATGTGCTCATAACATTTAATTTTATTTCCTTTTAACTTCCCCCTTGATGCTGGACATCCCCACTATCTGGAAAGTCTTGGGGGAGGGTACTGCTGCCATGGCCCATGGCTAGACCTTACACCTCTGGTGCTGCCCAAGTGGGGACACTAGTACAAATTTTTTCCAGGGCCGCTTTTTGTTCCCAATCAGCCCCTGAATACCGCAGGGCTCAGTACTCGGGCCATTGCTGTTTAACATATTCATTAATGACCTAGGAGAGGGACTGGAAAGAACAGTGTCAATTTTCGCAGATGATACTAAACTATGTAGAATAATTAATTCAGACAAGGATGTTGAGTCTCTACAGAATTACTTATCTAGACTTGAGGTCTGGGTGGATAAATGGAGAATGAGGTTCTATATAGACAAATGTAAAGTTATGCACTTTGGGACTAAGAACAATCGGGCAGCCTATAAACTAAATGGGGAAAATGTAGGGATAATGGTAGTTGAAAAAGATTTGAGAGTGCTCATCGATAATAAAGTGGGTAGCAGTGCGCAATGACAAAATGCAGCAACAAAGGCTAATAAGGTGTTAGCATGCATAAAACAGGGTATGGAGACAAGGGATGAGAGTGTAATCCTGCCTCTGTATAAATCATTGGTGCGGCCACACCAGGAATATTGTGTACAGTTTTGGGCACCATACTATAAAAAAGATATCTTGGAACTCGAAAGGGTTCAGAGGCGAGCCACTAAACTGGTTAAGGGGTTAGAGGCACTGGATTATGAGGAAAGCCTTAAAAGGCTTGATATGTTCACACTGGAAAAGAGGCGACTGAGAGGGGACATTATTAATATTTATAAATACATTAAGGGACAATACAAGGATTTATCAAACGATTTGTTTACCAAAAAAAACACTACATAGGACACTAGGACACCCCCTGAGGTTAGAAGAAAAAAAATCCCATACGCAACGGAGAAAAGGGTTCTTCACAATAAGAGCAGTAAGGATTTGGAATTCTCTGCCAGAGAAGGTAGTAATGGTGGACTCAATCAATAAGTTTAAAAATGGATTAGATAAATTCCTAGCGGAAAAAAATATCCAGGGATACAGCATTTAATTAATATAAAAAAAAATAATAATAATAAAAAAAAAAGTAATATAGGTTGAACTCGATGGATATTTGTCTTTTTTCAACCTCAACAACTATGTATGTAACTACTGTATATTTGAACGATTACATTGATAAGTTATTGTCGATAACCCAGCAGTTAGCATCTGTGGGGGCACAGGTGGACGAGGAAAAAGTGGCAATGGCTATGTTGCAGAATCTGACGCCAGAATTTGATTTTTTGGTGGTTGCGTTACAGTCAAATGACACTAAACTGACAATGGAGATTGTAAGAGCCAATTTGCTGCAGTTCCAAGAACGTATTCCTGTCAAGACCATAGCTGAGGGTTCTGCCTTGATCACAAAGGGTGCAAAGTCCAAAAAGCACAAATTCAAGTGTTTTGTATGTCACAAGATAGAACATAAAGCTTCAGATTGCAGAATGAGAAATTCCAGTGGTGCGCAGAAGCAGCGTGACAAACTAAACGAGTCAGCATTGAATGTAGCAGACAGTCACAGGAAGGATTGCTTGTACATGGAATCGGGGGCCACTAGACATTTCAGTTGCAACAAGCATTGGTTCAATTCTTTAACACTGTGTTTTCCCACTACAGTTACAGGGATTGGAAATAAGGCCCTTACTGCATTACAAGCTGGGACAATCACAGTATGTTTAAGAATAGGAGGTGAGGCAGTTGTTACAGATATCCAAGATGTGTTGTATGAGGCTGATTTAGGAAGTAATCTCATTGCTATCAGCGTCCTAGAGAAAAAAGGCCACAAAGTCCAATTTCTGAATGGCCAGTGTATGGTGCATGATAAAAGAGGGACTGTTATTGCTTCAGCAACCCGGTGCAACCAACTATATATCCTGGACACTGAGGAGTGTACTGCAATGATGGCTACTGAGGAAAAACAGTCAATGGAGCTGTGGCACAAACGTTTGGTTCATCTGAGTTATGACAACGTACAGAAACTGCTAGATGGAATGGTAACAGGGATCACCGTGAGCAACGCTGAAAGACCCATATGTGAGAGTTGCATGAAAGGCAAAACTCGCAACCCATTTCCAAAGACAGTTAATAGAGCAGAGACACCGTTAGCTCTAGTGCACACAGACATGTGTGGTCCAATGGAGGAAGACTCAATCAGTGGCTACAGGTATTGCATAACTCTTATTGATGACGCCACAAGAATGACACACGTGTACTTTCTTAAGGAGAAGAGTGAAGTTATCAACAAAATTGTGGAGTAAAAACCTGATGGAGAATCAGACAGGTTTGAAACTAAAGATCATAAGATCAGACAATGGTGGAGAGTATGATAACAAAGTCTTAACTGCATTCCTTAGGAAATATGGCATAAAGCATCAGCTAACAATTGCCTACACACCAGAACAGAATGGCGTGAGTGAGCGGCAAACCGCACAAATGTTGAAAAAGAATGGACTATGGGCCTAATTCAGACATCTACGATCAGTTACACAGACATGCGGGGGGACGCCCAGCACAGGGCTAGTTCGCCCTGCACGCACAAGCGGCGATGCATTTGTACTTGACGAGTAGCTCCCTACCAGCGCTGCTCCTGCACGCTGGCAGGGAGCTACCCATCACTGTCCGGGTTGCAGCGGCTGCGTGTGACATCACACAGCCGCCGCAGCCCACCCCCCCGCACGGTCCGGGCATGCCTACATTGCCCGGGCCTTGCCCCCAAAATGACGGCCCAATGCCGCCGACCCGCCCAGCGACCACCTCTGTCTGTCAATCAGGCAGAGGCGATCGCTGGGCTGAGATGGCCATCGGCTGTCTGGCATGCACAGTTTAGACCTGATCAGGTCTGAATTTAGGCCCTATGTTAAGTGATGCTGGCATGGAAAAGAAGTTTTGGGCAGAAGCAGTATCTACTGCAGTATACCTAAAGAATCGTGCACCTACAGTGGCCATCAAAGGTAAAACGCCACTGGAGGTGTGGGCCAAGAAAAAGCCAAGTATCAGTCATCTTCGTGTCTTTGGGAACAAAGTTTTTGCACATATACCAAAGCAGAAAAGGAGAAAGCTAGATCCAAAATCCATAGAATGTATAATGCTCGGATACTGCAACGAAAGCAAAGGATACAGACTTTGGGATGTTACAAGTAAACGTCTTCTTAAATCCAGAGGTATTCTACAAGACAGCACCACTAACTGGAGCAGTGGAGCAACAACAAAATATATTATTGGATGTACAGGCAGTAGAAAGTGTATATGAATCTGATAGTGTCAAAGCAGATAGCAAGTCAGAGAACAGAAGTTCCACGAGGAGTAACAAAGGTATTCCAGCCAAGAAATACAGTAAGGAGTATGCAAACATAGCTTACTGTGAACCTCAAAACATACAGGAAGCAAAGTCAAGCAGTGATTGGACAGAGTGGAAGTCAGCAATTGATACAGAACTGTCAACACTACATAATCTACTGTTATATCAACTAGACTTTGATTCCACGTTCCTTAATGAAGAATTGATTGAGGAAATTTATATGGAACCACCTGAACATTATGATATGGACATATTCGAACTGGAAAAGTTTGTCTCTTAAAGAAGTCGCTATACGGCCTCAAGCAAAGTGGTCATTGCTGCATATGTAAAGTTACTAGAAATGTACTTTGTTAGGTCAGAGACTGATCACTGCCTATACCACAAAACCATCAAAGAAAAGTTGTTCATCATAGCTATCTATGAGGATGATTTACTTTTGGCAGGCAAGAAGATCACATCACTGATATCAAGCACCAGCTTAAACAAAGATCCAAGTTGAAAGGTCTAGGCCCAGCAAATCATCTATGAGGTATGAAAATTGTACAAAACCTGCAAGAGGGAACTGTCACAATTGACCAACAAACATACATTGAGGCAATAATTTTCAAGTACGGAATGACAGATGCAAAACTAGTAAGTACTCCCATTGATAAAAGTACAAAGATGGTCAAAGCCATGTCACCAAGCAGCAAAAGGTAGATAGAGGAAATGCAAGAAATACCCTTTATCAAAATGCCATTGGTAGTTTGATGTATGCAAGCATTGGGACACGTCCAGACATCACACATGCAGTGAGTCGGGCAAGCTAGTTTGCAAATAATCCTGGGAGATATCACTGGATTGCAGTAAAGAGAATACTAAGGTACCTCAAAGGTACAAGGGTCACTAAAGCTGAAATTTACAAGATCATCAGATACCAGCTTAAAAGTATTCTGTGACGCCGACTGGGGATCAGATGAGGATGATAGACGTTCTTATACTGGATATCTGTTTGCACTAGCAGACGCAGACGTAAGCTGGGCAAGTAGGAAACAACCCACAGTTGCTCTTTCTACAACAGAGGCAGAGTACATGGCGCTCACAGCACAGAGACTTCAAAAGAAGCACTTTGGATAAGAGAGACTTTTTGCGAATTAGGTCTTCCTTACCACAGTGAGATCATCAACATAAAATGTGATAACAAGGGAGCAACCGAGTTTTTCACATTTTTTGGGGGGATTTTTTTCATACTTAACGATCCACGTGGACTACGATTGGAACGGTAAAGTGTGCCGAGCGAAGCGAAGGCACCATGCCCGAAGCATGGCGAGCGAAGCGGTGCACTAATTTGGGATCCCGGTCACTTTCCGAAGAAAACGACACACAAAAAAAATCCTCATGTCGACCTTTAGACCTGTCGACCTAGCACATGTCGACCTAGAAACCCTGTCGACCTTCCATCCATGTCGACCTAGTGACTGTCGACCTATAGTGGTCGACCTAAACATTGTCGACCTAGATACTGTCGATAAAACGAACCACACCCGCAAAAAGCATCATGGACGGTCTAAGCATATTGCTTTAAGACATAATTTCATTCGTGAGTTGGTGGAAAACAAGTCCATCAATGTTGAATATGTTGCAAGTGAAGAAAATATTGCCGACATGTTGACAAAAGGACTGTCATCACACTTGCTACTTGCATTCCTGATGGACTGTGGACTAGAATATGGTTAATGTTGATTTTTTTCTTAGTGTATTTTGATTCACGTTATGTTTTCGGTTACAAGAATGACTTTATAGATTTGTTTGATAAAATGTCATGTTCTTTAAACTTGTGACCGGAAAGTCTTGAGCGAGGGGCAGTGCTAGGATATGGTGCGCTCTGTACCTGTCTCCTTCTGTGTATCAGTCTATGGGTGCATCCCCTAGTGTTAAACCTCTAGTGCCAGGAGTCACTGGAGGCGGAGTTATATGATGTAGTTCCTGTTCCTCCATCTCAGAGAGTGTGAGGAGAGTGTGACACACAGAGAGACTGAGAGACAGAGTCCTGGTGTACAAGTGTGCAGAGCTGAGACTGGGAGCAGAACTCCGCTACAGAGACTCACAATGTTTCCAGTGCATGCATCATCTTCTCTACAGTGGTAGTCAGACTGCATGGCTGTGCAGTCCTCCATCCCTCACCACCATAGACATTTCCTGGTAAGTACCACTACCTAATGCTGTTACCTTGTGTGATATATGGGCTCCTGATGATATATGGGCTACCGCTATCAGTGTTACATCTGAGTCACCTGTGTTCACTAAATAAACCTGCATTATTGTTTAAGTTATCTAGTGTGTGGACTGACGTCACTGTACCATATAGCCCAAACACTCTGCCAACAGGATTGAGCTGAATCTGATGGCACATAAACATGCATATGTGTTTTTTCATGTACAGTATGTTTCTTTGCTTATATTTGGGGCGCAATCGTATTTGGCCATACCACACGTCATAGAGGATACTGGTATTCCATTTAGTACCATGGGGTATAGACGGGTCCACTAGGAGCCATGGGCACTTTAAGAATTTGATAGTGTGGGCTGGCTCCACCCTCTATGCCCCTCCTACCAGACTCAGTCTAGGAAACTGTGCCCAAGGAGACGGACATACTGTTCTTTTGAGAGAAGGATAGATAAAGATAGTGGTGATATTCCGAACCAGCACACACAAAACAGAGGAAAGCTATGCTAACCCAACTTTAAACAGGAACAGCAACAGCTGAACCAACAATACTTAACCAACTCGAAAGGGTTCAAAGGCTAGATGCTAAATTGATTAAAGGCCTAGAGGGACTGGATTATGAGGAAAGGCTTAATAGGTTGAATATGTATACACTAGAAAAGAGGCATCTAAGAGGGGATATTATTAATATGTTCAAATATGTAAAGGGGCATTACAAAGAGTTATCAGAGGAACTATTTATTAAAAGAACACAGTTTAGGACACGTGGGCACTTGCTGCGGCTAGAGGAGAGAAAGTTCCGAACGCGACGAAGGAAAGGGTTCTTCACTGTTAGGGCAATTAGGATGTGGAATTCCCTGCCAGGGAAGGTGGTAATGGCAGACTCTGTAAATGGATTTAAAAAAGGAATGGATATATTTCTGAATGAAAATGATATCCAAAGTTATAATATTTAAAAAATCAAAATGGATATTCCGGGGGTTATATGAGTTATAGTAGTTAACTAGTCATAAAACATACTCAATGGGTATGTAGATTAATCGCAACTTAATACAGGTTGAACACGATGGGCAAATTGACTCTTTTCAACCTCAATTACTATGTTACTAAGTAACAGTGCAGAAAGAACGAAGCACCGGGCGGGTGCCCAGTATCCTCTACGGACTATGTGAAAAGGATTTGCCGGTAGGTAATTAAAATCCTATTTTCTCTTACATCCTAGAGCAGGCATTCCCAACCACGGTCCTCAAGGCACAGTAACATTGCATGTTTTAGTGATATCCAGGCTTCAGCACAGGTGACATAATTAGAAGCTCAGTTATTTTAATTTACCCATCTATGCTGCAGCCTGGATATCACTAAAACCTGCATGGTTGGTGTGCCTTGATGACCGTGGTTGGGAATGCCTGTCCTAGAGGATACTGGGGTTCCATTTAGTACCATGGGGATGTACCAAAGCTCCCAAACCAGGTAGGAGAGTGCTGAGGTTCCTGCAGAACTGACTGACCAAACTGAAGGTCCTCAAAGGCCAAAGTATCAAACTTGTAGAACTTAGCAAACGTGTTCGAACCTGACCAAGTAGCTGAAGGGCAGAGCTGTAAAGCTGAGACACTCCGGGCAGCCACCCAAGAAGAACCCACCGACCTAGTAGAGTGGGCCTGTACAGATTTTGGAACCGACAAGCCTTCCGTGGAATAAGCATGCTGGATAGTGAGCCTGATCCACCATGCAATTGTCTGCTTTGAAGCAGCACACGCAATTTTATTGGGATAATTTAGAACGAACAGCGAGTCGGATTTCCTGTGACAAGCTGTCTTCTTCACGTATACCTTCAAAGCCCTCACAACATCCAAAGACTTTGAAGTAGTGGAAGTGTTAGTGATAACCGGAATCACAATAGGTTGGTTGATGTGAAACGCAGACACCACTTTCAGAAGAAAGTGGTGATGAGTTCTGAGTTCAGCTCTGTCCTCATGGAAAATTAAATAGGGCCTTTTGTGAGACAAAGCCCCCAGCTCCGACACACGTCTTGCTGAAGCCAAGGCCAACAGTGTGATGGTCTTCCACGTAAGATATTTTACGTCCACCTCCTGTAATGGTTCAAACAAGTCCGATTGGAGGAACTGCAGCACCAAATTGAGATCCCACAGTGCCGTAGGAGGCACAAAGGGAGGTTGGATGTGCAGAACACCTTTCAAAAACATCTGGACCTCAGGGAGAGAAGCCAATTGTTTTTGAAAGAAAATGGACAAGGCCGAAATCTGGACTTTTATGGAGCCCAGACGTAGGCCCACATCCACATCTGCCTGCAGAAAAAGCAGGAAACGCCGCAGGTGAAATTCCACCGCAGAAAAAGTTCTGCTCTCACACCAAGAGAAATATTTCTTCTAAATACGGTGGTAATGTTTAGACGTCACCCCCTTCCTGGCTTGGATAATAGTTGGGATAACTTTATTAGGGATCCCTCTTCTGGCTAGAATCAGTCGTTAAACTTCCATGCTGTCAAACGTAGCCACGGTAAGTCCTGATAGACGAATGTGCCCTGTTGCAGAATATCCTCGCGAAGAGGTAGAGGTCACGGATCCTCGAGAAACATCTCCAGAAGGTCTGCGTACCAGGCCTTTCTTGGCCAGTCCAGAGCAATGATTATTGCTGGAACCGTCTTCCTTTTTATTCTTTTGAGAATTCTTGGGATCAGAGGAAGTGGAGGCACACGTACACCGTCTGATAGACCCATGGAGTCGTCAGAGCGTCTACCACCACTGCCTGTGGGTCTCTCAACCTGGAACAATACAGCTTCTTGTTGAGACGAGAGGCCATCATGTCGATTTGTGGATATCCCCACCGACATGTCAAGCACCTGAACACCTCCGGGTGAAAGCCCAACTCCCCCGGGTGCAGGTCGTGTCTGCCGAGGAAGTCTGCTTCCCAGTTGTCTACTCCCGGAATGAAGACCACTGGCAATGCCACAGCGTTTTCTTCTGCCCAGAGGAGAATTCTTGACACCTCTGACATTGCTGCTCTGCTTTTTGTTCCGCCCTGTCGGTTTATGTACGTCACTGCCATCACATTGTCCGACTGAACTTGAATGGCCCGATCCTGAAGAAGATAATAGGCCTGCAGAAGGGTGTTGTATATGGCCCTGAGTTCCAGAATGTTGATTGGAAGGATGACTTCCTGACTTGACCATCTTCCTTGAAACTGCACCCCCTGGGTGAGTGCTCCCCAACCTCGGAGGCTTGTGTCCGTGGTTAACAGAATCCAGTCCTGAATACCGAACCTCCAACCCTCGACGAGGTGAGAGATCTGTAGCCACCACAGAACGGAGATCCTGGCTTTGGTGACAGAGGAATCCTCTGGTGCTTGTGAAGATGCAATCCGGACCATTTGTCCAACAGATCGAGCTGGAAGGGTCTTGAATGAAATCATTCGTATTGAAGCACCTCGTAAGAGGCCACCATTTTCCCCAGAAGGTTAATGCATAGATGCACCGATATCCGGGTTGGCTTCAGGACATCCCGAACCATCGACTGGATCACCAATGCCTTTTCCAATGGAAGGAATACTTTCTGCGACTCCGTGTCCAGTATCATTCCCAGGAATGGGAGCCTCCGTGTTGGCTCTAGGTGAGATTTCGGAAGGTTCAGAATCCACCCGTGATCCTGGAGAAGTTTGGTTGAGAGGCCAATGCTATCCAGCATCCTCTCCATAGACTGCGCCTTTATCAGAAGATCAACCCGGTATGGAATTATGTTCACTCCCTGCTTGCGGAGTATAAACATCATCTCTGCCATCACTTTGGTGAACACCCTCGGTGCTGTGGAGAGACCAAATGGCAGGGCCTGGACCTGGTAGTGACAGTCCTGCAGTGCAAACCGTAGATAAGCTTGATGAGGCAGCCAGATCGGAATGTGAAGGTACGCATCCTTGATATCCAGGGACACTAAGAATTCCCCTTCCTCCAGACCTGAGATCACCGCTCTCAAAGACTCCATCTTGAACTTGAACACTCTTAAGAACGGGTTCAAGGACTTGATGTTCAGAATCGGCCTTACCGAACCGTCCAGTTTCGGTCCTACAAACAAGTTGGAATAGTACCCATTGTTGTGTAAATGAGGTGGAACTGGAACAATGACTTGAGTCTGTACCAGTTTTTGGGTGGCCTACTGTAAAGTTATACTTGCCTCTTGTGAAGCTGGTAAGCCTGATTTGAAGAATCTGTGAGATGGGAGCTCTTGGAACTCCAGTCTGTAGCCCTGGGAAATAAGATCTATTACTCAGGGATCCCGGCACGAACTTGACCAGATGTGACTGAAGAATTTTAGTCGGGCTCCCACCTGACAGTCCTCCAGGCCTCGCGGTCCACCGTCATGCGGAAGGCTTTGAGGAAGCAGAGCCTGAGCTCTGTTCCTGAGCACCTGCAGTTGCTGGTTTGCGTTGTTTACCTCTTGCGCCTCTGGAGGCCATAGAAGCACATCTGGATTTTCCCTTAAACGTGACTGTCCAAAAGGACTGTAAATTTGAAACTGAATAAGCTTTCCTGGCTGGGGAGCTGCGGAAGGAATATACGTAGACTTACCCGCAGTAGCTTTGGAGATCCATTTGTCTAGTTTGTCTCCAAGCAAGGCCTCTCCTGTGAATGGTAGGCCTTCCACGCCTTTCCTGGAGTCCGCATCAGCAGTCCACTGGCGTAGTCACAAGCCCCTGCGTGCTGACACAGCCATAGCTGTGGTGCGTGCATTAAGCAATCCAATCTCTTTTATGGCTTCCACCATAAAGTTTGCAGAGTCCTGTATATGCTGCAGGAGTAAAACAACATCCCCCGTAGACAAGGAATCTAACCCCTCAATTAGGTTACTCGACCATTTAGCAATGGCTTTTGGGATCCATGCACATGCAATAGTGGGTCTCTGGGCCACCCCAGCAGCTGTGTACAATGATTTGAGTGTAGTTTGAATTTTACGATCAGCCGTATCTTTTAGGGAGGCTGCACCAGGGACAGGCAATACAATTTTTCTTGACAGCCTAGAGAATGATGCGTCCACTATCGGATTTTCCCCTTTTTTTCCAATCCTCCAGAGGAAAAGGAAACGATGAGAGCAACCTTTTGGGGATTTGAAATTTCTTATCAGGATTAACCCACGGTTCTTCAAACAGGGTATTCAATTCCTTTGAGGCAGGAAAAGTGACTGAGGACTTATTTTTTACATTAAAATAATATTCCTCACACTCCTCTGACACCTTATCAGGATTTGCAGAACATCTCTGATAGCCTTTATAAGAGCCTCTCTTCCCTGTGACAGAGTAGCATCCCCCCCCCTCCAAATCCACCTCACCCTCCTCCATGTTTGACCCGTCAGCGTCAGACTGCAGGATATGGGCCAGAGATCATTTTTGTGGACAAATGGGAGGGGATTGAGATGCTGGTTTGGGTACTGAGTCTCTATTCATAAACTCATTCACAGGCTGTCTTAAGTACTGTATTGCGTCTCTTTCTCATTGCGGGATAGTTTTGTAGAAATATTTAAGATCATTCTCTTAATGAAATAAACCCACTCCGGTTCAGCCCCGCTATTCTAGGAAGGTGCACTGCCTTGAGTACCCAGTAGTGAGCCCTTATCGCTAATGCCAAGTTTAGCCGGGTCGCAGACTAAGCACCCTGATAGGGGACTTAGAGGGACATTTACTAAGCAGTGATAAGAGCGGAGAAGTAAGCCAGTGGAGAAGTTGCCCCATCAACCAATCAGCAGCTCTGTATCATTTTATAGTATGCAAATTATAGATGTTACTTCAGTGCTGATTGGTTGCCATGGGCAACTTCTCCACTGCCTCACTTCTCCGCTCTTATCACTGCTTAGTAAATGTCCCCCTTAGTACACTAATAATGCTCAAATAAATATATCTCTTTATATACTTTTGGCCAACGACAAAGGGCGAATGGAGAAATTTGAACACAGTAGCCTTTATAGCTCGCTAAAAAAAAAGGTAAAATTATTTTATTTAAAATAATTATTGAAATAGTCAAAATAAACAAAAATGTTTAAAAACATTAATCTTAATATGAGCGGTGAAATTAAACTGTAAGCACAAATTTAGAAAAGCGAACCTCAAATGCAAATAGTGAACTGAAGGACCTTGATTTGAACTGCACGTTGTATAGGCCACGTTCTATCAAATCTAACGGATTATACCAAACTGGTTAGATTTGATCAAATGTGAATCCGGTTTAATGTGAATCCGGTTGTGTTTTTTTTGAGAATATCTAGTGATGAACTTGTTCATACTTGAAGGAATCTAACTTGTGACAATGGGGGTCATTCCGAGTTGATCGCTCGCTGCCGTTTTTCGCAGCGCAGTGATCAGGTCTCTACTGCACATGCGTATACACCGCAATGCGCATGCGCGTTAAACGGGTACAAAGCGGTTTATTGCTGAGTGATGGATTTAACAAAGAATCCGTTCGCACAGCCGATCGCAAGGACAGGAAGAAGACGTTTGTGGGTGTCCACTGACCGTTTTCTTGGAATGTTTGGAAAAACGCAGGACTGTCCAAGCGTTTGCAGGGCGGGAGTCCGGCACCAAAAAGACTGTAGTGATTGCAAGAGCTGAGTAAGTCCAGACCTACTCAGAACTGCACAAAATGTTTTTGCAGAGCTCGGCTGTACAGGCGTTCGCACACTTGCAAAGCAAAAATACACTCCCCCGTGGGCGGTGACTATGCGATTGCACGGCTGCTAAAAGTAGCTAGCGAGCGATCAACTCGGAATGAGGCCCAATATTCTTACATCCATAGGAGGTGACTGAAGATAATTCGCTTGAGATCACAGGAAATCTCCTAATAAAAACCCATATTGATGAAAAGTAGTCATGAATCAGGTGTCGTCTGACAGTTTCACAAAGTCTTAACATATGTATGGAAGTAGAACCAGAGCAATTTTCTTAAAGACGTGTACTGAAGAGCACATAGAAATAGAATCTGACGGCAGATAACAACCACTTCGCCCATCTAATCTGCACACACAAACTAGGATTCATTATTGTTGGGAACCAATTAACCTACCAGTATATATTTTTGGAATGTGGGAGGAAACCAATGTATCCGGAGGAACCCATGACCTCAATGCTGTGAGGCAGTAACCATTACACCATCTGTACTGTCCGTGAACATGAAGACATTTTGTGTGGTCGAATGACTCGAGTCACAACACTGGTGCCCATGGTCCGATAATGACATCACTGACACTACACAAGTAAAATCATAAAATTGCTTATTTAAAAAGGAAAAAAAAATCCAAATATTGCCACGGAAACTACCATGTCCACATTTATCTAGGCCTGCATAAACTGGAAGGCTAAGATTTTTTCGATAGTTGTGTTAATTCTTTAATTACAACAGTTCAAAGTGTCCTGGAAGTTCACTGATATAGTTGGGCCTATCCCATCATGTCTATGGACCTGATTCAGAGTTGTAAGCACTTGCCTTCCCAGCTCCGATTCTGCCACCAGCAATTGTGCTGGGACACTCACTGAAGGTGTCTGAGATCTGCTGCTTGTGTATAAAGATGCAGACATCGGACTCAAATCCATAGACCAACAGATTAACCCTGTGACCACGCAGCATGGCCATCAGAAGTAAGACTGGAGCCGATTAACTGCATATGGGATTGCAGTCGCAAGTTGATACTTCCTGAAAGTTTTCATGACATGCCACCCCCCGTTACCACCCACAAATTTTACCTGCCTGTAACTCACTTTGAGAATTAATCCTCACTGTTACTGTCGTTGCAAGACCTTCATGGTATGCACAATGCCACTCGTAAGCAAGCGCAGTGGCAAAACATTGCTCCCCAGTGAGTGTACAAACTCAACGTTGCATAAATCTCTGAATCGGCTTTATGTTCCGTGCTGGTACACTGTTAATAAGAAATCTTCTTGTACATAGTTTAGTTTTAATCTTCAGTTGGCAGAAGATAGAAGACAAGTAGCAAGCTGGGTTTCTTTTCCCACAAAGACACATGCAGTAACAGGCAGCACTGAGAAAGCAACCCACATAAGTATGAAATTACAGGAATAATCACAGGAGTTTTCTACAGGAGAACAAAGACTTATTATAGGAAAGGCAGGGCTGCAACTAGATGGGGGTTAAGGGGGCATGCATCCCGGGTGCAGGATTTGAAGGGGTGCCGAGGAGCTACAGAGGAGCAGTGATACATCAGACAGCTCCCAAGGCAGTGTCTCAAACCCATCCAGGGATGCCATCATAAATTGTGGGCCCCCAGGACTGACAAAATAGGCAGATACCCCTCGGGGGATAAAAGTTAAATCAAATTAAATATAAAATAAAAAATAACATTTCTATGCAGACATGGAGAAGTACCATTTTATGCCCCTTGCACCATATTAAGTCCCCACAGTAATGCCAGTCACAATATTATTCCCCACACAGTAATGCCCCTGACACCATATTATGGCCACACAATAATCATGCAAGTACCTGTTACATGTAGTTTTCAGGGGTTCTGCTCGGTTCTTCCCTCCCCCATTGCTTCCGCTGACCGGAGGGCCCAGGATGCTCATGCCGCTGCCTGTCCGCCTCCGTCCCCACTGTTCTGTATTGAAAATGTCCCTCCCAAAATGGCCACAGCAAGGGCTCCTCTAGTATCTTGAATAACTGTCTCCTCTGTGGTGGCGGGCATTTTGGGAAGGACGCTTTCAATACAGAAAGCGCCGCCAGGGCTCCTCTAATATCTTGAATAACTGTCTCCTCTGTGGTGGCGGGCATTTTGGGAGGGACGCTTTCAATACAGAGCTGCTGGAGAGTCGGAGGACAGCAGCAGAACAGCAGGGATTACAGCGGAATGGCGGGGACAGCGGCGGGTGGGCAGGCAGCTTCATGAGCATCCCAGGCCCTCCTCTCTCTGTCAGAGATGCTGGGCCCAGGACAGCTGTGCCCCCAGCACCCCCCTGATGGCGCCCCTGGACCCACCTGTCTGCCTGCATCTGGCTCCAATGCTGTGCGGGTGAGCTCCAGTACCTGGGATCTCTCCTATGCCGGCTACTGTCTTAAACTCTCTTCTTTGCTAGCGTGCGGTGTACTTTGCAAGCCATAGAAGCCAGCTATTGGTGCTGTGTCAGGCCATGATCCCGGCTGCCTGCCCAGCACCAACTGATAACAAGCTGCCAGCTACACACCACTGGGAGGACGCGCTGCCCCAGGCTTTTGCTTGTTAACAGGTGCAGTCACCAATGTTACAGAACTCAAAGGATCACTTTGCTAGCTATCCACTAAGAGTCTCACCGAATATCACTACAGTAGCTTTGTGGTGAGTTTAAAGACAGAATTTATTATCTGCACTGTGCTCCCAATTAACAGTATCAACCTCCTCTTTGACTCACAGATGGGGGATTTGGTGTAGCTTATAGGGGGATGTAGTCAGGGCCGGTTCCGGGGCTTCTGGCGCCCCGGGCGGCATTAGGGGGCATGGCTTCGTACAGGGGGCGTGGTCATTTACGCCCCCTGTACAGACTGAAATGATGTGCGGTGCGCGATGACGTCATCGTGCACCGCACAGCAAAGGTCCTCTCCACGAAGTGAAACTAGACGCGTAGCGTCTAGTTCCCTTTGTGGAGAGGACCTTTGCTGTGCAGTGCGCGATGACGTCATCGCGCACCGCACAGTAAAGGACCTCTCCACGAAGGGAAACTGGACGCGTACCCGTCTAGTTTCCCTTCCCAGCGGCAGCGGGGGGGGGGGGGGGGGGGGGCAGCGGCCAGCGGCAGCAGGGGGGCAGCGGGCACACAGCAGCAGCGGATTTTGCCCTGGTGCGGCGCCCTCCGGAAGGCGGCGCCCCGGGCAAAAGTCCTGCTTGCCCGTGGCAAGTTCCGCTACTGGATGTAGTGCAGTAATGTAGTGTACCATATAGGGTATGTAGTGTAGTAATGTATTGCAGTATATAGGGGCACGTAGTGCACTGATGTGGTGTAGCATATAAGGGGATGTAGTGTAGTGATGTAGTGTAGCATATAGGGTATGTAGTGCAGTGTATAGGGGGATGTAGTGTAGTGATGTAGTTCAGCGTGTAGGGGATGTAGTTATAGTGATGTAGTGCAGTGGATAGGGGAATGTAGTGCAGTGATGAAGTGTTATGATATAATGCAGTGATATAGTGCAATGTATGGGGACACACAAGGGGGCATGTAGTGAAACACATTGCTGAAAGGCATGTGACGCTTAGGGCATTTGGGGCACATAGGGGAATATTGTCCAAAATTGTCCAATCCCCTTTTTTTCTAAATTTTTGATAATCTGATTATTTTAGTCTAACAGGGCTTTTTTGGGGGGTGGGAGGCACCAAATTACTGCCTTGCCCTGGGTGACAAAATAATCCTTATAGTAGACTTACCGTTGATAACTCTATTTCTCCTAAGTCCACAGGATCCACAGGATAACATTGGGATATGAGGTAGCGACAGCGGATTGGCACCAAACTATCAAAGCTTTCGGCCTCCCAGAATGCAACGGGCCTGTCCCTATATCCCCGCCTCCTGGCTCAGGCAATTCAGTTGTTTTCCAAAGCTCAAAGCAGGAGCATCATAGAGAGCCCTAATCAGGCGAGAAGAACACACATGCAGACCCTTCCGTACAAGAGGGAAGATGTTAGTAAGTGAAAGGATCCTCAAATCAGGTGCGTCAAGGTGGGATCCCTGTGGATCCTGTGGACTTAGGAGAAATAGAGTTATCAACGGTAAGTCTACCATAATGATTATTTCTCCTGTAGGCTCCACAGGTTATCCACAGGATAACATTGGGATGTCCCAAAGCAATTTAGTGGTGGGGACGCTCCTGATTGAACAGGAGAATCTTTTGCCCGAATTCAGGGTCCCAAATGTATCAAAGGCATCATTTCTAATGAATGTGTTAATGGAAGACCATGTGGCTGCATTACATACAGGTGGAGCCTCCCTTATCTTTGCCGTTTCTCTGCCTAAACGGAGGTTTAGTTGCACCTAGGCGATAGCTTAGGTTGCTGAGTTTATGCATGGACAGGCGCATTGAGGCATAACTACATATTCAGCAATGCAATACACATCTCTACCACTGGGTGGCTAATGCTCAACTAATCCAGTACTTTAGAGTGAGTAGCGGCGGATTGATCTACAAGCAAATGGTCAGTGATGACTGTAATGTTAATGTACAGTATACTGTACACACAGACCAATGGCCAGACTTGCGTCAATAAAAAAAAAGTTTATACATACGCAAATGAACATGTTAAAACACTTGCCCATTGCCGTGTTACTGTATGTGAGCATCCAAGTCCTGTAGACAAAGCAATTGAATACAGACGCAACTAATGTGTTAAAGCAATAATGTAGTTCATTGACGTTAAAGTATGTACAGTTCACTGTACTATATGGTTTGTACAATATGAGCGTCCAAGTCCCGTAACGGCATAAACAAACACCAATGGGAAGGTTTCACTGCTTACAGTACATTTACAAATGAGCTTGTTTATCTATCATGAGGCGTCATGCCCGAATGGTGAAGTGTGCCGCTTCCCATGCTAAGAGTCCCGGGTTCAATCCCCACAGTGTGAGTGCATGTTTGTTTTTTCCTGACAATTAATTTTTTTTTATTTAAGCCCTCAGCTATGTAGCGAGCGACGACATCAGTTTTACAAGCATTAGGGCAATGCTGAAGGAGCGTCTCTATACCCTAGTTATATTACACAGGAACCATAGGGATAAGTGAGCTTTATGCACATTATGATACACCAAACTCAATCGCATAGCAAGTTGACAAAGTGGCTGCCGCCCATGACCCTGCGCCTCTTGGAAGTCCTCAGCTATGGAGCCAGCGACAGCATCAGTTTTGCAAGAGTCAGGGCAATGCTGAAGGAGCGTCTCAATACCCTAGCTAAAATACACAGCTGCATTGAGGTCCCGTAGACATATCAATAAATATAAATAGTGTATCCTGACGCAACTAATTGTTCGAGCAACACAGTGCTGTACTGTTCATCGACGTTAGAGAATCTGTGTTGCACTGTATGAAAAGGGATCACTGCTACCATTTACACAAGAGATTGTGTCTCTATCAAAGCGACTGCAGTTCTCTATCTGATCTTCATTTACATACAGTACTGTGTTGTGCATTGATTGTAACCTGACCTCCCTCCCTGTCTATCAAATGAACAGGCTCCCAGGGGGGTAGTGGGATGGGGATGGGGTGAGGTGGTAGTGTATACAGACACAAACTAATGTCTTAAAGGAATTGTTCATTGACATTCGGTTTATGTGAGCTATTAAATAAAATTCAATAAAAATGGGCTTAAAGCTTAATATTTCTGGTTCTGATGGTCCAATCGGCTCAGAACTGTGTTCGTATGGAAGGGGAGATGATTAGCTACCAGATGATACCAACCCCAAGTTTCTGTAACCCCCACAAGGCTAACGGCAAGCATCGTAACCCATGGCAGGTCTGAATTAATGGGCCCATTATAGTCTATGGGAAAATGGGTCCATTTTGCATCTTGATATCTCTGGTTCTGGGTGTCCCAGAGACTCGGGACTGGTACCATACAAAAGAGGAGACTATTGGCTTTCGGGTCAGTCCAACCACTAGTTTATGTGAAACCGCAAAGGGAAATGGCAAGCAACCGTGTGTCAGGTCCCCTCCAGTTGTCCGCCCAGCTTGCACAGGATGCGGGGTTTCTGGCTAGATAGGAAATACTATACAGAGATTCTAAGCACGGTAATTTGGCATCCAGTAATTTAGGGAGGAGCCTTTATCTCTCTCCATTATACTTATAAAGATAACACTTGCCGCTGTAGCCTTTACAGCAGACTACGTTACAAGCTGTTCGTGCTATTTAGTACTCAAATAGTAAATACTGTACAGAGATACTAAGAATGGTGATTTGGCATACAGGAACTTAGGGAGTAGCTTTTATCTCTCCCCATTATACTTAGAAAGATAACACTTGCTGCTGTAGCCTTTAGAGCAGAGTACATTACAAGCTGTTTGTGCTATTTAGTACTCAAATACAAAATATTGTACAGAGACGCTAAGTACAGTGATTTGGCATCCAGGAACTTAGGGAGGAGCTTTTTTCTCTCCCCATTATACTTGGAAAGATTACACTTGCCGCTGTACGTTACAAGCTGTTCGTGCTATTTAGTACTCAAATGCAAAATACTGTACAGAGATGCTAAGCACGGTGATTTGGCATCCAGGAACTTAGGGAGGAGCTTTTATCTCTCCCCATTATATGCAGAAAGATAACACTTGCTGCTGTAGCCTTTACAGCAGAGTACTGTACGTTACAAGCTGTTCATGCTATTTAGTACTCAAATGCAAAACACTGTACAGAAATGCTAAGCACAGTGATTTGACATCCAGGAACTTAGGGAGCAGCACTTATTTGTCCCCATTATACTTAGAAAGATAACACTTGCCGCTGAAGCCTTTACAGCAGAGTACTGTACATTAGAAGCTGTTCATGCTATTTAGTACTCAAATGCAAAATACTGTACAGAGATGCTAAGTACGGTGATTTGGCATCCAGGAACTTAGGGAGGAGCTCTTATCTCTCCCCATTATACTTAGAAAGATAACACTTGCCACTGTAGCCTTTACAGCAGAGTACTGTACGTTACAAGCTGTTCGTGCTATTTAGTACTCAAACACAAAATACTGTACAGAGATACTAAGCACGGTGATTTGGCATCCCGGATCTTAGGGAGAAGCTTTTATCTCTCCCCATTATACTTAGAAAGATAACACTTGCCGCTGTAGCCTTTACAGCAGAGTACTATACATTACAAGCTGTTCATGCTATTTAGTACTCAAATACAAAATACTGTATAAAGATGCTAAGCATGGTGATTTGGCATCCAGGAACGTAGGGAGGAGCTTTAATATCTCCCCATTATACTTAGAAAGATAACACTTGCCGCTGAAGCCTTTACATCATAGTGTTGTATGTTACAAGCTGTTCGTGCTATTTAGTACTCAAATGCCAAACACTGTACAGAAATGCTAAGCACGGTGATTTGGCATCTAGGAACTTAGGGAGGAGCTCTTATTTCTCCCCATTATACTTAGAAAGATAACATTTGCCACTGTAGCCTTTACAGCAGAGTACTGTACGTTACAAGCTGTTCATGCTATTTAGTACTCAAACACAAAATACTGTACAGAGATGCTAAGAAAGGTGATTTGGCATCCAGGAACTTAGGGAGAAGCTTTTATCTCTCCCCATTATACTTAGAAAGATAACACTTGTCGCTGTAGCCATTACAGCAGAGTACTATACATTACAAGTTGTTCTTGCTATTTAGTACTCAAATGCAAAATACTGTACAGAGATGCTAAGCATGATGATTTGGCATCCAGGAACTTAGGGAGGAGCTTTTATCTCTCCCCATTATACTTAATACTACGGGATTTGGACGCTCACATATCCATAACATCAATAGACCATACTGTACCTGTAAACATTCATTTGCATCTGTATATGTTGTACTATTTGCGTCTGTACTGTATATACTGTTATATACTGTATGACATACTGTAGCATATTGTAGCGTAATGAGATGGAACCAGTAAAGTAGTTCTTATGCTGTAGTTCAGTATTGTATTTTAATTGAGACCACATGCGTGCGCAATGGTGATTTTAAAAAGCAACATCTGGTGGATGATCGCATGTATTACACTCAAAGGTAACGCCAAATGCTATGTGAGCCTCCCTACAACAAGGCAAGCCTTCTTGCGCCCAGGCATGCTGCATTTGCCTGATTGCGACTAACGCCTCAGCCAGCAAAGATAACGGAGGCTCCATCTGTATCTGTTCTGCTGAAGCACCATGTTGTGCTGCCCATGACGTACCTACCTTACAAGTAGAGTGAGCAGAGACATTAGATGGAACAGGGAGATCAGCTTGAGAATATGCTTCTGAAATCGTCATTCGAAGACACCTCGCCAGTGTCTGCTTGTCAGCAGGCCATCCTCTCTTGTGAAATCCGTAGGGAATGAAAAGAGTTTCTGTTTTTCTGATGGCACTGGTACGATCCACGTAGATCCTTAAAGCACGGACTACGTCCAACGATGCATCTCCCGCAGAAAGGTCCGGCCTTTGGAAGGCAGGGACTACAATTTCTTCGTTAAGTGGAGTTTAGACACCACCTTAGGAAGATACCCAGATTTGGTTCTGAGAACCGCTCTATCTGGATAAAAAATCAGAAAAGGAGGGCGACATAACAATGACCCTAAATCTGAAACTCTTCTAGTTGAAGCAATATCCAGTAGAAATAGAATTTTAGCTATCAAGCATTTAAAATCCACTCGTTTTAGTGGTTCGAATGGGGCAACTTGAAGGGCCTTTAGGACTAAACTTAAGTCCCAAGGCACTGTAGTAGGAACAAAAGAAGGTTGAATTTGCAGCATTCCCTGGAAAAAGGTGCACACATCCTGTAGGTTAGCAATTTTCTTTTGGAACCATACAGTCAATACTGACACTTGCACGCTCAAGGAAGCCACCCTTAGACCCTTGTCCATTACTAACTGAAGGAATGCTAGGACTCTGGAAACTCTGAAAGACCTAGGATCAAATTTCCGGTCACTGCGCCATTGAATATAGTCTTGCCATATTCGGTGATAAATGAGAGCTGAGGAAGGTTTCCTTGCTCTGAGCATTGTTTGAATTACCTGTTGTGAGAATCATCTTGCTTTCAGGATGGAAGTCTCAAGAGCCACGCCGTCAAAGGCAGTCGATCCAGGTGCTTGTGATAGCAAGGACCCTGAGACAGTAGATCTGGACGTTGAGGGAGAAGGAATGGAGCATCCATCAACAACCTCTGCAGATCTGTGTACCAATGTCTTCTGGTCAATCCGAAGCTATTGGTATCACAGCGCCCCTTCCTTGTTTTGCCTTTCGCATCACCCTGGGTAACAGGGCGATTGGTGGAAACACATAGGCCAGACGAAAGTCCCATCTCACTGACAGGGCATCCACAAAGATCACTTTGGGATTCTTTGTTCTTGAGCTGTATGCAGGAACTTTGTTGTTCTGACGGGACGCCATGAGATCTACCTCCAGTAACCCCCACTTGTCTACAAGAATTTGGAAGACTTCGGGGTGTAAAGCCCATTCGTTTGCATGAATGGCGTGTCGGCTGAGAAAATCCGCTTCCCAGTTTAGGACTCCCGGAAGGAACACTGCGGACAAGGCTGGATGATGAAGTTCTGCCCACTTAAACGTGTGACTTACCTCCTTCATTGCGTTTTGGCTGCAAGTTCCTCCCTGACGGTTGAGGTACGCTGCTGCCGTTGCATTGTCTGAGCGGATTTGAACTGGTTTCCCCTGAAGGATGTCCTTTGCTTGAATAAGTGCAATATATATGGCCTGAAGTTCCAATAAATTTATTGGCAGGCAACTCTCTTCCTTGGTCCACTGCCCCTGAAAGCAACTCCTTCCTGACACTGCTCCCCAGGCCTAAAGGCTGGCATCCGTTGTCAGGATTTCCCAATCTGATATCCAAAAGATTCTCACCAGGCTAATGACCTCATTACTTCCAGAGGAAGGACCATAGTCTGCATTTTTATTGTCTGATGAAAAGCATTCCATGTGGAAAGGCTCAGATGTTACAGAAGCCTCGAGTGGAACTGAGCATACTCCACCATGTCAAATATCGACACCATCAACCCCATCACACGCATTGCTGCGTGTATGGATACCCTTTGACTGTGTAGCAGCTCCTGAATCCTTGACTGAATTTTGGATATTTTGTTCAGAGGTAAAATTAGTCTCAGAAGACTCGAATCCAACACAGCCCCCAAGTGAGTCATCTGTTTTGACGGAACCAGGGATGACTTTGCCCAATTTATGAGCCAACCGTGTCTCTGCAAGCAAGCTATTGTCTGCCGCAGATGACACTGAAGCAATTCCTGAGATTGTGCTAGGATTAATAAATCATCGAGGTATGGAAAAATCCTTATCTCCTGCTGACGTAGATAAAATGCTCTGGGAGCTGTGGCCAGTCCAACTGGTAGGGCCTGAAACTGAAAATGTTGCTGGAGGATAGCAAACCTGAGAGCGCTGATGGGACAGTGCTATAGGAACATGAAGGTAAGCATCCTGGATATCCATGGATATCCATCCATAAAATCCTCCGGCTTAATGGCCAAAATAATGGAGCGTAAAGTCTCCATATGAAACCGAGGCACCCAAATGTACTTGTTCAGCACTTTGAGATTGAGTATGGGCCGGAACGACCCATTTGGCTTCTGAACTAGAAACAGGTTAGAATAAAAACATTGTCCTCATTGTGCAGGAGGAACTGGAATTATCACTCCTGACTGAAGCACTTCTGAACTGCCTCTTGCAAAGCCCTGGCCTTCATTTCCACTGAAGATGGGCTGATACAAATAAAACCTTTGAGGAGGGTGATTCTTGAAAGCAAATAGATAACTGTGAGATACCGCTTCTTGCACCCAGGCATCTGTGATAGACTGCTGCCAGATCTGTGCAAACTGAAGAAATCGGCCACCCATCCTGGGGTCCCCCAGGTGGAGGCCCGCACCATCAGGCTGATGGTTTATCTTCTGATTTGGAAAGCGGCTTTCTGGTAGCCCAATGCTTTTTAGTCTTACCAGACTTGTCAGACTGAGACTGTTTGCCATAACCCTTTCCTTTTGCTTTTCCTTGAGTCCGAAAAGCTGGAAATCTAGGCTTGGATTTATGTGTGGAAGGAAACTTCATTTTCTTGGAGTCTGCTTCTGACTCCAAAATACTGTTTAATTCTTTACAAAAAAACAATATCTCCAGTAGAAGGCAAAGACTCCAGAATCTTCTTAGATTCTGAGTCAGCTTTCCATGCACATAGCCAAACCGCTCTGTGAGCTGCTACTGCTGAGGCTGATGCCTGAGAGGCAATTGTACCAATATCCAAGGCTGCTTTTTCCTTAAAAATAGCTGCCTGTTTGATATGTGCAATAGCCCAGGCTGCCACTGCTTTTGCCAACCAAGCCGAAGCCATGGCTGGTCTTATGATTGCCCCAGGCAAGGAGAAAATGGTTTTAAGAAAACCATCTATTTTCCTATCAGTGACATAATTTAAAGATGTTGAAGGCAGAGGTAGTGTAGATTTTCGCACCAATCGGATGACATGCGTATCTACTTTAGGAGCCACCTCCCTTTTTAAACAGTCCCCAGCCAGAAGAGGATAATGGGAATTCCATTTCCTTGGACTTCTAAACTTCTTACTGGGTGTAACCCAAGCCTCTTGCATAATTTCCGTCAGCTGTTGTGACCCAGGAAACTCAGTCCTAACTATTTTGTGACATTTAAACACAGGTGCCTTAGATTTTAACAAAGGCTATGCTGCCTTCTCTGAGGATAGAATGCCTTTCATAGCACTAATTAACTCAGGAATGTCCACTGAGCTGAGGCCTTCCTCCTTGTCTCTGTATGCAGACCCGGAGTGCGATGAGTCCTCATCCTCCGACGAGTCCTCATCTGAAACATGTGTAGACTGTGAAGATGTTGTTTCATGTCTATGTTATTTACTTACCACTGGTCTTTCAGCCTGTTTCTGTTGAGAGGCTGCTGATTCCTGTACTGGATGTGATAACCCCCAGGTGGAATGTTGCATGTAAGGGTTAATAGGGTAACCTATCCCTGGTGTAGGAGCTGGCATTATCTGCTCAGCTATACAGGATGTCTGTGCAAAAGTAGAACATGGAGGTTCAACCTGAACCTGTGCCTGCCTCATATTATTCAAGAGGCTTTGGTGAAAGCTAAAACAATTTACACATAATCCATTTTGTACCAGATCCTGAGAGGTTAACCTAGCTTTGCAAGACAAACATGACATGAATGTTGGTGCTGCTGTGGAGAGTGTACCTCACCTTTGCCTCTCATAGACATGATAAATAAATCACACACCTTTATAGTGTTAACTACACAAATTGTGACTGCAATCACTTTAAAATTTGTTAAAGTGACATACAATCCGATCCCTCCCTGCTTTGCACCAGCATTGAGGAGCGGAATACACAGAAACTGACAGAAAATAGTAAAGTCAGCAATCACACTAGCAATCAGTCACAGGTTATACATTAGTATAATAAGCAATATGAGCTTTTCACGTTTCCCCTACTAAGCAGAACCGATGCCTTACCTTCTTCCCGTGCTCCGGCCACAGCCTGTTAATGTCTGCTGGACTTGCTAGTACATCCTACACAGCACTGTACACGTGGGTAAGCATTGTCGCCACCTGGTGGGGAGTTGTTGGAGCGACTCTTTCTAAGGAACGTATAAGACGCTTTTTAGAAAGATTGCTCTAAAAATATAGTAAGACTATAAAAATAAAATATAAAAGCTTATGGCTGCTAAAAGCCAGCCGCCCACTGAGCATGGTCCGGCTCCTGCCGCACCAAATAATAAGCTGAATTGCCTGAGCCAGGAGGCAGGGATATAGGGACGGGCCCGTTACATTCTGGGAGACCGAAAGCTTTGATCGTTTGGTGCCAATCGGCTGTCGCTACCTCATATCCCAATGTTATCCTGTGGACCCTGCAGGAGAAAATCCTAATTTCGGCCGTGGGAAAGGGATAAAGCAAAGAAAAGAAAAAAGACACCTTTTCCATGCTCAGCACAACCGCAGCATGTAAATGAATTCAGTCTCATCTATGCATACAAGCTGCTTTGTCAGAAAAACAGCATTATTTCCTGTTCTTACCATTACTCAGTCCTTGCAAAAGACCATTCTTGGATATGAAGAAGCATGACATCACAATATTCCCATTAGTGCTCCTTCAGCATGCTGCCTCCCCATCTTCATGTCTCGTCTAAGAATCAACCATTTTTTTTCAGCTACAGTATTTAATATCACAGAGAGCATAATGACTGTGTCACCCACTCCAAATGCACTTACATCTACACTTTCTCTAGTGTTCATCCTAAATGTGGTTCATTAATAAGTAAATCCTATTATCCTTGTCAGAGCCATAGAATATCCTGCAGAGGAGTATGCGCTTCTCATAAGTTCCGTTTTACTCATTTGTCTTATTATATTCAGAGTGTGGGATTAAACTATGCAGATTTTTATACACCTAAATGTTTCTATTATGGATAATTTTCTCCTGTAAAGAAAGTACAAGTCACGTATAAATCAAATCTCGCTTGTGACAAATCCTCTGTTTTTAAAGGCTGCTTTATACTGTGTACTGTCATGGAGCATTATACTTAATGCAGTGGCAGGTTATATCTACTATTCAGCCATTGGATCCTACTGAACATACATTTTTCATGAACAATTACCTATTGTAAGTCTCAGAATGATATAATGCCCTTTCCAGACCACTTCTGAGTTTGCATTTCTCATTACAACATACAGCAAGTCTCTCACCACAAATTAACTAATATTCACAGCAATAAACATCTTCCCAAATTTAATGGAATATAGAGAAAGCTCTTTGCGCCAATCTCACTATCTACTATAATGATAATAGTTGCAGCATTGAGTTGAAATTCAGCTACTGCCACTTATACCATTACCTAGGCTTTTCATACTATCCCAAACCAGGGCACTCATGAATTATAAGGAAACAAATTGACTGTATAGGAAAGGAGTGGGTTAAACCCCATAGGCTGGGGGCAGGCCTGTTTTGAGCTTTAGGGGTGGAAGTTATAGGGTCCTATAGGAATAGAGTATAGGGGTGGGCTAGTGGTATGATTAGTCTGGTGAGGGGGCTGGGTCAGCCTCTTTTGTTTCAGTCTTCCCACCCTCCCTCCCTAGGGGGCGGTTCTGGTAGTGGGTTTTTTTGTCGGCTATGGTGTTTTTGGGTTACGGTTTTTCAGTTAGTGGAACTTTTCGTGGCGGGAAAGAACGGCAAGTTACCTGTTGTTGGTTAGGAAATTGATTGGAGTTAGATTGGTGGTTTATTTTTAGGTGCGCTCACCTTCGTTGACTGGTATACATCTGCTAAACCACCTTTACGGGGGCAGCCTCACCACCTTTACGGAGGGTAGTCAAGAAGAAGGTTGAGTGGATACCTTTGGTGTTTTAGATGGTTTGATTTGGGGTTAAGTTGGTTTTAGCCGTTCTTTCGTGCCACCATACTTTAAATTTTATTATCTCATGCAGTCATTAGATTGCATTAGTTCATTTAAATAAATAGCTGACAATTTCTGCCAAAATTTATGTCTCCGTGTCTTTATTTAATATATAAAGTATTGTAAGTTTTGGTGTTATATATTTGAAAACACAGGGCAATCATCAGCCGATAATAAGATTTTACTCACCGGTAAATCTATTTCTCGTAGTCCGTAGTGGATGCTGGGACTCTGTAAGGACCATGGGGATTAGCGGCTCCGCAGGAGACTGGGCACAACTAAAGAAAGCTTTAGGACTACCTGGTGTGCACTGGCTCCTCCCACTAAGACCCTCCTCCAGACCTCAGTTAGGATACTGTGCCCGGAAGAGCTGACACAATAAGGAAGGATTTTGAATCCCGGGTAAGACTCATACAAGCCACACCAATCACACCGTATAACTCGTGATACTATACCCAGTTAACAGTATGAAATATAACTGAGCCTCTCAACAGATGGCTCAACAATAACCCTTTAGTTAGGCAATAACTATAAACAAGTATTGCAGACAATCCGCACTTGGGATGGGCGCCCAGCATCCACTACGGACTACGAGAAATAGATTTACCGGTGAGTAAAATCTTATTTTCTCTGACGTCCTAAGTGGATGCTGGGACTCCGTAAAGACCATGGGGATTATACCAAAGCTCCCAAACGGGCGGGAGAGTGCGGATGACTCTGCAGCACCGAATGAGCAACCTCTAGGTCCTCCTCAGCCAGGGTATCAAACTTGTAGACTCTTACAAAAATGTTTTAACCCGACCAAGTAACAGCTCGGCAAAGTTGTAAAGCCGAGACCCCTCGGGCAGCCGCCCAAGAAGAGCCCACTTTCCTCGTGGAATGGACTTTTACAGATTTAGGGTGCGGCAATCCAGCCGCAGAATGTGCAAGTTGAATCGTGCTACAGATCCAGCGAGCAATCGTCTGCTTAGAAGCAGGAGCACCCAGCTTGTTGGGTGCATACAGGAGAAATAGCGAGTCAGTTTTCCTGACTCCAGCTGTCCTGGAAACATATACTTTTCAGGGCCCTGACTACGTCCAGTAACTTGGAATCCTCCAAGGCCCAAGTAGCCGCAGGCACCACAATAGGTTGGTTCACATGAAAAACTGATACCACCTTAGGAAGGAATTGGGAACGAGTCCTCAATTCCGCCTTATCCATATAAAATACAGATAAGGGCTTTGTATGACAAAGCCGCCAATTCTGATACACGCCTGGCCGACGCCAAGGCCCACAGAATGACCACTTTCCACGTGAGGTATTATAGCTCCACGGATTTAAGTGGCTCAAGTCAATGCGACTTCAGGAAATCCAACACCACGTTGAGATCCCACGGTGCCACTGGAGGCACAAACGGGGGCTGACTATGCAGCACTCCCTTAACAAAAGTCTGAACTTCAGGCAGTGAAGCCAGTTCAATTTTGGAAGAAAATCGATAGAGCCGAAATCTGGACCTTAATGGAACCCAATTTTAGGCCCATAGTCACCTCTGACTGTAGGCAGTGCAGAAATCGACCTAGCTGAAATTTCTCCTTTGGGGCCTTCCTGGCCTCACAGTACGCAACATATTTCCGCCATATGCGGTGATAATGGTCAGCGTTCACTTCTTTCCTAGCTTTAAATAGCGTAGGGATAACTTCCTCCGGAATTCCCTTTTCCATTAGGATCCGGCGTTCAACCGCCATGCCGTCAAACGCAGCCGCGGTACGTCTTGGAACAGACAGGCCCCCTGCTGCAGCAGGTCCTGTCTGAGCGGCAGAGGCCATGGGTCGTCTGAGATCATTTCTTGGAGTTCTGGTTACCAAGCTCTTCTTGGCCAACCCGGAACAATGAGTATAGTTCTTACTCCTCTCCTTCTTATTATTCTCATTACCCTGGGTAAGAGAGGAAGAGAAGGGAACACATACACCGACTGGTACACCCACGGTGTTACCAGAGCGTCCACAGCTATCGCCTGAGGGTCCTTGACCTGGCGCAATATCTTTGTAACTTTTAGTTGAGGCGGGACGCCATCATGTCCACCTGTGGCCTTTCCCAACGGTGTACAATCATTTGGAAGACTTCTGGATGAAGTCCCCACTCTCCCGGGTGGAGATCGTGTCTTCTGAGAAAGTCTGCTTCTCAGTTGTCCACTCCGGGAATGAACACTGCTGACAGTGCTAACACATGATTTTCCGCCCATCGGAGAATCCTTGTGGCTTCTGCCATCGCCATCCTGCTTCTTGTGCCGCCCTGTCGGTTTACATGAGCGACCGCCGTGATGTTGTCTGACTGGATCAGCACCGGCCGGTGTTGAAGCAGGGGTCTAGCCTGACTTAGGGCATTGTAAATGGCCCTTAGTTCCAGAATATTTATGTGTAGGGAAGTCTCCTGACTTTTCCATAGCCTTGGAAGTTTCTTCCCTGTGTGACTGCCCCCCAGCCTCGAAGGCTGGCATCCGTGGTCACCAGGACCCAGTCCTGTATGCCGAATCTGCGGCCCCCTAGAAGATGAGCACTCTGCAGCCACCACAACAGCGACACCCTGGCCCTTGGAGACAGGGTTATCCGCCGATGCATCTGAAGATGCGACCCGGACCACTTGCCCAACAGATCCCACTGAAAAATCCTTGCATGGGACCTGGCGAATGGATTTTCTTCGTAAGAAGCTACCATCTTTCCCAGGGCTCACGTGCATTGATGCACCGACACCTGTATACGTACTAGGAGGTCTCTGTCTAGAGACGACAACTCCTTGGACTTCTCCTCCGGGAGAAACCCTTTTTATCCTGTTCTGTGTCCAGAACCATACCCAGGAACAGTAGACGCGTCGTAGGAACCAGCTGCGACTTTGGAATATTCAGAATCCAGCCGTGCTGTTGTAGCACTTCCCGAGATAGTGCTACTCCGACGAACAACTGCTCCCTGGACCTCGCCTTTATAAGGAGATCGTCCAAGTACGGGATAATTATTTCGGCCATTACCTTGGTAAATACCTCGGTGCCGGGAACAGACCAACGGCAACGTCTGGAATTGGTAATGACAATCCTGTACCACAATTTTGAGGTACTCCTGGTGAAGAGGGTAAATAGGGACATGCAGGTAAGCATCCTTGATGTCCAGTGATACCATGAAATTCTCCAGGCTTGCAATAATCGCCCTGAGCGATTCCATTTTGAACTTGAACCTTCGTATATAAGTGTTCAAGGCTTTCAATTTTAGAATGGGTCTCACCGAACTGTCTGGTTTCGGTACCACAACATTTTGAAATAGTAACCCCGGCCTTGTTGAAGGAGGGGTACCTTGATTTCACCTGCCGGAAGTACAGCTTGTGAATTGCCGCCAGTACTACCTTTCTCCGAGGGCAGCAGGCAAGGCTGATGTGAGGTAACGGCGAGGGGGAGTCGCCTCGAACTCCAGCCTGTATCCCTGTGATACTATTTGCAGAACCTAGGGATCCACCTGTGGGCCAGCCCACTGGTCCCTGAAGTTCCCGAGACGCGCCCCTACCGCACCTGTCTCCACCTGTGGAGCCCCAGCGTCATGCGGTGGACTCAGAGGAAGCGGGGGAAGATTTTTTGATCCTGGGAACTGGCTGCTGGTGCAGCTTTTTCCTTCTTCCCTTGTCTCTGTGCAGAAAGGAAGCGCCTTTGACCCGCTTGCTTTTCTGAAGCCGAAAGGACTGTACCTGAAAATACGGTGCTTTCTTAGGCTGTGAGGAAACCTGAGGTAAAAAATTTTCTTCCCAGCTGTTGCTGTGGATACGAGGTCCCAGAGACCATCCCCAAACAATTCCTCACCCTTATAAGGCAGAATCTCCATGTGCCTTTTACAGGCAGCATCACCTGTCCACTGCCGGGTTTCTAATACCCTCCTGGCAGAATGGACATTGCATTAATTCTGGATGCCAGCTGGCAAATATCCCTCTGTGCATCCTTTATATATAAGACGACGTCTTTAATATGCTCTATGTTAGCAAAATATTATCCCTGTCTTAGAGTATTAATATTATCTGACAGGGTATCAGACCACGCTGCAGCAGCACTATTTATGCTGAGGCAATTGCAGGTCTCAGTATATAACCTGAGTGTGTATATACAGACTTCAGGATAGCCTCCTGCTTTTTATCAGCAGGCTCCTTCAAGGTGGCCGTATCCTAAGACGGCAGTGCCACCTTTTTTGACAAACGTGTGAGCGCCTTATCCACCCTAAGGGATATCTCCCAACGTGACCTATCCTCTGGCGGGAAAGGGTACGCCATCAGTAACTTTTTAGAAATTACCAGTTTCTTATCGGGGGAACCCACGCTTCTTTACACACTTCATTCATTCATCTGATGGGGGAACAAAACACTGGCTGCTTTTTCTCCCCAAAAATAAAACCCCTTTTATGTGGTACTTGGGTTCATGTCAGAAATGCGTAACACATTTTTCATTGCCGAGATCATGTAACGGATGTTCCTAGTGGATTGTGTATATGTCTCAACCTCACCGACATTGGAGTCAGACTCCGTGTCGACATCTGTGTCTGCCATCTGAGGTAACGGGCGTTTTTTGAGCCCCTGATGGCCTTTGAGACGCCTGGGCAGGCGCGGGCTGAGAAGCCGGCTGTCCCACAGCTGTTACGTCATCCAGCCTTTTATGTAAGGAGTTGACATTGTCGGTTAATACCTTCCACCTATCCATCCACTCTGGTGTCGGCCCCACAGGGGGCGACATCCCAATTATCGGCCTCTGCTCCGCCTCCGCGTAACCTTCCTCATCCAACATGTCGACACAGCCGTACCGACACACCGCACACACACAGGGAATGCTCTGACTGAGGACAGGACCCCACAAAGTCCTTTGGGGAGACAGAGAGAGAGTATGCCAGCACACACCAGAGCGCTATATAATGCAGGGATTAACACTATAACTGAGTGATTTTTTTCCCCCAATAGCTGCTTGTATACATATATTGCGCCTAAATTTAGTGCCCCCCCCTCTCTTTTTTAACCCTTTGAGCCTGAAAACTACAGGGGAGAGCCTGGGGAGCTGTCTTCCAGCTGCACTGTGAAGAAAAAATGGCGCCAGTGTGCTGAGGGAGAAGTCCCGCCCCTTTTTCGGCGGACTTTTCTCCCGCTTTTTTATGGATTCTGGCAGGGGTAATTTATCACATATATAGCCCTGGGACTATATATTGTGATGATTTGCCAGCCAAGGTGTCTTATATTGCCCTCAGCGCGCCCCCCCCCAGTGCCCTGCACCCATCAGTGACCGGAGTGTGAGGTGTACATGAGGAGCAATGGCGCACAGCTGCAGTGCTGTGCGCTACCTTGGTGAAGAGCGAAGTCTTCTGCCGCCGATTTTCCGGACTCTTCATGCTTCTGGCTCTGTAAGGGGGACGGCGGCGCGGCTCCGGGAACGAACACCAAGGTCGGGTCCTGCGGTCGATCCCTCTGGAGCTAATGGTGTCCAGTAGCCTAAGAAGCCCAAACTACCACCTGTTAGGTAGGTTCGCTTCTTCTCCCCTTAGTCCCTCGCTGCAGTGAGTCTGTTGCCAGCAGATCTCACTGTAAAATAAAAAACCTAAATATACTTTCTTTCTAGGAGCTCAGGAGAGCCCCTAGTGTGCATCCAGCTCAGCCGGGCACAAGAATCTAACTGAGGTCTGGAGGAGGGTCTTAGTGGGAGGAGCCAGTGCACACCAGGTAGTCCTAAAGCTTTCTTTAGTTGTGCCCAGTCTCCTGCGGAGCCGCTAATCCCCATGGTCCTTACGGAGTCCCAGCATCTACTTAGGACGTCAGAGAAAGGGGGTTTACAGGTTCTATGGCTGATAAAAAACAGGTGAAATGCAGGTTTGAATTAAGCAAGCCACAGAACCTGTGTAATTCATGAGTTTCCCAGTTTGAAGGCATAATATGGTAAGTCTACTTTAACCCCTTTTCCACTGCCGCAATAACCTACTGTACACATACACAGGTCGCACAGCAGGATGTACAGACCGTGTCTGTGTAGTGTAAATGTATAGGGAGTGCACGGAAATCAGACACCCTTCCCCCCATTCCCAGCACCCCTGATCACCATCTCCACACTGTCACAGGGAGATGGTGATCTATTGGAAAGAATCCTGTAATCAGTATATTTAAAACCCCTGCACTAGTTACTGGATGGCTCGGGGGCTTGGTGCAGCGGAGTTCTGTGAGAGTGAGCTCAGCACCAGTGTCCAGCGTGGAAAATGTAACTGTCAACAGTGGGGCTGCTGCGCATCACTCAATCTACTGATCCGATCGGCAGTGGGCACAGCGCAGGTGTCACTGGTGGGGGGTTGGAAGGGAGGGGGGTGATCAGGTGCAGGGGAAGTGGTGTCCGAAGGCAGTGTTATCCCCATAGCAACGGCAGCCACAGGGAAAACAGCCAGGCAGCAGCAGTACTACTATGTTGTTCAGTAGTAGCGTGTGAGTTAGTGAGGGGGCAGGCGGGACTCGGAGGCTTGAAGGGGAGGAGCCCTGGACATCGATCCTGACAGTCAGTCCTGTCAGCACGCCCCTGTCACAGCGGCACTGCTGAGGTGCCGCTTCTAGGTTTTTTTTCAATGGGCTATGACTGCCCTATGCTTGCCCCCCCCCACCCCCCACTTCCGGCCCTGTATCATTGACAGCGGGTGGCACAGAGAGCTGTGCCTCCAAAAAACTTTTAAAACTGGTTTTTAGTAGGTAAAATATGAACTAAATAATGCAAAGGCTAAAGTATAAACTTATGACACAAACAGTGTGTCATAAGTATATTATTTGTATTATTTTAATCATTAATAACAAGGGAGGCACTGCCTCCCCTGACTGCACGTCCCTGTAACCTAGGCTATTGCAGAATCAACCCGGGTCGCAGCTCAGAGAAAAAGGGTCCCAAAAAAAAGTGACCTGGAAATCTATCCTGGGTAGCCACCAGGGCTGGACTCGTAAAGGACCTGGGTAACGGCGCAGTATAAACGAGTTTCATCTGACCCGAATCCCGTTACAAACCTATGGAAATTATGCTCACTGGTGCTTGGAGATTATGGGGGTGATTCCGAGTTGATCGTAGCTGTGCTAAATGTAGCACAGCTACGATCAGGCACTCAGACATGCGGGGGGACGCCCAGCACAGATCCGCCCCGCATGTCAGAGCCCCCCCCCCCACAGAAATGCAAAAGCATCGCACAGCGCAGCTTCTGCGGCTGGCCGGGAGAACCTCTCCGCTGCCCCGGGTCGCATTTGCTGCGTGTGACGTCACACAGCCGCCGCGGCCCCCCCCCCCCCCCCCCAACGGTCCGGCCACACCTGCGTTGGCCGGACCATGCCGCCATCCAGCCCCCTTACGCCCAGCGACCGCCTCTGCCTCAGAGGCGATCGCTAGGCAACGTCGGCCTTCGGCCGTCTGGCATGCATCGGCGCACTGCGGCGCCGGCGCAGTTCCGACCCGATCGCTGCAATAAACTGCAGCAAGCAATCAGGTTGGAATAATTGGGAATGGTGTTGCGCTCAATCCGGGTGATTGGTCTGTTTATCCAATTAGTTGGTTAATAAGATATGAATCCTTGATTTCTTCAAGTATGGATAAGGATAAATAAATAATAAATGAGTAATTGGATTGATGAATGGTTAATGGTTAATTGAATATAGACCCTTAAATTCAGCAAATACTGGTGCGTATGTGATAAAATGATCAATGCATATAGATTTGAATGAGAAACGAATATAAAATAAAAATCAAATAAATGATGTATCAATTGGGTGCTTGGTGGTCCTATGTTTCAGATTGAAATGTATTGAAATCAATGATGATCATAAAAATTAGGTAACAATGTAACAATTTATTGTATTTAACTAAATAACTAAATAATGTGAAGAGGAGTGCTGGATGGCACTGATACGTAATGTCACTCTTGGTCAGCAAATAGTTTCAAACTAGCGGCGTCCCGCATGTATTTATTACTGTCTCTGTTAGAGTGCACTCTAGTTTTTCAGTCTCACAAATAGCGCTTATTCTGTATGTGCCACACTTGGAATCTTCACGGTGTGGGTATGGGGCAATTACACATGGAAGGTATGATAGGGAGGCTCTGGACTAATCTTACAGGCCGGTCTCAGCTTCCCGTGGTGCGCCTTGGTACAGACACCCCCTGAGAGCCGAGGCGCCGCACCGGTAATCTCGTCTGGGGCGAGGGAAAACTCAGAGAGCGCTCTCCGGAGCTGCCTAGTGAGTGACCCTCGCCGCAACAGAGGCTCGCTTCCTACCTTCACCTGTGTTTGCCCAGTCCCGTCACCGGCTTGTCCGTCTTCTGTTGCTCAGCAACCTGGTCCGCTTCCGGGTTTCTCCCGATCATGTGACCGGGTCTTGTTAGATGTGAAGCTCGATGTATCTGGTATGCAAAAGTAGTTCTGCAGAACTTGAAAGTCTGTATATCTTTACTCCAACGCGTTTCAGCCTTTCCAAGGCCTTCCTCTAGGAGAAGTGGATGCTTAGGGATCATATCCCAGTGGTTTATATGGGATCATTCTGTGACCTCATTAGGTCACCTGACATGGATAGAAGATTTCTATTGGTCTAAATGGATGTGCCTGTTCCACTAACATGATTCATTACTTGATTACTCTATTTGTAATGATTAAATTGCTATTGATAAATAATACTGTGATAAATGAATGAAGTACAATCATATTAGGTACTGACTTGTAGATGTTGAACATTGATAATTACTGTGGTTCTAACAGAATTTGATAAATGATTTTGTGAATGGATGTAGATTAAATTAAATATAATCATATATATATATCTTATTGGCTGTCTATATATATTTTATTGTTGTTTGCATACTTGATTGTTACCTATGTGGGTACCCATTGCTCTTTATAGCAGATGGCTTTACTATAGGACTGCTAAAGTCTTAGTTGTGGTATAGTAGACGTTTCTTATTGTTTGCATAGATATTTATTTATTAATGCTTGAATGTTGCCCATGTGGACAGCCATTACTAGGTGCAGCAAGTGTTTTCTTCAACATACTGTTACAGTCTTGGCTGCAGCACTGAAGTCATTGTTTGCATATCAGTGATTTTACCTCATTGTCACGGTTTAAACCCTGTGTGGCTAATGTCTTTAATTCATACATCCATCTTAATTCTATCATGTTGAGTTTGGCAATATAGTCTCCTCCCCTCCAATTTGGCTGTACTTCCTGAATCCCTATGTATTTTAGCGATACGGGGTTACTGTTATGGTGATCTTTAAAATGCTTAGATAGGTTATGTTCCTCTAGTCCCCTTTTGATGTTGCGTATATGTTCACCTATCCTTACTTTCAATGGACGTGTGGTGCGGCCTACATATTGCTTAGTGCAGCCACATTCTAATAAATAAATGACCCCTTTGCTGTCACATGTCATTCTCTCTTTTATGTTGTATGTTTTGCCTGTGTTGGTGGAATTAAATTGTACTGTTGGTTTTGTACTGTGCATTCCCCCATTCTTGCATCCTACACATTTTCCACAATAATAGAATCCTGATTTGGGTTTGGATTGACCAATGTGCGATTGTGTCAGTCTCTTTGGTTTTATGTGATTGTGAACCAACTTTTGTTTAAGATTGGGTGCTCTTCTAAATATGACCTTGGGTTTTGTGTCTAGAACATCATTGAGAATTTCATCTTCCATCAGAAGTGGCCAGTGTTTTTTGAGGATGTGTTGCAGTGATTTTGCTTGCTGTGTATAATCCGTTATGAATAGTACATCTTTCAATTGTTCTTTGTCATCTTTCTTTTTATACTGTAGTAACTGACCCCTATCTAGCTCACCTACTTGGTTGTAAATTGCCTCTAGATGTTCGTCTTTGTATTCTTTCTCTCTGAATTCTGACATCATTTCCCTGCCTTGAATGTCATAATCTGTTTTACGTGAGCAATTTCTCCTTATTCGTGTGAGTTGACCTTTCGGGATAGATTTTAGCCAGTTGGGGTGGTGTCCACTGGTGGATAAAATGTAGCTGTTGACATCCACAGTCTTTTTGAAGGTTTTTGTATGCAGCTGATTGTCTTCTATAAAGAATTTGAGATCTAAATTCTTTATAGAAGACAATCAGCTGCATACAAAAACCTTCAAAAAGACTGTGGATGTCAACAGCTACATGTTATCCACCAGTGGACACCACCCCAACTGGCTAAAATCTATCCCGAAAGGTCAACTCACACGAATAAGGAGAAATTGCTCACGTAAAACAGATTATGACATTCAAGGCAGGGAAATGATGTCAGAATTCAGAGAGAAAGAATACAAAGACGAACATCTAGAGGCAATTTACAACCAAGTAGGTGAGCTAGATAGGGGTCAGTTACTACAGTATAAAAAGAAAGATGACAAAGAACAATTGAAAGATGTACTATTCATAACGGATTATACACAGCAAGCAAAATCACTGCAACACATCCTCAAAAAACACTGGCCACTTCTGATGGAAGATGAAATTCTCAATGATGTTCTAGACCAGGGGTTCTCAAACTCGGTCCTCAGGACCCCACACAGTGCATATTTTGCAGGTAACCCAGCAAGTGCACAGGTGTATTAATTACTCACTGACCCATTTTAAAAGGTCCGCAGGTGGAGCTAATTATTTCACTTGCGATTCTGTGAGGAGACCTGCAAAACATGCACTGTGTGGGGTCCTGAGGACCGAGTTTGAGAACCTGTGTTCTAGACACAAAACCCAAGGTCATATTTAGAAGAGCACCCAATCTTAAACAAAAGTTGGTTCACAATCACATAAAACCAAAGAGACTGACACAATCGCACATTGGTCAATCCAAACCCAAATCAGGATTCTATTATTGTGGAAAATGTGTAGGATGCAAGAATGGGGGAATGCACAGTACAAAACCAACAGTACAATGTAATTCCACCAACACAGGCAAAACATACAACATAAAAGAGAGAATGACATGTGACAGCAAAGGGGTCATTTATTTATTAGAATGTGGCTGCACTAAGCAATATGTAGGCCGCACCACACGTCCATTGAAAGTAAGGATAGGTGAACATATACGCAACATCAAAAGGGGACTAGAGGAACATAACCTATCTAAGCATTTTAAAGATCACCATAACAGTAACCCCGTATCGCTAAAATACATAGGGATTCAGGAAGTACAGCCAAATTGGAGGGGAGGAGACTATATTGCCAAAGTCAACATGATAGAATTAAGATGGATGTATGAATTAAAGACATTAGCCACACAGGGTTTAAACCGTGACAATGAGGTAAAATCACTGATATGCAAACAATGACTTCAGTGCTGCAGCCAAGACTGTAACAGTATGTTGAAGAAAACACTTGCTGCACCTAGTAATGGCTGTCCACATGGGCAACATTCAAGCATTAATAAATAAATATCTATGCAAACAATAAGAAACGTCTACTATACCACAACTAAGACTTTAGCAGTCCTATAGTAAAGCCATCTGCTATAAAGAGCAATGGGTACCCACATAGGTAACAATCAAGTATGCAAACAACAATAAAATATATATAGACAGCCAATAAGATATATATATATATGATTATATTTAATTTAATCTACATCCATTCACAAAATCATTTATCAAATTCTGTTAGAACCACAGTAATTATCAATGTTCAACATCTACAAGTCAGTACCTAATATGATTGTACTTCATTCATTTATCACAGTATTATTTATCAATAGCAATTTAATCATTACAAATAGAGTAATCAAGTAATGAATCATGTTAGTGGAACAGGCACATCCATTTAGACCAATAGAAATCTTCTATCCATGTCAGGTGACCTAATGAGGTCACAGAATGATCCCATATAAACCACTGGGATATGATCCCTAAGCATCCACTTCTCCCAGAGGAAGGCCTTGGAAAGGCTGAAACGCGTTGGAGTAAAGACATACAGACTTTCAAGTTCTGCAGAACTACTTTTGCATACCAGATACATCGAGCTTCACATCTAACAAGACCCGGTCACGTGATCGGGAGAAACCCGGAAGCGGACCAGGTTGCTGAGCAACAGAAGACGGACAAGCCGGTGACGGGACTGGGCAAACACAGGAGAAGGTAGGAAGCGAGCCTCTGTTGCGGCGAGGGTCACTCACTAGGCGGCTCCGGAGAGCGCTCTCTGAGTTTTCCCTCGCCCCAGACGAGATTACCGGTGCGGCGCTTCGGCTCTCAGGGGGTGTCTGTACCAAGGCGCACCACGAGAAGCTGAGACCGGCCTGTAAGATTAGTCCAGAGCCTCCCTATCATACCTTCCATGTGTAATTGCCCCATACCCACACCGTGAAGATTCCAAGTGTGGCACATACAGAATAAGCGCTATTTGTGAGACTGAAAAACTAGAGTGCACTCTAACAGAAACAGTAATAAATGCATGCGGGACGCCGCTAGTTTGAAACTATTTGCTGACCAAGAGTGACATTACGTATCAGTGCCATCCAGCACTCCTCTTCACATTATTTAGTTATTTAGTTAAATACAATAAATTGTTACATTGTTACCTAATTTTTATGATCATCATTGATTTCAATACATTTCAATCTGAAACATAGGACCACCAAGCACCCAATTGATACATCATTTATTTGATTTTTATTTTATATTCGTTTCTCATTCAAATCTATATGCATTGATCATTTTATCGCATACGCACCAGTATTTGCTGAATTTAAGGGTCTATATTCAATTAACCATTAACCATTCATCAATCCAATTACTCATTTATTATTTATTTATCCTTATCCATACTTGAAGAAATCAAGGATTCATATCTTATTAACCAACTAATTGGATAAACAGACCAATCACCCGGATTGAGCGCAACACCATTCCCAATTATTCCAACCTGATTGCTTGCTGCAGTTTATTGCAGCGATCGGGTCGGAACTGCGCCGGCGCCGCAGTGCGCCGATGCATGCCAGACGGCCGAAGGCCGACGTTGCCTAGCGATCGCCTCTGAGGCAGAGTCCCATCAGGTCAGTCACCTGAAGGTGTAGCAGCTCGTCCACACAAATAGATCCCAGTGCGCAGGTTATCACATTTCTACAATCAGGTTGGAATGACCACCTATATCATCTCCTAGCTCTGGCAGTACATGAAAGACTGCACACTGGTGCTGTCTAAACAGAGCCTGACCCGTGTTCAAAAACCTGGGTCGGACCAGGGTTTGGGAGGAAAAGTGGTATTATTGTAATTAGTGATGAGCGGGTTCGGATCCTCGGGATCCGAACCCGCCCGAACTTCACCTTTTTTTTCACGGGTCCGAGCAACTCGGATCCTCCCGCCTTGCTCGGTTAACCCGAGCGCGCCCGAACGTCATCATCCCGCGGTCGGATTCTCGCGAGATTCATATTCTATATAAGGAGCCGCGCGTTGCCGCCATTTTTCACTCGTGCATTGGAGATGATCGTGAGAGGACGTGGCTGGCGTCCTCGCAGTTTCTATGTTCAGTGGGCTGCAAATTGTGCTGCAAATATCTGTGCTCAGTGTGCTGCAAATATCTGTGCTCAGTGTGCTGCAAGTGCAAATATCTATGTTCTCTGCCTGAAAAACGCTCCATATCTGACTGTGCTCAGTGTGCTGCAAATATCTGTGCTCAGTGTGCTAATTGCTTTATTGTGGGGACTGGGGACCAGCAGTATTATATAGCAGGAGGACAGTGCAGAGTTTTGCTGACCAGTGACCAGTGACCACCAGTATTATACGTTCTCTGCCTGAAAAACGCTCCATATCTGTGCTGCATTGTAGTATATAGTAGGAGGACAGTGCAGAATTTTGCTGACCACCAGTATAACTATATATATAGCAGTACGGTACAGTAGGCCACTGCTCTACCTACCTCTGTGTCGTCAAGTATACTATCCATCCATACCTGTGGTGCATTTCAGTTTTGCACAGTTTGCTGACCACCAGTATATACTATATAGCAGTACGGTACAGAAGGCCACTGCTCTACCTACCTCTGTGTCGTCAAGTATACTATCTATCCATACCTGTGGTGCATTTCAGTTTTGCACAGTTTGCTGACCACCAGTATATACTATATAGCAGTACGGTACAGAAGGCCACTGCTCTACCTACCTCTGTGTCGTCAAGTATACTATCCATCCATACCTGTGGTGCATTTCAGTTTTGCACCGTTTGCTGACCACCAGTATATACTATATAGCAGTACGGTACAGTAGGCCACTGCTCTACCTACCTCTGTGTCGTCAAGTATACTATCCATTCATACCTGTGGTGCATTTCAGTTTTGCACAGTTTGCTGACCACCAGTATATACTATATAGCAGTACGGTACCGTAGGCCACTGCTCTACCTACCTCTGTGTCGTCAAGTATACTATCCATCCATACCTGAGGTGCATTTCAGTTTTGCACAGTTTGCTGACCACCAGTATATAGTATATAGCAGTACGGTACAGAAGGCCACTGCTCTACTCTAAGAATTCCGAGCCCACCCGCTGGCGGTGATGCAGGGCAGTCTGGAGCGAGTGCTGACATCTGGTCCGGACTGAAGGACCTGCCAACGATTACTGACATGTCGTCTACTGTCACTGCATATGATTCTGTCACCATTGAAAGAATGGTGGAGGATTATATGACCGCATCCAAGTAGGCACGTCAGACAGTCCATACGTATACTGGCAGGAAAAAGAGGCAATTTGGAGGCCCTTGCACAAACTGGCTTTATTTTACCTAAGTTGCCCCCCCTCCAGTGTGTACTCCGAAAGAGTGTTTAGTGCAGCCGCTCACCTTGTCAGCAATCGGCGTACGAGGTTACTTCCAGAAAATGTGGAGAAGATGATGTTCATCAAAATTAATTATAATCAATTCCTCCGTGGAGACATTCACCAGCAATTGCCTCCAGAAAGTACACAGGTACCTGAGATGGTGGATTCCAGTGGGGACGAATTAATAATCTGTGAGGAGGGGGATGTACACAGTGAAAGGGGTGAGGAATCGGACGATGAGGAGGAGGTGGACATCTTGCCTCTGTAGAGCCAGTTTGTGCAAGGAGAGATTGATTGCTTCTTTTTTGGTGGGGGCCCAAACCAACCAGTTATTTCAGTCACAGTCGTGTGGCAGACCCTGTCGCTGGAAAGATGGGTTCGTTAAAGTGTGCATGCCCTGTTTATACAACATAAGGGTGGGTGGGAGGGCCCAAGGACAATTCCATCTTGCACCTCTTTTTTCTTTCATTTTTCTTTGCATCATGTGCTGTTTGGGGACTATTTTTTTGAAGTGCCATTCTGCCTGACACTGCAGTGCCACTCCTAGATGGGCCAGGTGTTTGTGTCAGCCACTTGGGTCGCTTAGCTTAGTCATCCAGCGACCTCGGTGCAAATTTTAGGACTAAAAATAATATTGTGAGGTGTTCAGAATAGACTGAAAATTAGTGGAAATTATGGTTATTGAGGTTAATAATACTATGGGATCAAAATGACCCCCAAATTCTATGATTTAAGCTGTTTTTGAGGGTTTTTTGTAAAAAAAACACCCGAATCCAAAACACACCCGAATCCGACAAAAAATTTTCAGAGAGGTTTTGCCAAAACGCGTCCGAATCCAAAACACGGCCTCGGAACCGAATCCAAAACCAAAACACAAAACCCGAAAAATTTCCGGTGCACATCACTAATTGTAATCTGCCACTGTGGTTCTGTTATGAAATCTTATCTTAAACATATTATTATTGTTCCATGATTCATTATTCTTTTCAAGTATATGGATATCTTATTTTCTCTCTGACAGCAAATATGTCTGGCCCCGGTCATTTTAGGAAATGTAATACAGCTGTGAAAAGTAGCTTAGTAAGTATTGTGAAATGAAACTTCATAATGGGTGGGTGTAAACTTTTAAAATCAATCAACTAAAAAGTAGCTGCGTTTAGCATTTCAGGAATCGTAGCTGTAGCATTGCGGCTCTACAGCGGGTTGCCTCTAGGACTAGGGAGAGGCTGTGCAACTAGAGTATCCTAAGGATGTTGTTCTGTACCAGGAACCCTGCATGCCACATGCAAGTGACACAGGGCAGCAATGGTGCCGCCCCCTAGGCCTTGCGACCTGGGCAACAGCAATGCCCACCCACCCTAGTTACTACACTGTCAGAAGAAACATAGATGAAGACATTATTGTCTGGTTCTCTGTTGTATGTACACCAGTGAATTCGGGATGCGGTCAGGATGCCGGCGGTTGGGGTGTCGGCAGTCGGAATCCAGAACTCCCACCACCAATCTGTATACTCCCGCGGTCATATGCGATATTGCCTGATAGGCCATGCTGCACAGCAAACCAGAAGAGATCATGTACGATGCTATGCTGACAAATGCAGCATGCATTGTGCACAGTGGTGCAAGTATAAATATTTTCTACTGCCAAAAATGGGCGTGGTCATGTGTCGTGAAGGGGTGTGGCCACATGCTGCTAGTGGGAGTGGCTACATGACACTAGCGGCGTGGCCACATGACACAGCCCCTTTTTTTGGGGGAATCTGGAGGCAAGGCTAAAAATGTATAGTAATGCCTCCAGTATAATAGAAATATATAGTGATACCTCCAGTATAATAGAAATATTTAGTAATGTCCCTAATTAAATAACAATATATAGTAATGCCTCCATTATAACAGGAAAATACAGCCACTGTCACACTCACAGTAACCCCGACAAAGTGGGAGGAGCCGTCATGCTGCCAAGCACCATGGTCTTGTTGCTTTGTGGCACATTATAATTGTGGTAATAGCAAAGTGTGTGGCAGGTGGTACTGCAGACCCGCTGCCAAATTCTATGGGTACTTCATACCAGAGCGTACCCGCATACTTTCACAGCTGATTTTTCACAGCTGCATCCCTCCGCCGCCACAGATACCAGTGCCTGCCCCTCCACTGCTCTGACCTTACCTTGCCCCTGGCTCACATGAGGACTGTTCAGGGAGCTGCTGGATGTAAGAAAACACAGCAGGAAGGGATCTTTTCAGACCCCTTGATGCAGTGGCGGAACAAGCAAGCGGTGGGCCCAGGTGCGACAAAATGCTTTGGGCCCCCCCCCCCCCCCATCCAAGTCCACCCCAGGGGCAGTGCGCGCCGTAGGCGCGCGCAAAAATACATAGTGGCGTGGCTTCGTGGGGAAGGGGTGTGGCCACAAAATAATACCAACACAGTAGTCTCCATTATTCAAATTACGCCGCACAGTAGCACCACTACACCAGGTAGAGACCCTTTTACACCTTACAGCGAACAGATTCCTCTTTTTACACATTACAGCAGACAGCGTGCCCTTTTTACACATAACGGCAGACCGCGTGCCCTTGTTACACATTACGGCAGACAGCGTGCCCTTTTTACACATTACAGCAGACAGCGTGCCCTTGTTACACATAGCGGCAGACAGCGTGCCCTTTTTACACATTACGGCAGACAGCGTGCCCTTGTTACACATTACGGCAGACCGCGTGCCCTTGTTACACATTACGGCAGACAGCGTGCCCTTTTTACACATTACAGCAGACAGCGTGCCCTTGTTACACATAGCGGCAGACAGCGTGCCCTTTTTACACATTACGGCAGACAGCGTGCCCTTGTTACACATTACGGCAGACCGCGTGCCCTTGTTACACATTACGGCAGACAGCGTGCCCTTGTTACACATTACGGCAGACAGCGTCCCCATTTTTACACATTACGGCAGGCAGATTCCCCATTTTTACACATAGCAGCAGGCAGATTCCCCATTTTTACACATAGCGTCAGGCAGTCCCCCTGTTTTACACATAGCGTCAGGCAGTCCCCCTTTTTTACACATTACGGCAGGCAGATTCCCCTTTTTACACATTGTGTCGGGCAGATTACCCCTTTTTACACATAGCGGCAGGCTGATTTCCCCTTTTTACACATTGCGGCAGGCAGTCCCCCCTTTTTACACATTGCGGCAGGCAGTCCCCCCTTTTTACACATTGCGGCAGGCAATCCCCCCTTTTTACACATTGCTGCAGGCAGTCCCCCCTTTTTACACATTGCTGCAGGCAGTCCCCCCTTTTTACACATTGCGGCAGGTATGCCCCCCTTTTTACACATTGCGGCAGGTAGTCCCCCCTTTTTACACAGTGCAGCAGGTAGTCCCCCATTTTTACACAGTGCGGCAGGTAGTCCCCCATTTTTACACATTGCGGCAGGCAGGCACAAGAAAGAAGGAAAGAAGGAAAGAAAGAAGGAAAGAAGGAAAGAAAGAAAGAAAGAAAGAAAGAAAGAAAGAAAGAAAGAAAGAAAGAAAGAAAGAAAGAAAGAAAGAAAGAAAGAAAGAAAGAAAGAAAGAATTATACTTACCCTCTCCGCTGGCTCAGGCTCCTCGGTGCAGCGTCAGAGACGATTCCCGGGCTGGAGAGAAGGAGGAGGAGGGAGGCTGAGAAGGGAGCCGCAGCAGCGCTGTGTTACTGGTGGAGGCGCTGCTGCTGCTGCCCCTCTGCTTCCCTATAGGCTGTTCTCGGAAGACAGCCTATAGGGAAGCAGAGGGGCAGCAGCAGCAGCGCCTCCACCAGTAACAAAGCGCTGCTGCGGCTCCCTTCTCAGCCTCCCTCCTCCTCCTTCCCCCGTCTGTAGTACTGCTGCTCCTCTCCTCTCCTCTCTTCGCCGGGCGGCTGTGCGCTGCGGGCAGCGGTTGCCCGCAGCGCACAGCGGCATGTAATGAGTCAGTTTGACTCATTACATGCTTGGGCCCCTGGACAGAGGCGGGCCCCAGTGCAGTGCACTGCCTGCACTGCCGGTAGTTCCGCCTCTGCCTTGATGCATCGGGAAACTGAACACCATCTGAGGATGGATAACAGTTTCACTTTCAAACTCCCCCAAAAAATGCTTTTTTGGAGTTTGATGAATGTACCAATTGTGTGCAATCATAGTGTAGAAATTATTGAAGCAGGCTGTAACAAAGGAGATATTAGTCATAACTCTTTGTTACAACCTTGATGAATGAGGATTGGAGATAGAGTTTTTTAATTTATTCAAATGGTTTTTTTTTTAAGGATGATGAATATGCTCTATAGTTAATAAAGAATCACATATATGTTCTCTCCTACAATATTACAGGACCATAATCACTTTTTTACTATATAGCACCATCCAGCACGAATATGGCTACACATAGCGACAGGAGAGGCTGAGTGTATCTTCCAGACTCACAAAGAGAATTAAGAGAACACTCAGATATTCTCTTAGACTAATTATCACTCCCTGCCTCTTGGAGTAGTCTGTTGCTATGACAACCCATACTATTCCACAGCCAGTCATATTTCAGAGAAAATGATAAATCATCTGAAAAACTTTAGGAAAATTTTTGATGTTGAAATAAAATTAAAGACAAATGAATAGGATGGCAATGAGTAAATGTCAACTTTGAGACGTCCTTATTGTATACCTCATTGTGTGTAAAAGGTGGCAGTTTATAGTCCATTAAGAGTCCATAGGTATAGTAAATATTAAGTAAGTAACAGCCTTCTTATGTCCCTTTCTGTAATCATTAAATCTGTGTAGGCTTCCTGCCATTTCTTATGCAAAAGAAAGCGCTGCTTAGCACCTGAGAATAATTTGGACTGGTACTGTAATTTAGGGTACATCCTGGGGGAGATTTATCAAAGCTAGAAGAAAGATAAAGTGGAAAGAGAAGTGCCAACCAATCAGCTCTTGTCATTTTTCAAACACAGCCTGTAAAATGACAGTTTGAAGGCAATTGGTTAGCACCAACATAGACCAGTAGACATCTCCTTTAAAACAGAAATAATATGAGACAGAGGCGGTCGCTGGGTGGGAGGGGGCTGAACGGCGGCATTAAGCCACCGTTTAGTAGGTGCGGTCCGGCCACGCCTGCGTTGGCCGGACCGCACCTACTAAACGGTGGCTTAATGCCACCGTTCAGCCCCCTCCCAGGGCTGCATGAGAAGGTCACGCAGTGTGGCTGCGTGACCTTCTCATGCAGCCGTTGTGGCCAGCGGCAGCGACACACAACTCCCAGCCAGCCGCAGGAGCTGCGCTGGTCGGGAGTTACTCATGCGGGGCGGACTAGCCCTGTGCTGGGCGTCCCCCCGCATGTCTTTACGATCGTAGCTGTGCTAAATTTAGCACAGCTACGATCAACTCGGAATGACCCCCACAATCATCTAAAAATCTGTAACAGACTCGGGTCTAAGCTCCATTAATATTGCCACGGATCGCACTAGCAGTGCTGGCAACAGCAGCAGTAGTATCAATCACAGCCTCGGCAGCGGAGCCAGCCGCGGCTCTCACAGGATCTCCCCTTTTTCAGCGTCCCTGCCTCGGTGAAGCCGGCAATCCCAGCAGGCAGCACTGCTCCCACAGTTCCTGGAGGAGATCTCATGAGATCTTGCTTGGCCCCAATTCCAGTGGCACCCATCCCAGCGCAATCTATTATACCGGCGCTGCCCCCCCCTCCCAGGACCCAGCGCTCCAGGCTGCTGCCTTAACAGCCTATTGGTTAATTAGGGCCTGTCCACTGTCCAGTAGCATGTGCGTTTTTACTAAATATTCTACCGCATGAGTTCAGTTATAAAATCACCAATGTGCAGGTAAGTTACCGAAACAATGTCAATCAACAGTATATATTGTACCTGGATATTGCTCTAACAAGGAGAAACAAACATAATAATTATGAAATGTAACAATAATATCCACTAGTTCATGCTTGTTGCTACAAACTACATACGGATACAGAAATAAGTCCATCTCACCTTACTCCTGTACTTATTTCCATCAACAGAATTGGGCAACATGTGTATCCTTAAGCTAGGATACACCTGCTGCCCAGTTCTGTTATAAGTACAGGGGTAAGGTGAGATAGACTTATTTCTGTTTCCGTGTTAGTCCAGCAGAAACAAACACAAGGACATGGATATTCCATTTCCACTAGTCATATATTAAACAGGGGATCTCTTCTTTACCATACGGAGAAAGCTGGAGGACTCCTGGCTGGCTGACACAGACAGTAAATATTGACTTCAGGATGTCGAGTCTGGAAGACTGATCCTCTCTGCTCCTGTCACGGTGCTAGGTTCCATGTTGTCTAGGGCTATGGCTGGAGAACGCAATCAATAATGTTATATAATCCTTTTGTTTGCTTCTTAGTGTAAGAGATATCAGTGTATGCTACAGTACTTACAGGTGTTCTTTGCTGAAATTACAAATATTCTTTACAAACAACTTATATATCAGGAAACCATTAATAGCTAGAATATTGAATTATTACAATTATCTTTCATTTGATACCCTGCAATTTTCTCTAATAACAAATATATTTTGCATGCTGTGATCATCAACCTCTTTAGAATGTAAGCTCTCACGACCAGGTCCCTCTTCTCTCATGTGCCTTTCCTTCTCTTATGCTGCTCTCACATCGCAAAACCTGCTTTTGAAATGGTATTTGAAACGGTTCTTAAAACGGGTCTGAGCAGTTAAACCCCTTTCACATCTCATGTTGTAACCAGTATTTTACCATTTCATTACCGTTTTGGTACCTTTCACACTGAACCCGTTTCACCCATAGAAAACAGTGGTTGTCATTATAAATGGACTTTTCTGGCCCACACATTATTAATAATTATTAATTAATTCATTATTAATAATTTGGATAGTCGTACGATGGAACCCAGCAGCTTGAAGCATTTTTGCTGTTTTTATATATGAGGGTATCCTTGACTGTCCCAGTAATTTGGCAGCAGATTTCCTCATCCCCTCTGATCCTAAAGCAGCTCCCTCACCTCTTCATCACTCCAATTAGACATTTTATAATGGCTTTGCAGTCTAAACGTTTATAAAGCCACTCTCACATGTGTCTCCTGTGTTTTCCAAGCTGTTTCCTGGTTGTGGCTGCTGACATCACACATGGAGACAGCCTATGACCTGCTGGGGCTTGCAAATACCGTTTCAGACCCTTTCACACTGCACAGTGAAATGGGACTGAAACGGGTAGGACCCTGCTTTTTTACCGTTTCAAAATACAGGTATTTTGAAAACGGTAAATTGAAGGGGACCCTTTCACATCGCAGCTTGACCCGTTTAGGAAGCCAGTTAAAACGGCAAAATACCGGGTATAAGCTGCGGTGTGAAAGGGGTATAACTTAAACCATCTTCTACTCCATACTCTCTTCAAGGGCACCAAATCCCTCGGTTTTCTGCCACCCTAATACTTATTTCAGTGTTTATTATGTACCCTGTACTCAGGCCCAGCGCTACCCGCTCAGCAAGGTCTGCAAAAGCAGGGAGGCGCTGGGCTAGAGAGGTGCTATCCCCGCTCTGCGACCTTGCTGATATGCAGTGTTGGTGCCGGCTGCCACAGCGTGCGCCTGTCACACTGACAGGGCTGCGCCTGCAGCATGAGCAGAAGCTCTGCACACACTCTGATCTCCTGTCAGAAATCTCCCACCCTCTGCTTGCTCTTCCCCGCTGCACTTATTAAGACAGGCAGCAGTGTCACCCCTCCTCCTTCCCTCTCCTCCCCTCTGTGACTGAAGACACGGCAGTCTCCAGCACACTCCCTTCCCTTCCTATCGGCGGTGGATTCAAGTATGGGGCACCAATGCACAGGCAGGAAGTCACCTGCTGTACACCTGACTGTGCACTGATTGGAGGAGCCAGCATCCACGAAAGAGGAGCAGCACTAGCAGCCAGCCACTGTGCCACACAGAGGATGTAGTTCTGTTGTAGATATCGAAGGGACAGGGGGGGGGGGGGGGGGGGAGAGAAACTAACATAATAATGTGTGCTGGGGGGGCGGGTGTTGTCATAATAATGTGTGCAGGGGAGGCAGGGGGGTGTCAAATTAATTTGTGCTGGGGAAAGAGGGGGGTGTCATTAATGTGTGCTGGGGAAAGAGGGGGGTGTCACATTAATGTGTGCTGGGGAGGGGGGTGTCATATTGATGCGTGCTGGGGAGGGAGGGTAGTGCCATATTAATGCGTGCTGGGGAGGGGGGTAGTGTCATATTAATGCGTGCTGGGGTAGTGTCATATTAATGCATGCTGGGGAGGGGGGTAGTGTCATATTAATGCGTGCTGGGGAGGGGGGGTAGTGTCATATTAATGTGTGCTGGGGAGGGGGTAGTGTCATATTAATGCGTGCTGGGGTAGTGTCATATTAATGCGTACTGGGGAGGGGGGTAGTGTCATATTAATACGTGCTGGGGAGGGGGGTAGTGTCATATTAATGCATGCTGGGGTAGTGTCATATTAATGCGTGCTGGGGAGGGGGGTAGTGTCATATTAATGCGTGCTGGGGTACTGTCATATTAATGCGTGCTGGGGAGGGGGGGTAGTGTCATATTGTGTGCTGGGGAGGGGGGTAGTGTCATATTAATGCGTGCTGGGGAGGGGGGGTAGTGTCATATTAATGCGTGCTGGGGAGGGGGGGTAGTGTCATATTAATGCCTGCTGGGTAAGGGGGGTAGTGTCATATTAATGCGTGCTGGGGAGGGGGGGTAGTGTCATATTAATGCGTGCTGGGCAGGGGGGTAGTGTCATATTAATGCTTGCTGGGGGGGGTAGTGTCATATTAATGCCTGCTGGGTAGGGGGGGTAGTGTCATATTACTGCCTGCTGGGGAGGGGGTAGTGTCATATTGCGTGCTGAGGAGGGGGGTAGTGTCATATTAATGCGTGCTGGGGAGGGGGGGTAGTGTCATATTAATGCGTGCTGGGGAGGGGGGATACTGTCATATTAATGCGTGCTGAGGAGGGGGTAGTGTCATATTAATGCGTGCTGGGGAGGGGGGGGGTCATACTAATGCGTGCTGGGGAGGGGGGTAGTGTCATATTAATGCGTGCTGGGGAGGGGGTAGTGTCATATTGTGTGCTGGGGAGGGGGGTAGTGTCATATTAATGCATGCTGGGGAGGGGGCAGTGTCATATTAATGCGTGCTGGGGAGGGGGTTAGTATCATATTAATGCGTGCTGGGGAGGGAGGGTAGTGTCATATTGCGTGCTGGGGAGGGGGTAGTGTCATATTAAAGCGTGCTGGGGACAGGGGGTAGTGTCATATTAATGCGTGCTGGGGAGGATGTAGTGTCATATTAATGAATGCTGGGGAGGGGGTAGTTTCATATTAATGTGCTGCAGAGGGGGGATACTGTCATATTAATGCGTCTTGAGGAGGGGGTAGTATCATATTAATGCATGCTGGGAAGGGGGGATAGTGTCATATTAATGCGTGCTGTTGAGGGGGGGTAGTGTCATATTAATGCGTGCTGGGGAGGGGTGTAGTGTCGTATTAATGTGTGCTGGGGAGGGGCGGTAGTGTCATTTTAATGTGTGCTGGGGAGGGGGGGGAGTGCCATATTAATGCGTTCTGGGGAGGGGGGGGGGGGTAGTTTCATATTATTGCCTGCTGGGTAGGGGGGGTAGTGTCATATTAATGCGTGCTGGGGAGGGGGGGTAGAGTCATATTAATGCGTGCTGGGAAGGGGGTTAGTATCATATTAATGCGTGCTGGGGAGGGAGGGTAGTGTCATATTGCGTGCTGGGGAGGGGGTAGTGTCATATTAAAGCGTGCTGGGGACGGGGGGTAGTGTCATATTAATGCGTGCTGGGGAGGATGTAGTGTCATATTAATGAATGCTGGGGAGGGGGTAGTTTCATATTAATGTGCTGCAGAGGGGGGATACTGTCATATTAATGCGTCTTGAGGAGGGGGTAGTATCATATTAATGCATGCTGGGGAGGGGGGGTAGTGTCATATTAATGCGTGCTGGGGAGGGGGGGTAGTGTCATATTAATGCGTGCTGGGGAGGGGTGTAGTGTCGTATTAATGTGTGCTGGGGAAGGGCGGTAGTGTCATTTTAATGTGTGCTGGGGAGGGGGGGAGTGCCATATTAATGCGTTCTGGGGAGGGGGGGTAGTTTCATATTAATGCCTGCTGGGTAGGGGGGGTAGTGTCATATTAATGCGTGCTGGGGAGGGGGGGGTAGAGTCATATTAATGCGTGCTGGGGAGGGGGGGTAGTGTCATATTAATGCGTGCTGGGGAGGGGGGGTAGTGTCATATTAATGCGTGCTGGGCAGGGGGGTAGTGTCATATTAATGCTTGCTGGGGGGGGTAGTGTCATATTAATGCCTGCTGGGTAGGGGGGGTAGTGTCATATTACTGCCTGCTGGGGAGGGGGGGTAGTGTCATATTAATGCGTGCTGGGGAGGGGGGATACTGTCATATTAATGCGTGCTGAGGAGGGGGTAGTGTCATATTAATGCGTGCTGGGGAGGGGGGGGGGGTCATACTAATGCGTGCTGGGGAGGGGGGTAGTGTCATATTAATGCGTGCTGGGGAGGGGGTAGTGTCATATTGTGTGCTGGGGAGGGGGGTAGTGTCATATTAATGCATGCTGGGGAGGGGGCAGTGTCATATTAATGCGTGCTGGGGAGGGGGTTAGTATCATATTAATGCGTGCTGGGGAGGGAGGGTAGTGTCATATTGCGTGCTGGGGAGGGGGTAGTGTCATATTAAAGCGTGCTGGGGACGGGGGGTAGTGTCATATTAATGCGTGCTGGGGAGGATGTAGTGTCATATTAATGAATGCTGGGGAGGGGGTAGTTTCATATTAATGTGCTGCAGAGGGGAGATACTGTCATATTAATGCGTCTTGAGGAGGGGGTAGTATCATATTAATGCATGCTGGGGAGGGGGGGGTAGTGTCATATTAATGCATGCTGTTGAGGGGGGGTAGTGTCATATTAATGCGTGCTGGGGAGGGGTGTAGTGTCGTATTAATGTGTGCTGGGGAGGGGCGGTAGTGTCATTTTAATGTGTGCTGGGGAGGGGGGGAGTGCCATATTAATGCGTTCTGGGGAGGGGGGAGGTAGTTTCATATTATTGCCTGCTGGGTAGGGGGGGTAGTGTCATATTAATGCGTGCTGGGGAGGGGGGGGTAGAGTCATATTAATGCGTGCTGGGAAGGGGGTTAGTATCATATTAATGCGTGCTGGGGAGGGAGGGTAGTGTCATATTGCGTGCTGGGGAGGGGGTAGTGTCATATTAAAGCGTGCTGGGGACGGGGGGTAGTGTCATATTAATGCGTGCTGGGAAGGATGTAGTGTCATATTAATGAATGCTGGGGAGGGGGTAGTTTCATATTAATGTGCTGCAGAGGGGGGATACTGTCATATTAATGCGTCTTGAGGAGGGGGTAGTATCATATTAATGCATGCTGGGGAGGGGGGGTAGTGTCATATTAATGCGTGCTGGGGAGGGGGGGTAGTGTCATATTAATGCGTGCTGGGGAGGGGTGTAGTGTCGTATTAATGTGTGCTGGGGAAGGGCGGTAGTGTCATTTTAATGTGTGCTGGGGAGGGGGGGGAGTGCCATATTAATGCGTTCTGGGGAGGGGGGGTAGTTTCATATTAATGCCTGCTGGGTAGGGGGGGTAGTGTCATATTAATGCGTGCTGGGGAGGGGGGGGGTAGAGTCATATTAATGCGTGCTGGGGAGGGGGGGTAGTGTCATATTAATGCGTGCTTGGGAGGGGGGTAGTGTCATATTAATGCGTGCTGGGTAGGGGGGGTAGTGTCATATTACTGCCTGCTGGGGAGGGGGTAGTGTCATATTGCGTGCTGGGGAGGGGGGTAGTGTCATATTAATGCGTGCTGGGGAGGGGGGGTAGTGTCATATTAATGCGTGCTGGGGAGGGGGGGTAGTGTCATATTAATGCGTGCTGGGGAGGGGTGTAGTGTCGTATTAATGTGTGCTGGAGAGGGGCGGTAGTGTCATTTTAATGTGTGCTGGGGAGGGGGGGAGTGCCATATTAATGCGTTCTGGGGAGGGGGGGGTAGTTTCATATTAATGCCTGCTGGGTAGGGGGGGGTAGTGTCATATTAATGCGTGCTGGGGAGGGGGGGGTAGAGTCATATTAATGCGTGCTGGGGAGGGGGGGTAGTGTCATATTAATGCGTGCTGGGGAGGGGGGTAGTGTCATATTAATGCGTGCTGGGTAGGGGGGGTAGTGTCATATTACTGCCTGCTGGGGAGGGGGTAGTGTCATATTGCGTGCTGGGGAGGGGGGTAGTGTCATATTAATGCGTGCTGGGGAGGGGGGTAGTGTCATATTAATGCGTGCTGGGGAGGGGGGGTAGTGTCATATTAATGCGTGCTGGGGAGTGGGGGTAGTGTCATATTAATGCGTGCTGGGGAGGGAGGGTAGTGTCATATTGCGTGCTGGGGAGGGGGTAGTGTCATATTAAAGCGTGCTGGGGACGGGGGGTAGTGTCATATTAATGCGTGCTGGGGAGGATGTAGTGTCATATTAATGAATGCTGGGGAGGGGGTAGTTTCATATTAATGTGCTGCAGAGGGGGGATACTGTCATATTAATGCGTCTTGAGGAGGGGGTAGTATCATATTAATGCATGCTGGGGAGGGGGGGTAGTGTCATATTAATACGTGCTGGGGAGGGGGGGTAGTGTCATATTAATGCGTGCTGGGGAGGGGTGTAGTGTCGTATTAATGTGTGCTGGGGAGGGGCGGTACTGTCATTTTAATGTGTGCTGGGGAGGGGGGGGTAGTGTCATATTAATGCGTTCTGGGGAGGGGGAGGTAGTTTCATATTAATGCCTGCTGGGTAGGGGGGTAGTGTCATATTAATGTCTGCTGGGGAGGGGGGGTAGAGTCATATTAATGCGTGCTGGGGAGGGGGGTAGTGTCATATTAATGCGTGCTGGGGAGGGGGGTAGTGTCATATTAATGCGTGCTGGGTAGGGGGGTAGTGTCATATTACTGCCTGCTGGGGAGGGGGTAGTGTCATATTGCGTGCTGGGGAGGGGGGTAGTGTAATATTAATGCGTGCTGGGGAGGGGGGGGTAGTGTCATATTAATGCGTGCTGGGGAGGGGGGGTAGTGTCATATTAATGCGTGCTGGGGAGGGGGTAGTGTCATATTGTGTGCTGGGGAGGGGGGGTAGTGTCATATTAATGCGTACTGGGGAGGGGTGGTAGTGTCATATTAATGCGTGCTGGGTAGGGGGGGGTAGTGTCATATTACTGCCTGCTGGGGAGGGGGTAGTGTCATAATGTGTGCTAGGGAGGGGGGTAGTGTCATATTAATGCGTGCTGGGGAGGGGGGGTAGTGTCATATTAATGCGTGCTGGGTAGAAGGTAGTGTCATACTGTGTGCTGGGGAGGGGGGTAGTGACATATTTATGCGTGCTGGGGAGGGGGCAATGTCATATTTATGCGTGCTGGGGAGGGGGTTAGTGTCATATTAATGCATGCTGGGGAGGGGGGGTAGTGTCATATTGTGTGCTGTGGAGGGGGTAGTGTCATATTAATGCGTGCTGGGGAGGGGGGGGTAGTGTCATATTGTGTGCTGGGGAGGGGGGGTAGTGTCATATTAATGCGTGCTGGGGAGGGGGGGTAGTGTCATATTAATGCGTGCTGGGGAGGGGGGGTAGTGTCATATTAATGCCTGCTGGGTAAGGGGGGTAGTGTCATATTAATGCGTGCTGGGGAAGGGGGGTAGTGTCATATTAATGCGTGCTGGGCAGGGGGGTAGTGTCATATTAATGCTTGCTGGGGGGGGTAGTGTCATATTAATGCCTGCTGGGTAGGGGGGGGTAGTGTCATATTACTGCCTGCTGGGGAGGGGGTAGTGTCATATTGCGTGCTGAGGAGGGGGGTAGTGTCATATTAATGCGTGCTGGGGAGAGGGGTAGTGTCATATTAATGCGTGCTGAGGAGGGGGTAGTGTCATATTAATGCGTGCTGGGGAGGGGGGGGGTCATACTAATGCGTGCTGGGGAGGGGGGGTAGTGTCATATTAATGCGTGCTGGGGAGGGGGTAGTGTCATATTGTGTGCTGGGGAGGGGGGTAGTGTCATATTAATGCATGCTGGGGAGGGGGCAGTGTCATATTAATGCGTGCAGGGGAGGGGGTTAGTATCATATTAATGCGTGCTGGGGAGGGAGGGTAGTGTCATATTGCGTGCTGGGGATGGGGTAGTGTCATATTAAAGCGTGCTGGGGACGGGGGGTAGTGTCATATTAATGCGTGCTGGGGAGGATGTAGTGTCATATTAATGAATGCTGGGGAGGGGGTAGTTTCATATTAATGTGCTGCAGAGGGGGGATACTGTCATATTAATGCGTCTTGAGGAGGGGGTAGTATCATATTAATGCATGCTGGGGAGGGGGGGTAGTGTCATATTAATGCGTGCTGTTGAGGGGGGGGTAGTGTCATATTAATGCGTGCTGGGGAGGGGTGCAGTGTCGTATTAATGTGTGCTGGGGAGGGGCGGTAGTGTCATTTTAATGTGTGCTGGGGAGGGGGGGAGTGCCATTAATGCGTTCTGGGGAGGGGGGGGGGGGTAGAGTCATATTAATGCGTGCTGGGAAGGGGGTTAGTATCATATTAATGCGTGCTGGGGAGGGAGGGTAGTGTCATATTGCTTGCTGGGGAGGGGGTAGTGTCATATTAAAGCGTGCTGGGGACGGGGGGTAGTGTCATATTAATGCGTGCTGGGGAGGATGTAGTGTCATATTAATGAATGCTGGGGAGGGGGTAGTTTCATATTAATGTGCTGCAGAGGGGGGATACTGTCATATTAATGCGTCTTGAGGAGGGGGTAGTATCATATTAATGCATGCTGGGGAGGGGGGGTAGTGTCATATTAATGCGTGCTGGGGAGGGGGGGTAGTGTCATATTAATGCGTGCTGGGGAGGGGTGTAGTGTCGTATTAATGTGTGCTGGGGAAGGGCGGTAGTGTCATTTTAATGTGTGCTGGGGAGGGGGGGAGTGCCATATTAATGCGTTCTGGGGAGGGGGGGTAGTTTCATATTAATGCCTGCTGGGTAGGGGGGGTAGTGTCATATTAATGCGTGCTGGGGAGGGGGGGGGGGGTAGAGTCATATTAATGCGTGCTGGGGAGGGGGGGTAGTGTCATATTAATGCGTGCTTGGGAGGGGGGTAGTGTCATATTAATGCGTGCTGGGTAGGGGGGGTAGTGTCATATTACTGCCTGCTGGGGAGGGGGTAGTGTCATATTGCGTGCTGGGGAGGGGGGTAGTGTCATATTAATGCGTGCTGGGGAGGGGGGGTAGTGTCATATTAATGCGTGCTGGGGAGGGGGGGTAGTGTCATATTAATGCGTGCTGGGGAGGGGTGTAGTGTCGTATTAATGTGTGCTGGGGAGGGGCGGTAGTGTCATTTTAATGTGTGCTGGGGAGGGGGGGAGTGCCATATTAATGCGTTCTGGGGAGGGGGGGGTAGTTTCATATTAATGCCTGCTGGGTAGGGGGGGGTAGTGTCATATTAATGCGTGCTGGGGAGGGGGGGGGTAGAGTCATATTAATGCGTGCTGGGGAGGGGGGGTAGTGTCATATTAATGCGTGCTGGGGAGGGGGGTAGTGTCATATTAATGCGTGCTGGGTAGGGGGGGTAGTGTCATATTACTGCCTGCTGGGGAGGGGGGTAGTGTCATATTGCGTGCTGGGGAGGGGGGTAGTGTCATATTAATGCGTGCTGGGGAGGGGGGTAGTGTCATATTAATGCGTGCTGGGGAGGGGGGGTAGTGTCATATTAATGCGTGCTGGGGAGGGGGGGTAGTGTCATATTAATGCGTGCTGGGGAGGGAGGGTAGTGTCATATTGCGTGCTGGGGAGGGGGTAGTGTCATATTAAAGCGTGCTGGGGACGGGGGGTAGTGTCATATTAATGCGTGCTGGGGAGGATGTAGTGTCATATTAATGAATGCTGGGGAGGGGGTAGTTTCATATTAATGTGCTGCAGAGGGGGGATACTGTCATATTAATGCGTCTTGAGGAGGGGGTAGTATCATATTAATGCATGCTGGGGTGGGGGGGGTAGTGTCATATTAATACGTGCTGGGGAGGGGGGGTAGTGTCATATTAATGCGTGCTGGGGAGGGGTGTAGTGTCGTATTAATGTGTGCTGGGGAGGGGCGGTACTGTCATTTTAATGTGTGCTGGGGAGGAGGGGTAGTGTCATATTAATGCGTTCTGGGGAGGGGGGGGGGTAGTTTCATATTAATGCCTGCTGGGTAGGGGGGGTAGTGTCATATTAATGTGTGCTGGGGAGGGGGGGTAGAGTCATATTAATGCGTGCTGGGGAGGGGGGGTAGTGTCATATTAATGCGTGCTGGGGAGGGGGGTAGTGTCATATTAATGCGTGCTGGGTAGGGGGGTAGTGTCATATTACTGCCTGCTGGGGAGGGGGTAGTGTCATATTGCGTGCTGGGGAGGGGGGTAGTGTAATATTAATGCGTGCTGGGGAGGGGGGGTAGTGTCATATTAATGCGTGCTGGGGAGGGGGGGTAGTGTCATATTAATGCGTGCTGGGGAGGGGGTAGTGTCATATTGTGTGCTGGGGAGGGGGGGGTAGTGTCATATTAATGCGTACTGGGGAGGGGTGGTAGTGTCATATTAATGCGTGCTGGGTAGGGGGGGGTAGTGTCATATTACTGCCTGCTGGGGAGGGGGTAGTGTCATAATGTGTGCTAGGGAGGGGGGTAGTGTCATATTAATGCGTGCTGGGGAGGGGGGGTAGTGTCATATTAATGCGTGCTGGGTAGAAGGTAGTGTCATACTGTGTGCTGGGGAGGGGGGGTAGTGACATATTAATGCGTGCTGGGGAGGGGGCAATGTCATATTTATGCGTGCTGGGGAGGGGGTTAGTGTCATATTAATGAATGCTGGGGAGGGGGGGGTAGTGTCATATTGTGTGCTGTGGAGGGGGTAGTGTCATATTAATGCGTGCTGGGGAGGGGGCAGTGTCATATTAATGCATGCTGGGGAAGGGTTAGTGTCATATTAATGCGTGCTGGGGAGGGGGTAGTGTCATATTGCGTGCTGGGGAGGGGGGGTAGTGTCATATTGCGTGCTGGGGAGGGGGGTAGTGTCATATTGCGTGCTGGGGAGGGGGGTAGTGTCATATTAATGCGTGCTGGGGAGGGGGCAGTGTCATATTAATGCGTGCTGGTGAGGGGGGTAGTGTCATATTGCGTGCTGGGGAGGGGGGTAGTGTCATATTAATGCGTGCTGGGAGGGGGGATACTGTCATATTAATGCGTGCTGGGGAGGGGGGTAGTGTCATATTGCGTGCTGGGGAGGGGGGTAGTGTCATATTAATGCTTGCTGGGGAGGGGTGTAGTGTCATATTAATGCTTGCTGGGGAGGGGTGTAGTGTCATATTAATGCGTGCTGGGAGGGGGGTTAGTGTCATATTAATGCATGCTGGGGAGGATGTAGTGTCATATTAATGCATGTTGGGGAGGGGGTAGTTTCATATTAATGTGTGCTGGGGAGGGGGGATACTGTCATATTAATGCGTGCTGAGGAGGGGGTAGTGTCATATTAATGCGTGCTGGGGAGGGGGGTAGTGTCATATTAATGCGCGCTGGGGAGGGGGGATACTGTCATATTAATGCGTGCTGAGGAGGGGGTAGTGTCATATTAATGCGTGCTGGGGAGGGGGGGGGTAGGGTCATATTAATGCGTGCTGGGGAGGGGGGTAGTGTCATATGAATGCGTGCTGGGGAGGGGGGGTAGTGTCATATTAATGCGTGCTGGGGAGGGGGTAGTGTCATATTGTGTGCTGGGGAGGGGGGGGTAGCGTCATATTAATGCGTACTGGGGAGGGGGGGTAGTGTCATATTAATGCGTGCTGGGTAGGGGGGGTAGTGTCATATTACTGCCTGCTGGGGAGGGGGTAGTGTCATATTGCGTGCTGGGGAGGGGGGTAGTGTCATATTAATGCGTGCTGGGGAGGGGGGGGTAGTGTCATATTAATGCGTGCTGGTGAAGGGGGGGGGTAATGTCATATTAATGCGTGCTGGGTAGGAGGTAGTGTCATATTGTGTGCTGGGGAGGGGGGGTAGTGTCATATTAATGCGTACTGGGGAGGGGGGGTAGTGTCATATTAATGCGTGCTGGGTAGGGGGGGTAGTGTCATTTTACTGCCTGCTGGGGAGGGGGGAGTCTCATAATGCGTGCTAGGGAGGGGGGTAGTGTCATATTAATGCGTGCTGGGGAGGGGGGGGTAGTGTCATATTAATGTGTGCTGGTGAAGGGGGGGGTAGTGTCATATTAATGCGTGCTGGGTAGGAGGTAGTGTCATACTGTGTGCTGGGGAGGGGGGGTAGTGTCATATTAATGCGTGCTGGGGAGGGGGCAATGTCATATTTATGCGTGCTGGGGAGGGGGTTAGTGTCATATTAATGCGTGCTGAAGAGGGGGGGTAGTGTCATATTGTGTGCTGTGGAGGGGGTAGTGTCATATTAATGCGTGCTGGGGAGGGGGCAGTATCATATTAATGCATGCTGGGGAAGGGTTAGTGTCATATTAATGCGTGCTGGGGAGAGGGTAGTGTCATATTGCGTGCTGGGGAGGGGGGGTAGTGTCATATTGCGTGCTGGGGAGGGGGGTAGTGTCATATTGCGTGCTGGGGAGGGGGGTAGTGTCATATTAATGCGTGCTGGGGAGGGGGCAGTGTCATATTAATGCATGCTGGGGAGGGGGGGGTAGTGTCATATTGCGTGCTGGGGAGGGGGGTAGTGTCATATTAATGCGTGCTGGGGAGGGCGGATACTGTCATATTAATGCGTGCTGAGGAGGGGGTAGTGTCATATTAATGCGTGCTGGGGAGGGGGGGTAGGGTCAAATTAATGCGTGCTGGGGAGGGGGGTAGTGTCATATTAATGCGTGCTGGGGAGGTGGTAGTGTCATATTGTGTGCTGGGGAGGGGGGTAGTGTCATATTAAATCATGCTGGGGAGGGGGCAGTGTCATATTAATGCGTGCTGGGGAGGGGGTTAGTATCATATTAATGCGTGCTGGGGAGGATGTAGTGTCATATTAATGCATGCTGGGGAGGGGGTAGTTTCATATTAATGTGCTGCAGAGGGGGGATACTGTCATATTAATGCGTGCTGAGGAGGGGGTAGTATCATATTAATGCATGCTGGGGAGGGGGGGGTAGTGTCATATTAATGCGTGCTGGGGAGGGGGGGTAGTGTCATATTAATGCGTGCTGGGGAGGGGTGTAGTGTCATATTAATGCGTGCTGGGGAGGGGCGGTAGTGTCACTTTAATGCGTGCTGGGGAGGGGGGGTAGTGTCATATTAATGCGTGCTGGGGAGGGGGGGTAGTGTCATATTAATGCGTGCTGGGGAGGGCGGATACTGTCATATTAATGCGTGCTGAGGAGGGGGTAGTGTCATATTAATGCGTGCTGGGGAGGGGGGGGAGGGTCAAATTAATGCGTGCTGGGGAGGGGGGTAGTGTCATATTAATGCGTGCTGGGGAGGTGGTAGTGTCATATTGTGTGCTGGGGAGGGGGGTAGTGTCATATTAAATCATGCTGGGGAGGGGGCAGTGTCATATTAATGCGTGCTGGGGAGGGGGTTAGTATCATATTAATGCGTGCTGGGGAGGATGTAGTGTCATATTAATGCATGCTGGGGAGGGGGTAGTTTCATATTAATGTGCTGCAGAGGGGGGATACTGTCATATTAATGCGTGCTGAGGAGGGGGTAGTATCATATTAATGCATGCTGGGGAGGGGGGGTAGTGTCATATTAATGCGTGCTGGGGAGGGGGGGTAGTGTCATATTAATGCGTGCTGGGGAGGGGTGTAGTGTCATATTAATGCGTGCTGGGGAGGGGCGGTAGTGTCACTTTAATGCGTGCTGGGGAGGGGGGGTAGTGTCATATTAATGCGTGCTGGGGAGGGGGGGTAGTGTCATATTAATGCCTGCTGGGTAGGTGGGGTAGTGACTTATTAATGCGTGCTGGGGAGGGGGGGTAGAGTCATATTAATGCGTGCTGGGGAGGGGGGGTAGTGTCATATTAATGTGTGCTGGGGAGGGGGGGAGGGTCATATTAATGCGTGCTGGGAAGGGGGGTAGTGTCATATTAATGCATGCTGGGGAGAGGGGGGATTTCATATTAATGCATGCTGAGGAGGGGGGTAGTGTCATATTAATGCATGCTGGGGAGGAGGGGTAGTGTCATATTAATGCATGCTGGGGAGTGGGGGTAGTGTCCTATTTATGCATGCTGGGGGGGTAGTGTCATATTAATGCGTGCTGGGAGGGGGGTAGTGTCATATTAAAGCGTGCTGGGAGGGGGGGAAGTGTCATATTAATGCAGGCTGGGAGGGGGGGTAGTGTCATAATAATGTGTGCTAGGTAGGGGGTGTTGTATCATATTAATGCGTGCTGGGGAGGGGGGTCATATTAAGGTGTGATAATGAGCAGAAGAAACTGTGTCAGAATCAGCTTTATTGGCCAGGTATACTTGCGTATACTAGGAATTTGTCTTTGGTTTGCTATACAACAGCCAAGTAGGTCACAGATAAGCAGGTGGGGGTGGGGGGGTGGGGGGGGGGAACGGGGGATGGGGCAAGTAAAGTCATACAGATAGGTATACAGTAAGGAACACAAGTGAGTTACATGTACGCCTAGTCAGTCAATGTTCAGGAGTTCAGTAGACGGACCGCTTGGGGAAAGAAACTTTTGAGACTTCTGGTGGACCTGGCGGGTACGGCCCTGTAACGCCTGCCTGAAGGAAGCAAGATAAACATGCTGTGGCCAGGGTGTAGCTGGTTCTTTACTATCTTCGTTGCCTGCTTTTTAGCTCTGGACAGTTACAGGTCCTGGACTGAGGGAAGGTCGGCCCCGATGATCTTCTCTGTGGTTCTGACCACCTTTTGGAGCCTGCATCTGTCCCTCGCGCTGGCGGAGCTGTACCATACCAGTATCGAGGAGCACAGTACCGACTCCACAATCGCGGAATAGAATAGGAGCAGAAGCTTCTGTAGGATGTTGAACTTCCTTAGTTGCCTGAGGAAGAACAACCTCTGCTGCACTTTCCTGACAGTGGCGTCAGCGTAGGACCCCCATTTAAGGTCCCTGGAGATTGTGGTCCCTAGGAACTTGAAGGTGTCACAGTGCATATGTAACAGACACCTAATGTAGCATATTTCTATTCCACAGAACATTCACCTTGGTTCCAACAACAATTTACCAATAGAAAAAAAGGAGAAATAGAAAATCGCGCAATAATCTCTTACCACACATTTTCACTTATTAAAATGAATAGAAAAATCATGTCATTATTTCCTCATATTGTCTGTAAGTTCATAGGATATGCCAATATAGAGAGATCCTTCAATGTCCATATAATGAGTTCTGCAATTCATAGGATGAATTCACGTTTTCACAACATATAGATTCTCATAAAAGGAAAAGAAAGACCAGCAGTGCAGATAACTCAAGGTTATTGGCTCTGGTGTCTGAATGCGCTTTGTGTTCCAGTGTGTGTTCCACCTATGTGCGCATATCCGGAAGTTAAGTCTTTCCTTATTATACCAATGGAGAGACTTGACTTCCGGTTATGCACACATAGATGGAACGCACGTTGGATTGCTAAGCGTGTTCAGACACTGGAGCCGATCGGACATTCTGAATTGCTTAACACCTTGAGGTAAATTTACGATGGTGGGAGATTTTTAGAACTGGTGATGTTGCAACCAATCAGATTGGCAACCAATCAGATTCTACTTAACATTTATCTAGCTGCTTTTAGCAGATAATAGATAGAATCTGATTGGTTGCCATGGGCAACATCACCAGTTCTAAAAATCTCCCACCTTAGTAAATGTACCCCCTTGTAATGTTTTAAGTGTGGGCACCAGCTCCTCATTAGAAAAGGTATAAAACCTCGATCAATGTCACTAGCCACCAGACACTTCTGAGGAAGAACCCCAAGGTTTGAAACGCATTATGCGTGAGTAGCTTTTAACTGACCGACTCAGTTATACTACCGTGAGCTTGTATATCATGTGTGGGTTGCTGGAGTGTGCGGGCTCCTTCTTTTCCTACCAATTACCCTCAGGTCCAGTTGGGGTAGGAGATGAACCATCACCAGTTGGGTTTTTTTTACATGCTTGTTTATAATATATGAAATGTGAGTGCTATGTACATTAAATTTGTCCAATTACATTGAGTTATCTACACTTCTGGTCTTTCTTTTCCTTTTATGAAAATCACTATTGTGGAAACTTGTCGAAACATGAATTGACCTTATGAATTGCGGAACTCATTATATGGACATTGAAAGATCTCTCTATATTTGCAATATACTATACTTACAGACAATATGAGGAAATGACAACATATTTACATGGGTGATTACATGTTTTTTTTCTATGTATTTTAATAAGTGAAAATGTGTGGTAACAGATTATTGCGCAACTTTCTATTTCTCCTCTTATTCTATATATTAAGGTGTGCTGTCACCTCTCTTGTTACCCACTAACTCTCCTTTCACCCACTAACTGTAATCCTCTCCCCGTCACCCTCTCTGTCCTGCCGTCCTCTCTCTGTCACCCACTGACTCTAATCCTCTCCCCGTCACCTTAATTGTCCTGCCATCCTCTCTCTGTCACCCACTGACTTTAATCCTCTCCCTGTCACCCTCTCTGTCCTGCCGTCCTCTCTGTCACCCACTGACTCTAATCCTCTCCCCGTCACCCTCTCTGTCCTACCGTCCTCTCTCATCCACTGACTCTCACCCCCTCCCTGTCACCCTATCTGTCCTGCCGTCCTCTCTCTGTCACCCACTGACTCTCACACTCCCCCGTCACCCTATCTGTCCTGCCATCCTCTCTCTGTCACCCACTGACTCACCCCACTGACTCACCCTCTCCCTGTCACCCTATCTGTCCTGCCATCCTCTCTCTGTCATCCACTGACTCTCACCCTCTCCCTGTCACCCTATCTGTCCTGCCGTCCTCTCTCTGTCACCCACTGACTCTCACCCTCCCCCCATCACCCTATCTGTCCTACCGTCCTATCTCTGTCATCCACTGACTCTCACCTTCTCCCCGTCACCCTACCTGTCCTGCCATCCTCTCTCTGTCACCCACTGACTCTCACCCTCCCCCCGTCACCCTATCTGTTCTGCCATTCTCTCTCTGTCATCCACTGACTCTCATCATCTCCCTGTCATTCTCTCACTCTACCCTATCTCAGATTAAAGGTTAATCGTTGTAAACGGGACACGTTTGCTGTGATAAGCTTGCCCGAGGGTGTGCAAGCACCCACAATCCATACGATCGAATAGTGTGTATTCACCTGCGAACCAGACAAAGCTTGCCGCAGCTAGTTGCCAGCATGATGCGTCTGCTTGCGGGTAGGATGAGAGCGGCCACATGTGTATTTGTAGGAGGGTGCAAAATGTATAGTTTGTAGGAAGGCGCTGAACACCCTAGCACTGGCCCTGCCTGTACTTGTCCTATATTGTCTTGAACTGTAAATCACTATTTTCTTGTTTTGCTTATTTATTTATGTACTCTGTAACTGGGCGCTACAGATACCTTGTGGCGCTATAAAATAAAAGGATAATAACAATAATAATGTTCAGCTGTGTACCATGTTATATACTGTAGATTAAAAGTGTAGTATTTGATACAATAAACAACTGAGCAGGCTTTCATTAAAATATATTAAGTACACTCACCTATCCAAACAACTGCTCAAACATTAGGATGTTAGACTTTTGAAACAGATTTAGTTTCAATTCAGATTTTACTCTGGATAGACTGCTATGAGCTCAGCATAGGCTCTAACCTATAGTACAAACAAGAAGCCTAATGCTTCTGCATCTTACATAATTAATAAAGGGGTTTACAGAAGTGACTAACATAATCGTCAGTTGTAAGAAGCGGATTATAGATATAATTACTGCAGGCATACTTTCTGAATATTAATACAGAAGACTAATATTGATCTAGCTAATTTATTATTTGAATTGAACATTATTTAAGTGAAATTAATGGGGGGGGGTTAATAAAGTGCACCAAACTGCATGATTTTGGGTGGTTTCTTGACAGTTTGTAAACTGCAAGATTTACTAAAGGCAAAATTACACATTATATCAAAGCGCCAGCTCTGAATATGCCATCCCGATTTTTTCCGTATAGAAAAAATGTGCAAAACTGGAAGAATTTTTTTTTTTTTTTGCAGTAGTAGTCATGGTTCTTATAGGCGATGCATGCTGATTGAGGTATCTGGTGCTTCATAATAAATAAAATAATAAGCTATGTATTTTTAGTTGGGGCAATAATAGTTTATTAAGGAAGCTTTTTTTTCCATTTTATTACAGAAACAATATTAGTTTGATATTTTATTAGTATAGTAAAATGTATTATTTTATTACAGAAGCAATAAATATTTGATTTAGAACGGTGGAAAAAAGAATGTATTTATGACATGCTATTGATGCACTTTATATAATTAATTACTAATTGTTATCAGCGCCGGAAGAATAACAGATAAGGACTCTTTCTTTTTCTGTTTATTCCCTTGTATTCTTTATGACATGGGCAACACTTATTATTTCATTATGGGTCACCACTTATAGAGCACACTTGTGACACTAGAACTGCCGGCATGTGCGTGGTACCTTTGCCAATTATAAGTGGGACCATGTGTGCAGAAAGGCTGAAAATTGTGAGAGGTTCATTGCGCAAAAGTATAATCATCACAGCAAGTCTAATCTTCCACCAAGTTGATAGCACCCTTTTCATGGCATGTAACTTTTCAGCTGTTTAATGAAATACTGCTCAGTTTAATCTCATTTGTGACTTGAATTAATTATAAAAGTAAGGTAACTTTGGGTCTTTATTATATTTTATGTTTTGATGTTTCCTTTTAGAGTGATCAAAGAGGGCTTAGAAATGTACTTCTATGCCAAAATGCAACGAAAAAGTGCAATATTTGTCCCATTAAAAGGATAGCATGAGACTGCATCTCTTTCAGGTCAGAGATGGTGCACCCAGGGTCGTAACTAGGAATGTGTGTGTGGTGCCATTGCCCAAGGAACATGGCCCTGTGGCAATTGCATTTGGCTTGCTGGGTTCCTGGACTAAGAGTCCCGGAGAGGCCTTTGTATGCCCTAAGCATGCACCCTGCAGACTGCGGTCCAACCAGAGTGTGCAGAGAATGCTGCAGGCACTGCTCTACTTCTTGGTGCTCTACTTCCTATTGCCTCTGCTTGACTTGATGGCATCAGGTTTTGGGGGTGGGGCTGGTTCATGGCGGTACAGATCCTGCGTCCTGCACTGGGTGAGGCCATATGGTAGAAGTGGCTGTGTGCCCCACTGAGAAGCAGTGCCCCTCTTCACTTCTTTATCTCATTTTAAAAATCTTGCTCTGCAAAATTATATTTTATGTTTGCATTGCTCTACATATCAAGGGGAGGCGGTGCACTTACACTGTAGTAAAACAAGCATGATCCAACACCACCCAAACAGTGTGACCGTCTACTCCTTCGCAAACATCATTTTTCTTCAGAAAGCTTTTGTGCTATGACAGAAACCTAGGTAGACCCTTAGAGGCAAGGTACCTCCAAAGAGGGGTTTGTGCTGTGCGTTGTCTACGGTTAGTGGCTAGGGAGCCTAGATGGACCTTCACATAAATATAGCAGCATAACATTTCTGATTAACCAGAGCTGATCTGATATACAAGAAAAGGTAATAAAATATGGTTATTTATTCAAATATTGTATTAGTTTAAGTCAGATAATGTACAGTAGCACCCAAAGGGTAAAATTATGAATTTGCTGCATGAGTGTGAAAGTGTTATGCACACCAGTGCCTGCAGGAAAGTACTGGTGTCAGAACTGTTATGCACTCCAGTGTCTGCAGGAATGTACTGGTGTTTGAACTGTTATGCAAAACAAATGGACTCACAGACAAACTGGGGAATATGACATAACGTACACAGAAGGTGATAGGGTAACAAAATACACACAAAGTGAACAGAGAAGCCCAGAGGCTAAGGAACTGGGTATCTCCCTTGTATTAGAACTGCTAAGATGGAAAAAGCAAGATGTTGTGTTTTAATACGTAGAGAACCCGAAATGCTGTTGCTAAGGGCAACAGCAAAACCCTAAAGGGTTACCAACAGGTGTGGCAGTAAACTCCTTGGTCAGAGATGGAATGATAGACACAAGGAGAGTCCCCACAATCCTAATTCTCACTTGCAGTGCACAGGTTTTAGCTTACTGCCACTAAACTGGCCCCTGACACCTAGCACAGTGAGACAGGATTAGACAGGCAAGTCTTAGAATACAGCCGCAAACTTGCTAAGTTCACAGAGTAGTAACAGAACCCCAGCAAGCTAAACGACTGACTCCAGTCTTACTGCTAGGTCTGGATTGGCAGAGTGTAATACCAAATCCCCAGGCCTATTTGCAGTAAGCAACAAACAAATACAAAGCTACACAGTACTGGCTAACTTTCATGAACTGACTAACCAACAAAGATTCAGCAGCATCTGCTTACCCTGAAAAGAGGCCTTATAAAGCAGGTGCTGTCCACGCCCCACTCAGACCTCACAGACTGTGAGCACAAAAACCAGCACCGGATCCCCTGCCGTGCACAGAGCCTATAACCACTGCACAGCAAAAGACCCGAACCGGAGTATCAGCTGCGCTCAGGTTACTCCACTAGCACTTGTCTCCCGGTTGCCATGACGACGTGGCAGCACAGGGCAGGAGACCCTAACAGTACCCCCCCTCTGACGAGGGGTCAAAGAATCCCTACCACCGGGTTTATCGGGGAACTGCGAGAAGAAAGAGCGTATCAGTCTGGGGGCATGAAGATCATAACTGCGCACTGATAAAGCTAAATATTTATCGTGTATATAACCCTTTATGAGGTCTAAGAACACTGTACGCTATCTACGTAAGAAGTACCGTAAGGGTACGCAAGTTGCGTATCGATCGCTTAGCCGTGATCTAGACGCTCAAGCGTCACGTTCACTCACGGCCAAGAGATCACAGGCAGACACGTTATTGGCTGTTGACTATCGTAATGATTAGCTATAGCGTAGCGGACGCTCGGGACCACGAGGAGATCACCAGCGATGCAGACGCTCACAACGTTAAACCTTTATATCTATACCTTCAGCAATGAAATACACAGTAAACCTTAGTGTGGAGACAATGTGTAAGTGCAACCTTGTGTAATCTGATTACCTACAAAGCTGCTTGAGCGTCACCGACGCTCAGAGAATACTTAACACTATAAAGAATACACAGATACCTGGCTTAGGGTCCGAAACCTATTATATGTATTATGACTATTACTTGCAAAAAGAATCACAGTACAAAGCATACACTACAGTATAACATAAACCATCTAACCAGATAACTACACAGGAAATATAATACAATACAATTCAAGTCTAATCAAGGGAAAATACGAGAGAAAGAGAAGAGAGGGAGAGAGAGAAATGGCTCACAGTAAGACAATATGATTACGGAGAGAACTTACGCACAAGGGGAACGATCGCATGCGCCTCGATATCCAGCTCCCGATTATCAGCAATGAGAACCGTTGAAGAGAGAGTGAAGTTGGATATGGTCGGCCTGCTATTTATGCCCCACACACAATACAATTCAATGGTCCCTACAATCTCATTGTTCATTGGACACAGGAATTCGGCTTCGCATTATAACAAAAGGTCATAGGTTGATTCATACAGGTGGGCTGTGACTATTTCCAACTGCTCAGGTGGGAGGGAAACTGGGTTTCCCGCCGCATGGGTAATAAAGTGCAAATAAAGTAAATGTTCATAAACTTCTTATGTCCATAACTATTCGCACGAGCGATTGATCTGCTTCAAACCAACACCGGAATATTTCTAATTAAATATTCTTCCGATGGATACTAAACACCACTGTATTACTCCTATCTGACCCTTCGTATCAAACAAAGAGGGATTCCTCTGTTCCTGAACATTCTATATTAACCAAACTTTCAGAATCTATCAAAGGGACCATGATCTACAAAATACATTATTAGTGAAAATATGTAATGATGGAGTCGCACGCTATGATCGCATAAACTCTACCGTAAATACGCATACCATGCGCCTGCGGGTGCCCGCGACTGTGAGTATGCGCACGTACGGGAGAGCGTACGCATGCGCAGCACGGACCTGTGTGAGGTGCAAATATGGTAGTGTGCATAGAGATATTTTTCTGACTTTGACAGTCCACCCTTTGGCAGTCAATAATAACTGCCACTTCCTGAAAACATTTCAAAAGGAGAAAAATATATGTCAGGGGTTAATTCATCTCCATGGTTGGGTAAGGGAGGAGAGAGGAGTAGGTGGGAAGAGGGTATGACCTAGTGAGATAGCAGAAGCATGTGTGTATGAGTCCATGTTTGGGGGGTCATGTATCATCGTGCCGTACGTGTTGTAAATCAAGCTTCGAGGTATTGCGAAGTATACATTTGAATTCCTTCTTATCCCGTGGTACAGGTCTGTGGATGGGCTGTCAAACTTTACCGAGCTCTTTTCGGATTTTGAACAAAATGGGGAGCACATTTTAGTTGATGATACATGAATGGGGGAATATGTGATTGCTGATATCTGTGCCTGTATTCCCTATACTATGTGTGTCATTACCTGAGGGTTGTAGAAATGAAGAAAAGACATAATTACGGTAAATGCGGTGGTATTCTATGTCAGGTTAATGTACATCTGTCAGTTGAAGTTTTGTTCGGTATCAGTTGAAAGTCGTCTTCTTTGCGCTGTTTTGCTCATTAGGCATGAGCAATAAGCTTTGTCAATGCCATTAGATTTACAAAAAAATGTTGGGCTAGCGTAATTTTAAGAATTCTAGGGAAACTGGGGATCCATGGCAAAGTTCATCAAGTGTCCATATCTCAAGTGGTCAAGACTTCTTCTTTGGTCTATCCGTTGTCTGTATAGCGTCTCATCAACTTCCTCGTCCAAGGGGGTCTTGTTATCTTGGAGAAAAACCAGAAAAACAGGTGAAAGAAACGGACCGTAGAAATCGCATTTTCATCACATCATTGTTTCTATCGTTGGGTCGTAAATCAAATCCAGGTTAATTACAGTTTCCTCACTCCTCAAACTCATCACTCTGGTACTTTGTTTGCACCTCATTAAGGCCTGCCCGCATCTAAATATCAATCCAATCGATATAACGACACCTAAGATACATAGTAGAAACTTCCCAACATCCATTATGACTCCTTGAGCCCAGTCTCCTAAACCGGAGAACCAATTTCGCGGGTTCAACCATGACACCCAACCAGTCAGCTCATTACCTACAGCAGCAAGAGTGAGATTGTGTTTTCGACGAAATTCCCACTTTAATTGGAGAATATCGTCCATCTTTTGGTCTATGACCTCTACCGGATCCTCGGTGCTATTCGTGATATACGTGCAACACTTCACGCCGTACTGTGTTGCTAATGTAACACAATATCCGCCTGTCACTGCTGTGAGGTAATTAAGAACCATTCTATGCTGTACCAGTTCTGTTTTATAAGCCTGAAGTTCTCTTCCAGTATATCTAAACGTGTCATCATACATTTCAGTGATATTATCTAACAAATTGGCGAGTGCGGAAATGTATCTATAATTCATCACTCCTCGAGCGGTGCGAGTGAAATCTAACGCCACCAGAACCTGAATCCCGGTGGATTCATGGATCAGATCAGAGGCCGGATGCTCTAACCTTTCTGACAGTTGTCTTTTAACGAGGTGCTCATAATGAGTGTGAGTATAAGGAGCTTGGGCACCACGGTGTATGTCTTTCATTTTATCATGAGTTACAGTCATTACTTCAGGCAATACTCTTCCAATATAACACAATCCTTCAGAGTTTGGGGCAAGCCACTTGTACGCCTTTCTCCCGCATATGAAATATGCATCATCGGGGAGAACATATGGGACGGAGAAAGACATCACCATATTACACACCTTCCAGGTGAAATCTCCTAGCCCTAATTCTTCCATCTGCTTAATGCACGTATCAGGTTGTACGATATGTGCACAGTATCCTGGTGATACTTCTCCAACTCTAGTAATCCTATTTCCTAAGGTGTATCTATACCGGAAAGATTTTCCTCTACTGGCTATGTGGCGTACAAGCTCTGTATCTGTAGGCATTCTATCTGCTCTATGTGAAAAGGTCATGGTGTGGTTACTCCATGATACTTCCCAATTTCCCGGCTTTCTGGAATTGGAGATGTTAAAACATAATAGGGACCTATCCACGTGGTATTGGTGGAGCTTCAAACTAGGAGGGCTGGAGATATTAAACCTCCGGTCCACCGGTCTCCCACCATTTAACTCAAGTACCTCCTCTATCGTTAAAGGAAATGGTACTAGCCCTGATTTGCTATGACCCTGAGGTACTTGAGAGCATACCCAACAATCTGTTTTGTTTAATACATTACCCACTAAGGAGTGATAATCACTCAATGGATGCCGGTCCATATGGATATTAAAACTGGATTGGCATTTCTTAATGCACCCATCTTTAATGACATTGTTACAGAACCTACAGATACAGTTTTCTTTTTGAACTAACAATCCTTCACAATTGTTTACAAATAACATGGTTGTTAGATCATGCCCGGTACTCGCCTTTGCTTGGTGATTGGGTTGCTATTGGAAATTTACACCTCCGTCTCAGTCATCAGGACCTTTCTGGATCCTTTCTCGACCTCACTGGTACTCTCACCGAAACAGACTGTTCTGGTCAACATCATGGTCAACAGGAAAATCCATATCACAGTCTCTTGGGGAAAGTCCATCTTACAGGAGGAGAAAAGAAGAAATTTGTAAAGGGGGTATAAGAAAACAGTTTGAGGGGGGAGAGAACTTGTTACGATAATAAGTTCTCTCGTCTTGTTGTTCTTCTTGTTCTGCTGTCCTCTCAAAGGTGCTGTCTCTCAGTCTTCCAAACGAACATTCTGGTGATGCAATTATTCCTTCCTAACCAGCGATCTTTCTGTAAGGAGCAAAAATCTGGCATTACCATTGGTCCAACTGAGGGGTGACATACCATCTTTAAACCATGAAAACATGAGTGAGAAGAGAGAGAAAATAAAAAACAAAAGAGGTAGAGAACAATTCATGTGCATATATACATTACATAACTCGACAATAACCATCAATAAGAGAAGAGAAACAAAGCATTTTTAAACATTGTCAACATTAAGAAAACATTGTTAGATTATCAGGCTGTCATATCTACGTGTCTAATGGTCTCCTTGAGCAGTCCCTCCCCACCAGCACCTGCATTACTCCACTGTCTGTATCTGGCCAGAAATACATTGTGGCGGATAGGTCATGCTGGGGTTTGGTAGACTTCTGCAAGGACCAAGTGGATATGCAAGGTGTGAATTCTTACCAATAATCGTCAAAGATGGGGGTAGAGAGAGAGAAAAAAAACATTTTTCACAAATACATTTACAACGTTTCACCTGGTCATTCCTGTGTCTTCAGTGAATGGCCTCCCATTTTATTAACCGGTACCTCAGGCTTACCTCCAGTCCTAATGATCACATTTCTTGACTATATATTATGGGTGTGGCCCAAAATCCTTCCTATATGATCCCTGATTATAATTTGGTGTGTCATGATTTTTGTTCATTTCTTGGTCTAGGGGGTCTAACTTTATGTGGGTTATTACAGTTGCTGGCGTAATGCCCTTCTCTTCTACAATGGTAACAAACCCTTGGCTTTCTCCAAGTGTCAGTGAACTGGGGTCTTGGCTGATTTGATGCCTCCTCAAACGCTTGGATGCTCATCACCATCAACCGCTTTCCCTGTGCCTCCCTGCTTCCTTGGATATCATGGTTATGTTGTTGTCTAGGGGGTGCATATACCTTGTGTGTGCTTCTAGGCCTGCAATCTCTTGCATAATGACCTTCCTCCTGGCAGTTATAACAGACTTTCATATTTGAATTTTTCGCAGTGGTGTGGGGCTTTTGTTGAGTTGGTCTTGTGGTTAGGGCCTGTATACTTGTTGCTATTAATTTGTTACTTAGCGACTCTCTGTATCTGGTGATGTTCTGATCATGACTAATGATGACCTCCCTTAATGCGTCCACCGAGATATCTTTCCAGTCTGGGTTGGTGGTCTGTACCCTTGTACTTAATTCATCCTTTAAACCATTCATTAGCACATATACTGCTGCTTCTCTGTGCGGTGTGCTTGTTTCAATGTTTTCTATACCCGTATACCTAGTCAGGTCCTGCAATGCCCGGTGGAAATAATTGGAAGTACTTTCCCTTTCGTTTTGTCTTATGGAGAAAATTTTGTTCCACTCGACAATGGCTGGGAAATGTACTTCCAACTGTCGGTTGATCTGCTTAATACATTCCTGATTGTGTTCCTCCGTCCAAGGTACCTCCGTGTCTAATTTACAATCAGCAATAAATTTCGCAGGGTCAACACTGGAGGGCAAACATACCCTCAGCACTATCCGCCAATCTTTGTTGGTGGGTTCTGTGGAGTTTCCTAGTTCTTTAATAAATCTTTGGCAGGCTACTAGATTTTTCCTAGGATCAGGGAATTCAGACATAATTGATCCCAATTCGGTCCGGGACCAAAGACAGCGCATTGCACTGTCCTTGACGGGAATGATTCCCTGATCGTCAGTCTTCCCATTGGGGACTGCAATCACCCTGACCGGGTCGAACTCAGCTACATCATCTGGTGTTGGTTTTACAATATGTGGTTCATCTGTTGGTGCGTGATCTAAAACATTGTACGTACCTGTGGACACGACCTCACCTGACCCTCCGTTAGGGGGTTTGATTATTGCCTTTACCGATTTGATCGTGTCCACCTGGATGTCTTGTAGGATGGCTTCTGGAAGAGGTGCCGACATTGTTCTGGGCTCACTTTCTTGTTTGGATTCCTGAGGGAAGTTTGACATGGGGTGCAACTTGCATAGGTTAATAGTTGTACATTCAACAACATTACAATAATCATTGTTACATTTATTACACTTATTCTTATAATCTATACTACAGTTGCTAAGAGCGTTTTTATTGTTCAACCTTGTGCTTCTCTCCGCAACCACAACCCTCCCTGTTGCCATGTCTCTCCTCTCAAGATAAGAGTCGGAAAAGTCAATTAAATCTCTTTGTAATTCACTTTCCTGTTGCCATAACTGCAAATAATCATAATGTTTGATTTGTCTCTTTGTTGATTTTATGAGACATATCCTCCTCCTTAAATTTTGTAACACCTCTGGGCTGAAGCTACCTATTCTTGGGAATTTCTCCCGGTCTTGTACCGTCATTCTCTCCCATTCATCACATAAAACCTCTGTGTGACTTCCATATTTTTCACACATGATATACCTGGCCGACCCAATTGGTCGGACCACTGAATCAACCCGAACCGAGGTTGATCGCCCCCTACCTGAACAACTGGCCCCCATAACTCTGCAGGCGTTGCTTACTCTACCTCTGATCTCTATATCAAGGTCTTCAGCGAACCCTTACAGAAAACCAGATTGTTCACAATAGGCCGACGGTGGTGGTTTACCGAGTACCCCACTCACTCGCCCACGCCGACCAATACGACCTGATCACACCGATATGGTGCTGGCGTACTCGACACAGGGCACCTATAAAAACCTTCTGTTTACTGGAACATGCGAGGGTTATCCGCAGAACACTTACTCTTTCCAGTAAAGGTGGGGTTGTTAGATAGTTCCTGAGTGACCAGCGAACTTCCCTTAAAATAAAAAAATTACACAAATCACGTTAGAGTGTACAGATAGCGTTTGTGACCCCTTTACTCTAATGGTACTAGGTCAGATTACTAACTACTGTACACAATTACGTGCGGTCCAGTCGTTCAGTACACGAACAACTAAGCTTGTGTACAGAAAGACCAATGGAATCGAAACTTACGACTGCGAATTCCTTCAGCCAGAGCTTGTACGGCCTATATGGGTCTTGCACCAACCCTTCTCGGTGTTGTGCCTCTGAACTGTATAGCGGACTTCCCTGTTTACTGTACCTGGACCTCCTGGTCTGTTATGACCTCCTGGTCTTGTTCTGTACGACCTCCTGGTCTGTCTATACTGGTCCGCTATACTCTAATGCTCAAATATTATGTTTAACCAAGGATGCCTCCCTAGCCACCGTGCACGTCACTTACACGCGTGTACCTCACGAGTACTCGACTTTTCTTGTGGTTCAACCTTTAAGTTATATAAACTTATGTAGTACAAAAACACTCACTCATCACATGTACACTTTTGCTTCTATTTCTATTTCTGCGCAGAAATTTTTCTTTAGCCCAGCTGTGTTACCAATTAGGAGCAGGATCTGTTAATTTAAATTTTGGATTTCAAAAAAATAGACTTGCGTTATTTATCGCCTGTGGCGCTATTTACCGCTTGGCGTTACTTATCGCGTTGCGTTAAAAATCAACTTATCGTGACTTGAGCTACGTGGGCGTAACCGGACGCTCAGTTGCGTAATGTACGCTGCGTGCGTCCGCCTTTGGATTGCGTACACAAGTCTTTTGTTAGGGACACGTGTACGCAAAGCAAAGATCCACCGTAACACAATTTATATTTTTATCAATGTAGATAATCCCTGGTCATCTACCACACAACACACTGACTTCGCCTTATCTCCCAGGCAAAACTGTGTGTTTGTCTATCTTTTAACTATATTACCTTTACTCTTAAACTATGAAATAACGGCAAATCTTTTTTTTAGCACTTCTATCGACTATAAAACTGGCAGACAGGAGAGTGATATACGAAAATGAAAAAGAAAAAGAAATGCAGATATATATGTGTGCGTGCGTGTGTACGCAAGACAGAAAAATACAGTTTTAAAAGACACTTAGCGTTTTGTTCTTACCTCCGGTTCCCGGATTCCTTCAGCACTCTTTTATCTAAGTGAAGCAGACGCTTATCCCGTCAGCACTACGAGACAACCTCCCGCCCTTTGCTGAGGGATAATGTCTGCTGATCTACCTAGTGCAGATATGTGAAGGACAGGACGAGCCGCCAATTGATAAAGCTAAATATTTATCGTGTATATAACCCTTTATGAGGTCTAAGAACACTGTACGCTATCTACGTAAGAAGTACCGTAAGGGTACGCAAGTTGCGTATCGATCGCTTAGCCGTGATCTAGACGCTCAAGCGTCACGTTCACTCACGGCCAAGAGATCACAGGCAGACACGTTATTGGCTGTTGACTATCGTAATGATTAGCTATAGCGTAGCGGACGCTCGGGACCACGAGGAGATCACCAGCGATGCAGACGCTCACAACGTTAAACCTTTATATCTATACCTTCAGCAATGAAATACACAGTAAACCTTAGTGTGGAGACAATGTGTAAGTGCAACCTTGTGTAACCTGATTACCTACAAAGCTGCTTGAGCGTCACCGACGCTCAGAGAATACTTAACACTATAAAGAATACACAGATACCTGGCTTAGGGTCCGAAACCTATTATATGTATTATGACTATTACTTGCAAAAAGAATCACAGTACAAAGCATACACTACAGTATAACATAAACCATCTAACCAGATAACTACACAGGAAATATAATACAATACAATTCAAGTCTAATCAAGGGAAAATACGAGAGAAAGAGAAGAGAGGGAGAGAGAGAAATGGCTCACAGTAAGACAATATGATTACGGAGAGAACTTACGCACAAGGGGAACGATCGCATGCGCCTCGATATCCAGCTCCCGATTATCAGCAATGAGAACCGTTGAAGAGAGAGTGAAGTTGGATATGGTCGGCCTGCTATTTATGCCCCACACACAATACAATTCAATGGTCCCTACAATCTCATTGTTCATTGGACACAGGAATTCGGCTTCGCATTATAACAAAAGGTCATAGGTTGATTCATACAGGTGGGCTGTGACTATTTCCAACTGCTCAGGTGGGAGGGAAACTGGGTTTCCCGCCGCATGGGTAATAAAGTGCAAATAAAGTAAATGTTCATAAACTTCTTATGTCCATAACTATTCGCACGAGCGATTGATCTGCTTCAAACCAACACCGGAATATTTCTAATTAAATATTCTTCCGATGGATACTAAACACCACTGTATTACTCCTATCTGACCCTTCGTATCAAACAAAGAGGGATTCCTCTGTTCCTGAACATTCTATATTAACCAAACTTTCAGAATCTATCAAAGGGACCATGATCTACAAAATACATTATTAGTGAAAATATGTAATGATGGAGTCGCACGCTATGATCGCATAAACTCTACCGTAAATACGCATACCATGCGCCTGCGGGTGCCCGCGACTGTGAGTATGCGCACGTACGGGAGAGCGTACGCATGCGCAGCACGGACCTGTGTGAGGTGCAAATATGGTAGTGTGCATAGAGATATTTTTCTGACTTTGACAGCACCCACGACCGCTCCTCCGGGCCATACCCCTTCCAGTGCACCAAAAATGACAGCCGACCCCGAACCACCTTGGAGTCAAGAATCCTTTCAACAACAAACTCCCTCTGGCCACGTATCAGAAGAGGGGAAGGTCTTCCACTGGAAGAAGGATTACTAATCGCCCGTTTTAAAAGGGAACAATGAAATGTTTTATTGATACCCAAAGAACGGGGCAGATCTAACTGAAATGCCACCGGATTGATAACCCTGGTGATCTTATAAGGGCCGATGAACCGGGGCCCTAACTTATGAGATGGCTGTCTCAACTTCAAATTCTTGGTAGACAACCAGACGAAGTCTCCTAATTTGAAGCTGCAGGGTCTTTTCCGCTTATCAAAAACCCTTTTGGTCACTAATGACACAGACACAAGGGCTTTCTTCACTTTCCGCCAAATACCTCTAAGGACCGAAACCACAGAGGAACCACCAGGCGTGGAGTCCAGGGGGTCAAAAGAATTGGCCTTAGGATGATGCCCATACACACAAAGGAAGGGAGAGATCCCTGTAGCAGAGTGAGCCGCGTTGTTATAGGCAAACTCCGCCATGGACAGATGAGCAACCCAGTCAGTCTGACACTTGGAGACATAACACCTGAGGAACTGCTCCAAGGACTGGTTCACCCTTTCAGTCTGCCCATTAGACTGCGGATAGTAGCCTGACGACAAGCTGACAGAAATCTGGAGATCGGAACAAAATGCCCTCCAGAATTTGGCCACAAACTGGGATCCGCGGTCAGAGACCACATCAAGTGGCAACCCGTGGAGACGCACAACATGCAGCATAAATAATTCAGACAGGCATCTGGCTGATGGCAGCCCAACCAGTGGAACGAAGTGCGCCATCTTCGAAAACCTGTCAACGACAACCCAGATGGCTGTCATCCCCGAGGATTTGGGCAAGTCCACCACAAAATCCATTGAAATGTGGGTCCATGGCTTAGATGGGATAGAGAGTGGATGTAATGGGCCAACAGGAACCCCTCTAGGAGTCTTATTTCGGGCACAGATGTCACATGCCCGAACCCACTGATCCACATCCTTAGCCACCGAGGGCCACCACACCGCCCTAGATAGCAACTCCCGAGTTCTGGCAATACCCGGGTGACCTGCCGACTTCTTGGCATGGAATTCCAGGAACACTCGCTGTCTTAACCTAGGAGGCACAAACAAAAGACCTACCGGAAGGTCTGGAGGAGCCTGCTCCTGTGCTCTAAGGACTAATGATAAGAGGTCCTGGTTAATGCCCACTTTAATACATGATGGGGAAACAATGGGCAACGGCTCCTCGGTGGTCTCCTGGATTGGAGCAAAACTCCGCGAGAGCGCATCAGCCTTGATGTTTTTTGACCCAGGGCGATATGTTATCAAAAAATTAAAGCGAGCAAAAAACAAAGCCCATCGTGCCTGCCTGGCATTGAGACGCTTCGCTGACTCTAAATATGCCAGATTCTTATGGTCAGTGAGAATTGAGACCACAAACTTAGCCCCCTCAAGCCAGTGTCTCCACTCCTCGAGTGCATCCTTAATAGCCAACAATTCCCGGTTACCCACGTCATAATTCATCTCGGCAGGCGAAAATTTATGGGAAAAGTAAGCACAGGGATGAAGGCGATTATCAGACACTCCCATCTGAGAAAGCACTGCCCCAATACCCATCTCAGAGGCATCCACCTCCACCACAAAAGGACGCTCTGGATCTGGGTGTCGCAGCACCTTGGCCGAAACAAATGCCCTTTTGAGACGGGCAAAAGCCGCTTTAGCCTCACAAGACCAGTGAGCAACATCCGCCCCTTTCTTAGTGAGTGCCACCAAGGGCGCCACTATAGACGAAAATCCAGCGATAAATCGTCTATAAAAATTTGCAAAGCCCAGGAAACGCTGAAGCGCCTTCAAACTAGTGGGCTGCACCCAATCCAGGACTGCCTGTACCTTGGAACCCTCCATTTGGAAACCTTCTGGGGAGATAATATATCCTAGAAATGCGATTTGCTGAACTTCAAATTCGCACTTCTCCAGCTTCGCCCCAAGCCGTTGGTCTCTGAGTTTCTGGAGGACTAAGCGTACATGCTTCCGATGTTCCTCCAGGGAATGGGAGAAGATTAGGATGTCATCTAAGTATACAACTAAGAATCTATCCAAATATTCCCTGAGCACATCATTCATGAAATCCTGGAAGACTGCCGGGGCATTACAGAGCCCAAAAGGCATCACCAAATATTCATAATGCCCTGAGTGGGTATTAAAGGCAGTCTTCCATTCATCCCCCTCTCTTATTCGGATTAGATTGTACGCACCGCGTAGGTCAATCTTAGAAAAAATGGTGGCAGTACGAAGCTGGTCAAACAAGACCGAAATGAGAGGCAGTGGGTATGAGTTTTTAATCGTGATACGGTTCAATTCCCTGAAGTCGATGCAGGGTCGCAACGAACCGTCCTTTTTACCCACGAAGAAGAACCCCGACCCAACTGGAGACTGTGAAGGTCTGATAAATCCCTTAGCCAAGTTCTCCTGAATGTACTCTGCCATAGCCTGAGTCTCAGGACGTGACAGGGAGTACAACCTGCTCTTGGGAAGCTTAGCATTTGGCAACAAATCAATGGCACAGTCATAGGGGCGATGGGGAGGTAGTACCTCTGCAACTTTTTTGGAGAACACGTCCGCAAAATCTGCATAACACCCTGGCAATCCTGGCAAACTTAGCTGCGAGAGCCTGACTGGAAGGCTCAAGCAACTCCTGAAACAATCAGTACCCCAACTAAGAATCTCCCCAGAGACCCAGTCAAATTGAGGATTGTGGGCCCTTAACCAGGGTAACCCCAACACCAATGGGGCAAAAGTACAGACAGTCACATAAAAGGACAATTTTTCAGAGTGTGTGGCTCCAATAAACAAAGAAATCTGGCTAGTGCAAGAGGTAATTTTACCTTGGGATAATGGTTCCCCGTTTAACCCACAAATCTCAATTTCCGATGCCAAGGGTACTAAGGGAACAGAGTGTTTCAGGGCGAATTGGCGGTCCATAAAAACCCCGTCGGCCCCACTGTCCACAAAGGCCTCAGTCTTGACAGTTTGACCGAGGATCTTCAAGGTCACCGGAATGATAAAAGTCTTCTTGGGAAATTCTGACTTCTGGCCTGACAGGATATTTCCCATCACCCTCAGGCCCTGAAGTTTTCCGGCTTTTCTGGGCATGATACTACCACATGACCTTTATTCCCACAGTACAAACACAACCCCTGCTGTCTCCTCCGCGTCTTCTCACGCGAGGAGAGGCGGGTAGCCCCAATCTGCATAGGCTCCTCAGAAAATTCCTCAGAGTCTGAGGTTCCCTTGGGAAGGAAGGAAATCTTAGTCTCCCTTTCAAGCCTACGCTCTCTCAGCCGTCTATCCACCCGGATGGATAACTGCATGAGCTGATCCAAGCTATCAGGCAAGGGATATTGTACCAGTTGGTCCTTTATCTGGTTAGAAAGACCTCTTCGGTACTGGTGTCTCAGGGCTGGGTCATTCCACTGGGTATCATGGGCCAACCTCCGAAACTCCGTACAGTAAACCTCAACTGGCCTTCGCCCTTGCTTAAGGATCGAAATCTGAGCCTCGGCTGAGGCCGTCTTGTCAGGGTCATCATACAACATGCCCAGTGCCGTAAAAAAAGCATCAACACTTTTAAGCGACGGACAGTCAGGCTGCAACCCATATGCCCAGACCTGTGGGTCTCCTTGTAGCAAGGAAATCACTATGCCCACCCGCTGAATCTCCGACCCAGAAGACTGAGGCCTAAGCCGGAAGTATAGCTTGCAGCTCTCCTTGAAACAAAAGAACTGCGAGCGATCTCCAGAAAAACGATCCGGGAGATTTACTTTCGGCTCCTTAACCCCTGCAGGTGCTGCTGCTGCGGGAGCTCTGCCAGCAGCCTGGGAGGTGTGCATTTTAATGGACAAATCATTAAATTGTCGAGTCAGGACCTGCACCTGATCGACCACCTGTTGCAACGTATTTTGAGGGGTATGCTCCATATTCCCACAAAATTTCAACAGGAGTATTAGGCTGCTGAATATGTTGTGCACACCAGTGCCTGCAGGAAAGTACTGGTGTCAGAACTGTTATGCACTCCAGTGTCTGCAGGAATGTACTGGTGTTTGAACTGTTATGCAAAACAAATGGACTCACAGACAAACTGGGGAATATGACATAACGTACACAGAAGGTGATAGGGTAACAAAATACACACAAAGTGAACAGAGAAGCCCAGAGGCTAAGGAACTGGGTATCTCCCTTGTATTAGAACTGCTAAGATGGAAAAAGCAAGATGTTGTGTTTTAATACGTAGAGAACCCGAAATGCTGTTGCTAAGGGCAACAGCAAAACCCTAAAGGGTTACCAACAGGTGTGGCAGTAAACTCCTTGGTCAGAGATGGAATGATAGACACAAGGAGAGTCCCCACAATCCTAATTCTCACTTGCAGTGCACAGGTTTTAGCTTACTGCCACTAAACTGGCCCCTGACACCTAGCACAGTGAGACAGGATTAGACAGGCAAGTCTTAGAATACAGCCGCAAACTTGCTAAGTTCACAGAGTAGTAACAGAACCCCAGCAAGCTAAACGACTGACTCCAGTCTTACTGCTAGGTCTGGATTGGCAGAGTGTAATACCAAATCCCCAGGCCTATTTGCAGTAAGCAACAAACAAATACAAAGCTACACAGTACTGGCTAACTTTCATGAACTGACTAACCAACAAAGATTCAGCAGCATCTGCTTACCCTGAAAAGAGGCCTTATAAAGCAGGTGCTGTCCACGCCCCACTCAGACCTCACAGACTGTGAGCACAAAAACCAGCACCGGATCCCCTGCCGTGCACAGAGCCTATAACCACTGCACAGCAAAAGACCCGAACCGGAGTATCAGCTGCGCTCAGGTTACTCCACTAGCACTTGTCTCCCGGTTGCCATGACGACGTGGCAGCACAGGGCAGGAGACCCTAACAGAAAGAGAGTGACTAGCTGTAATAGGCAACCAGGTTTCAGAGCTGGAATTGTAGAGGGAAAGGTCAGGCTGAGAAGGAAGTTCTGACTATGTTGTCACCTCCTGACAGCTCTTATGGTGCAGTTTAACACAGTGTGACAGTGCTGTTAATAAATCGCAGTGCCTGAAGCTTGCTTTCCCTCTGGTAACTGCTCGGAAGACTGGCGATGGAATTATAATCCTCTTGTGCTTGCTAAATACATCCAGTCTCTGCTAGACATCTGCAACCGTACTGGATATTTTATGGGTCTTGTTATAGAAGGGTAAGTGTGCTGTGCTGCATTACTAGATATGATTCCACATGGATTGATAATAGCTAATATACAGTAGCCTGGCTGTAGGCAATGCGTAATAAGGCTGCAAGAGCAAGCGGAGGAAACAGGGAACACAGGCAAAAGTGTGACACTGAGCACCTGTGCCCACTAAAAGTCATACTGTCACAGTAAGAATTCATATTCATGCTCATCTGTTCTCACGTGGGCACCATTATTTGGATTTTCTTTATGAAAGAAAAAATGTACCCCTAATTCATATTTTCCTAAGCACAGAAAAATGAATGTGTTTTACTTTTTGGGATCATCTTATTAATATAAGGAGTTTTTAATTACATTTTTAAAGACTTACATGATGCTAAGAAAGTATGCTTTAAAAAAAATGGTGGGTGCAGCAGTGGGCTGGCCATTACTGTGGAGTACAGCAGAGTCCAATTTAAGGGGGTACAGGGTGCACAAGTCCCGGGTCTCCCTCTTTCAAAGGTCTCCCCTGCATCTGTCGGAGGGTGCCCAACGAGGTGGGATCCTGAGTGTCTTTGGACAAGCCCTTCCAGGCTCTCAGAGAATCTTACTGCAGCAGTCCCCACCCTGGACCTGGTATAGACTGCAACTATTCAGTATCACATATTGATATTCTGATATTCTGACTATCTATATTACATTTGTCATTTTTTTTTCTTCTGTATCGGTTCACAAATGCCAATTTTTAGAATCAATATTCTGCTGCTATTATTTAACTATGGATACTACATGGCTGTATGCTTGATTGTATGCACCTGCGAGCAATGGTTGCGGCTAAAAGGGCCAAACACTAATTAAAAAGTGTGTTCAACATACTGCTTTTGACAAAGTAGTTTGTATAAATATGTAACATTAAAATATATATTTACATTATTGTATTTGGGTACATATATATTTCTTTTATGAAGAAATTTGTCTGACTGCCTAAATTTAAAGCTCTCTATTTGCTTATTAACAATGGTTGCAGAGTATGCATGGGGGCCCTGTGGCCCACACCCTGCACCCAGCATCTACAGACGCAGTTCACAAGTGTCATTCCACTTGGGAAAAGAGTGTTAAATACCGGAGGGCCGTGTGCCATACCGGATCAGGTCAGCATTTGGCTCCATCCCCACAGTCTGTCACTTAGAGTCAGACTGGCCTGCAATTGGCTCCTTCCCCCAGCGCCCACAGTCTGTTACTCAATCTATCGCTTCCTTCACAGCCTGCCAGGATTTCTTGATGTAAATAACACAGCATTTTTCCACTGCCTGACAGTCTGACTCTACATACATTGGAGGAAAGAGCAGTCCAGCTGCTGTATGAATGAAGTACACAAGCACTGCTAGTCACCAGCCATTGAGATGTGACCAGACATAGTAACATAGTTGATCGCTCGCTAGCTGCTTTTATCATTGCACACGCTTAGCCGCCACCCTCTGGGAGTGTATCTTAGCATAGCAGAATTGCGAACGAAAGATTAGCAGAATTGCGAATAGAAAATTCTTAGCAGTTTCTGAGTAGCTCGAGACTTACTCCTACATTGCGATCAGTTCAGTCAGTTTCGTTCCTGGTTTGACGTCACAAACACACCCAGCGTTCGGCCAGACACTCCCCCGTTTCTCCAGCCACTCCCGCGTTTTTCCCTGAAACGCCTGCGTTTTTCCGCACACTCCCAGAAAACGGTCAGTTTCCGCCCAGAAACACCCACTTCCTGTCAATCACTCACCGATCAGCAGAACGATGAAAAAACTTTGTTACGCCGTGAGTAAAATACCTAACTTTTGTGTAAAATAACTAAGCGCATGCGCTCTGCGAACCTTGCGCATGCGCATTAAGCGACTAATCGCAGTATACCGAAAATCGGCAACCACTCCCAGATACTTAATGTCAATATACTGTATTAAATGCTGTAGCCTTGGATACTTTTTTCAGCTAAAAAGCTGCCCAATCCGTTTTTAAATGCATTTACAGAGTCCACCATTATTATCTTCTCCGGCAGGGAGTTCCAAATCCTTATTGCCCTTACGGTGAAGAACCCTTTCCTACGTTTTGTACGGAATTTTATCCCCTCTAGCCTCAGTGAGCGTCTACGTGTCCTATACAGAGTTCTATTAATAAATAAATCCCCTGCTAACTCCTTGTAGTGACCCTTTACATATTTGAAGATATTAATAATGTCTCCTCTTAGACGCCTCTTTTCTAGCGTAAACATATTTAACCTAGTAAGCCTTTCCTCGTACTCCAGTGTCTCCAGTGCCGTTTCTTGGGGCGGGCGAGCCGTGCAACCGCACGGGGCGCCCGCCACGGCACTTCTGCGGGTTCGTGCTTGCCCCTCCTCACTCTTCCCGAGTACTCCGACGTGGTTGCGTCGTGACGTCACTCCAGTAGAACTGTCTGGAGTTACTGTGTATTTCACTGTCTGTGTTGTCACTGCACTGTGTTAGTCTCTCAGTCTGTGTGTTTTTTCTGCATTAGAATGTCAGGGAAAAAGGCTATGTGTCCTTCCTGTAACTTTAAATACTCCTTCTCCGGAAGGATCTTTACTGTGTCATCAATGTTCTCTTCCCTTTCAGGGTAATAGTGCACAAGTGCCTGAATGGTTACAATCATTTAAAAGTATGATTCATAATATTAACACGGAGTTGACAACTGCAAGACAAGAAAGGCAAAACCTTAAGCACTCTGTTGATACCATGCTGGTACAGCATACTGATCACAAACAGGCTCTACATCCCCGCCTGTTGGCCACCCGTAAACCGACAAGGTGGAACAAAAAGCAGGGCCACAATGCGGGAGGTGTCCAGGATTCTCCTTTGGGTGGAAACCAACGCAAAGGACATCTCCGCGATATTCATTCCAGTAGTGGACAACTGGGAAGCGGATTTCCTCAGCAGTCATGACCTCCATCCGGGGGAATGAGGCCTTCATTCTCATGTGTTTCAACAACTGGTTCACCTATGGGGCTGTCCGCAGATAGACTTGATGGCTTCTCGTCTCAACAAGAAGCTACGTCGGTACTGTTCCAGGACAAGGGATCCACAAGCAGTGGGCGCCCTGACGGCACCGTGGACTTACCAGTTCGTGTATCTGTTTCCTCCAATCCCTCTCATTCCCAGAGTTCTAAAAAGGCTCAAAAGGGAAAACGTTGAGGCAATTCTCATTGCCCAGGTTGGCCTAGAAGGGCCTAGTATGCGGACCACCTGCCCCTGTCTCTGGAGGAACCCTGGCCTCTGCCGCTCCGGGAGGACCTTCTTCAACAAGGGCCGTTAGTCTATCCAGACCTACTGCTGCTACGTTTAACGGCGTGGAGGTTGAGAAGGAGATTTTAGCCAGAAAAGGTGGCCCTTCCAAGGTTATTTCAACTATGGTCCAGGCCCGTAACGGGGTTAAGTCAAAACATTACCACCATATCTGGAAGACATATGTTTCCTGGTGTGAGAGTAGGAAATATTCTCCTGCGGAGTTTCAACTGGGCCGTTTTCTCTTCCTGCAAGCAGACGTGTATATGGGCCTAAGGTTAGGCTCCATCAAGGTACAGATTACGGCTCTATCTTCTTCCAGAAACAACTTGCGGTGCTTCCAGAAGTACAGACCTTCCTGAAGGGTGAACTTCGTATCCAGCCACCTTTTGTTCCTCCCATGGCTCTGTGGGATCTTAATGTGGTCTTGACCATTCTCCAGTCGGATTGGTTTGACCCCTTACATAGGGCAGAATTTAAGTATCTTACTTGGAAGACTGTGATGTTACTGGCCCTAGCTTCGGCTAGGCATATGTCTGAATTGGGGGCCTTATCTTGTAAGAGCCCATATTGATATTTCATGAGGATAGGGCGGAGCTCAGAACTCGCCCGCAGTTTTTACCAAAGGTGGTTTCGGCCTTTCACATTAATCAACCAATTGTGGTTCCGGTACTGTTCCGGTAAAATCCTTGGATGTGGTAAGTACTTTGAGGATTTACGTCAAGAGGACTGCTCATCACAGGAATTCTGACTCGCTGTTTGTCCTTTATGACGCTGCCAAAGTTGGATGCCCTGCTTCTAAGCAGTCCATCGCTCGTTGGCTTCGGTTGACCATTCAACACGCCTATTCTTCGGCAGCTTTGGCACTGCCGAGTTCTGTACACGCCCACTCGACAAGGTCGGTGGGTTCTTACTGGACGGCTGCTCGGGGTGTCTCGGCCCTACAGTTGTGCCGTGCAGCTACTTGGTCTGGGTCAAACACGTGTGTTAAGTTCTACAGATTTGACACCTTGGACACGGATGACCTTCAGTTTGGCCAGGCGGTTTTGCAGGGGTCTCAGCACTCCCCCACCCGTTCTGGGAGCTTTGGGACTTCCCCACGGTACTGAAAGTATTTTTCCCCAGTATCCACTAGGACGTTAGAGAAAATAGGAATTTAGTACCTACCGGTAATTTATTTTCTCATAGTCCATAGCGGATACTGCCTCAGTGCTTCATTTTCCTTCTAACTAGGTTGTTAGTGTTCTTGGTTGGGTCTTCTGTTGCTGCCCCTGTTACATGTTGGTTAACGTTGTTATCCTTATAGGGTTAGCGTTGCTCTCCTCTCCTCGGGCGTGCATCTGCTTTCCTATTGTGTGTTGGTTCGTTGCTTCACCGCTTTACATTTTATTTCTTCCCTCATGTATGTCCGTCTCCTCGGGCACAGTTTCTAGACTGAGTATGCTAGGAGGGGAGGAGCCAGCACAGACTATTAAATTCTTAAAGTGCCAGGCTCCAATGGACCCAATCTATAACCCATGTTACTGAAAGTACTTTTCCCAGTATCCACTACGGACTACGAGAAAAGGAATTACCCGGAGGTACTAAATTCCTATTTTTCCCCATTAAGTGAGTAGGATGCAAGTTTGTTTTTAATCCCAAAATGCATAACTTTGCATTTTTCAATATTGAACCTCATTCCTCATTTAGATGCCCAGATTTCAAGTTTAAATAAGTCATTCTTTAGAGACTCCACATCTATTTCTGAATTAATTACCTTACACAGTTTAGTATCATCTGCAAAGATTGACACTGTGCTTCCCAGGCCTATTCCTAGATCATTAATAAATATATTGAACAGTAGCGGACCCTTGAGGTATTCCGCTGACTACTGGTGCCCAGCCCATTGAGCACTACTCGTTATACCCTGTTATCCAGCCAATTACCTATCCATGTACAAATAGTATTTCCTAGGCCAAGTTCCCTTAATTTGATGATCAGTCTCCTGTGAGGCACTGTATCGAAGGCTTTTGCAAAATCTAAATAACCACATCCACTGCTTTTCCCTGGTCAAGATTATCGCTCACTTCCTCGTAGAAGCTAATTAAGTTAGTTTGACATGATCTGTTCCTCACAAACCCATGCTGACTCTTGCTAATAAACTTAGTATTCCGCAGATAATCCTCTATGCTATCCCTCAAAATTCCCTCCAATATTTTACCCACTATAGAGGTTAAACTAACTGGTATTTAGTTCACAGGATGATTTTTAGATCCCCTTTTAAATAATGGCACTACTTCAGCTATACACAAATTCCTCTGTACCATACGTGATATAATTGAACTATAGAAAATCAAGTATAAGGGTCTTGCAAGCTGTGCCTTAAGCTCCATGTTTGTATAATAGCTATAATATCATACTGATTTTTTGATACAAGCCATTCCAATTCCCCCATTTTACCTGATAGGTTTCTTGCGTTCGCAAGCATACATTTTAGCTTTATATTTCCTTTGCCCTTTTGTTTTAATGGTATTTTACCATTATTTACAAGGGCCTTGCTAGAATTACTCTTACCGACTGTTATTCTCTTCCCTCCCTTACCACCCCCATCATACTTAATACAGCCTTTCTTACTACTATCCCTATTTGACCTATTAGGACTTTTGGCAGATCGGAGATGTCCTGTCTCCCCCTCCCCCTCTTCTTCTTTCTTCTAACCGTGACTTAGCTGTCTACCTGATCAGAATCGTCTACCAGTGTTCCCCCCTGCAACTCCTCCATTGTTCTATCTAAACTTTGTTTGAGATTGTGAGGACTACTCCTCAGTCGCGTAACGGTCCGCTCTAGATCAGTTACCTGGGCTTCCAGGGAAGCCGTTAGCTCGCATCTCGCACAAATATACCCACACTCAGACTGTTGTTCCAGGTGCGCATACATCATGCACGACACGCACTGAGTGAGATTCTCAATCGCAGCCACCCCCATTTTTGATACGTGCCAACACCCTGTTACGTTCAGAAAATCGAAAATTGAGAAAAAAGAATACAGAATAAGAATAAAAAACAATATATATATATATATATATATATATATATATATATAGAGGACAATATATAAAGGACAATAACATAGTAACATAGTATCTGAGGTTGAAAAAAGACAATTGTCCATCGAGTTCAACCTATTTGTGGTCTCCTATGCATGATGATTTGACTAAAATTTCTGACTGATGCTGCTGTCAGCCGTTGCATTTTATCCCTATTTATAGTAACTATAATGCATGACTATGCACCATACCCCTGGATATCCTTATCCATTAGGAATTTATCTAACCCATTCTTAAAGGTGTTGACGGATTCCGCCATTACAACTCCCTCGGGCAGGGAATTCCAAACACGTATTGTCCTTACCGTGAAAAAGCCTTTACGGCTAAGGGACAATATAAAGGACAATAAGGGACAATATAAATAAAAGGGATGATATATAAAGGACAATAAAGGACAATAATAAATAAAAAGAATAAACAATACAATTTATGCAATACGGTACAATACTATGGACTAGTTGTGAAGAGAAACAATATTCAACTACAGATAATTACTTTGTAATACAATGTATAATAATTTCTCAATGCAAAACAGTCAATACAGTAATAATAATAATGATACTTGCGTGTCCGGGGGAAGTCAGGACCTCCTGCAGCAGTAACTACTCACAGGAACCTGTGCTGGCTCCTTCCAGCAGGTCGCAGAGCCCAGACCCCTGTTTGACACCAGACTAAAATAAAATGATACATGATGATGATATTAATATGTTTTATTACATCCATGAATGCCATCCTATATCTAAAAAATAAAAAAGCTAACGCTGATCCTCACCTCTCTGGGGGGAATACAAGTGTTTTGCGCACCTGCAGCCTCTAGATAATGCCAGATGGAGCAATTCTAGCTCTGCTCCATTCAGGTGTGCACAGCTGCTGGCGCTGACATTACTATTATGTTTTTCATCATTTTGACGGGCTGGTAACTAGTATATAATAAACACTGATCAAAATGCAAACAATCAACAACAGTTGTCTTATTTGTGTTTTATGTTTACGTATTATACACTGTCTAGCACTACAAACAGCAGGGATCTAATGCAAGCTTGCCTGGGTCAGAGGTGACTTTTATTATGGTATATAATTACTAGTTTAGTGAACACGCAATATCTAAGTCCTCCCCCAGTTGCAGCTTTGTCGCGAGACCCCCCCTCCCCCTCTCATACTTACCCCATCGACTGGTCATCCTCTCCTAAGGCTGTCCCATCTCCCTTGTAGTGGGAGCCCTTGGGGCTTGCACACTGAGGAGCTGGCATAGCCTTATCGTATTTCATGCAAAGCTTGCATGGATCAGTGAGATTCGAGCAGTATTCTGTGCTTTAAGTGAATTAAAAGGTTCATTTTAGAAATAAAATGACGCGAGGTCTCACTGATCCCTGCAGGCTTCACATGAAGTGTATTGGTTTAGTAAACTGTTGCGATTTTGGTGTGAGTGTGCAAACATGAATCCTAGTAAATTCATGATTTGCAGTGATTAATGTTAATCCAACAATGTTTGGTCCAGTAGGGAGATGCCTTGAGTTAATTTGCGAATACATATTTGACACGTGATATCCATGCAATTTGTCCCTTAGTAAATCTCCAGCTTGCCAAATTGGGGGTTTATCACTGAAAAATTGCTAACTGGCAAAACTTAAACATTAGTGAATTTCCCCCAGCTGCCATTTATTTAGTACATTATATAAAATTGCAGAATCTCATTGGTTGCTATGGGCAACTTCTCGACTCTTCCGCTTTAGGAGGATTGATACTTCTCTCATAAATGTCTTCTCCTATGGTGGGTACACACTAGAGCGATGGGGATTTGTCAGCCCTAGATTGTGTGTACACACTGGGGCGATGCTAATGAAGGTTGGAACAAACATGTTCCGTCCTCCACTAGCATAATACAGGACGCTAGCGACAACGCTTGGTTTTATGTGCAGCACATAGAACCAAGCGTCCATTATTAGCGGACGCGGGAGCACGCAATCATGCATACACACTGAGTGATGTAGGCAAAATGTCTTTGCGAAATGGCATTTTGTGCCGACATTGTTATAGTGTGTACCATACTTGCCTACTCTCCTGGAAGCTGCGGGAGTGATGTGGGCAGGATGGAGAGATAATATCCTGTATTTGCGGGTCCGTGGGGTGGGGAAGCAGTTAAAATGATGCAAATTGCATCATTTTAGCCCACCCCTTCCCACGGACCTGCAAATCGAGGCATTTTCCGGTGTGGGGGCGGGGCTTGATGATATCACATACATTTCCCCCTCAGTCTGTTGAAAGTAAAAAGAGAATAGAAGCTGTACGGAAATCTCATTATATTTCTATCTAACAACAAATAAAGGAATATAATCTATTGCCTGAAAAGTTATGTGAAGTGCAATGTGTACACGTTGCTTGTGTACACATTGCTTGCGCACAAAGTTACAGTATGTACAGTATATATTAGTATAAATAACTATGCAGATATCGTTAATATGCTTTGTTGACTTAGTTAAACTTATTTATAGGTATTTTTATTCACACTGTGGATTACTAAAAAAAAAAATAACCACAATGGATAACACAAACAAACTTTATAGTACAGGTTGAGTATCCCTTATCCAAAATGCTTGGGACCAGAGGTATTTTGGATATCGGATTTTTCCGTATTTTGGAATAATTGCATACCATAATGAGATATCATGGCAATGGGACCTAAATCTAAGCACAGAATGCATTTATGTTTTATATGCACCTTATACACACAGCCTGAAGGTAATTTTAGCCAATATTTTTTATAACTTTGTGCATTAAACAAAGTGTGTCTACATTCACACAATTCATTTATGTTTCATATACACCTTATATACACAGTCTGAAGGTCATTTAATACAATATTTGTAATAACTGTGTGTATTAAACAAAGTTTGTGTACATTGAGCCATCAGAAAACAAAAGTTTCACTATCTCACTCTCGCTCAAAAAAGTCCGTATTTCGGAATATTCCGTATTTCGGATATTTGGATATGGGATACTCAACCTGTACATATTTACCAGTATTAATATAAAGAAAGTGCTGGAGACGGAATAATAAACCTTTACTGATACAGTATCTTATTGCTCCCAGTTCCAGTAGTACATATAGCTTTCTTCTATAGAACAAAGTATAACATTTTAAAGAGATTTCATTTTAACAAACCTCTGCGATTTGGCCTTGAATAGAGGACATATCTGCAACCTCTCCTGTGCCAATGATGAGGAAGGAGGTACAAGCAGGATCGGACTGGCCCACAGGGGAACAGGGGAAACCACCGGTGGTCCCCACTGCCTGTGGGCCCTCCTCCTCCTCTAGGGATCAGGTTCCAGACTCTATCCTAGTGCACTTTAATTATGCATTATACTTATGTTACATTATACTTCACAAGAATATGGTTTATTATATAGTTACCAAGGGGAACAGAACATGTACTCTGTAATGGTTAGCCAAACCTCTGTGGTGGCTGGCCACACCCCAGTGCAGCCTGGCCACACCCTTAAGCATGGGCCCCTACAACAGCATTCCTCCGGTGGGCCCTTCATGCCCCAGTCCAACACTGGGTACAAGATATTTAACAATAGCAGACTTGAAGACTATTAAGTTCAACAGCAGCAGTTGGTAGTGAAAGAGCCTGGGAATGTTGGCCATGTGGAAGAAGAGCCTGCATATGTTATGTATCTATTAATTAACTCATCCTTAAAAGGAGAGGTAAGCTACATATATTATTGACTGAAAGGGTGTTAAAATATAAAGAGAGGCTAGCACAGCTTAAACAGCTAGCATTTATGCTTCAGTATAAATTACTGTGTTGCTGTACATATTGATACTGTATCTTAATAGAAAAAGACAAATGTAATTAGAGCTGATGTTATTGAATAGTAAACTTGAGTGACTGATCGGTTCATTTTACCTTGCTTTCAGATTCAGTACAGGTGACTCATTACATGCAAAGTGAGATATTTCAAGTGTTTATTTGTTATAATTTTGATGATTGTGGCTTACAACTTAAGAAAAACCCCCCAAAAACAGAAAATTTGAATATTACATAAAATCAATAAAAAAAGGATTTTAAAGACAGAAATGCCAGCCCTCTGAAAAGTATAATCATGCATATATACTCAGTACTTGGTTTGGGCCCCTTTTGCATGAATTACTGCCTCAATGTGGCATGGCATGGATTCTACAAATGTTTCAAACTACATAGTTAAACTTCACATTTTTATTTTAAATTGATATACAACAACCTAATACTGAATGGTATATACATTAATTCCAAGGGCAGATGTTAATGTGGTGCTAAACTAGGCATAAAAAGTAAAAAACAGTTCAATTTAAATGGTTTACTTAAATAGATTCCAGTAAAGCTTGAAATGTAATATTTCCTATTGCTTTGAGTTAGTAATTTTATTCAGTTAGTTCAAATTAGTTTTAAATTTACTGAAGCCAACAAAGGAGGAAATTAGTACGTAATTTCTGCACCCTGAAACCTAAGTGGTTATACTATCTGGACTCTGGAGCCAGTGGGACTCATTCAGTTTTTGTATGTACTATACACCAGAATGTTGATGGAAGGGACCGGGGCCCAAGAACACTGGAGAAGAGTAGCATTGGGCTGCCCCATAGATCTGAGGTATTTTAAATAGCTCTTTTTTTTTGCCAAAGGAAGGGGGCGTTATTGTGGAACAATTATCAGGCCTGGTTGGCATTTCTTGTGCGTTATTTTCATTGAGGCAATGGGGGGGGGGGGATTATTAGGTATGTGGGTATCAGTTTTGGGGCATTATGTTCATTCAGGCATTAGGGAGGGCAGTAAGGTCAGGTCAGCTGGGAGGGCAGTTCTGGAATAAGATTTACAGCGAGGGATTAGGGGATTATCAAATCTGAGATTACTAACAAGTGAGAAAGGTGAGGGTATTGTCAGAGCTGGAGTATGTTTGCAGGTTGCTCAGGTTTGGGTTTGGGTATGATTATAACAGGGAAGAGGTAGGCTATCAGATCTGAGGTTTGATTGTTAATGTAAGAAAACCATTGGGAATTATTATTTTATTTATTTTACCAATATAAAGTGGTCACAGACATTGTTGGTGTACTGTTTATGTAGCAGATTGTTTGTTTTAAGGTTTAAATAAATGTATGTTTTAATGACAAGTCAGAAATATTATTTGCTTTCACATATATAATGGTACTTTACTTGCATGTATTAGTCATACCGATATGTGCCCCCTCATTTATCCTACGAATGGGCCGCATGTGCGGACGCATCGCAATTGCGACTAGTTGTACCCATTTGCGACCTGTTCGTCGGAGCATATGCACCAATGCTATCCTTTGGATCGCAGTTGCGTACGTAGAGCACGTGTACACAAGTGGGCACGCTAGTTGCGGCAAACGAGTCATGTTTGCCACAGCTAGCAGCAAAGAGGAGTCTGGACTCCTTTGTACTTGTTATGATTTCTTTTGGTTTGTGACCAGTGGCAGCGCTTACGTTATTTCTGTTGATTTTTTGTTTGTAAGAGAGGAAGAGTTCCTCCCTTTGGGTGTAATGATGGTCAGATGAATTGGGCACATGTTCACCACTTTGCTTGTATGGAAAAAATACTGTGTTAATTATGGTTTGTTCATTATCATGATCATCAGCTTACACTTGTTACACAAGATGCATCTGCTTGGCTCACGCCCATTTTCCCATTGGAGTCCGCAGGTAGTAAAGCCAGGGCCACTTGCATGCATTTGCCCCCAGGCTAAAAGTTGCCAGCCAGCTCCTGTGGAGACTAAATGTAGTTGAAATTGTTTCTCCTCATTGCTATGTTGCAAGGAAATCTGATGAAAAGTGTTTTTTGGTCTAGGTGAAAAAGTGAAAGAAGAGGAAGTATCTGTTGAAATTAGGTTCCACCACCCAGATGGACCATTGCCTTCTTTGTACTGGCCTCAAGATAAATATAAATATAATGTTTAATTTCCATACATACTGTACCGTTGTTGAAGCTTTACACAAAAAAGCACCTGGGTGTATGTCCTATTTTTCACTGGAGAATCTGTAAAAAGTTCAAACACATTTAGCTAGATCTTATTGAATTGAAATTCGGGTTAAGTTACTACTGAGGAGTTCAAAAGTACCTATCTTATATTTGGGCTTTTCAGTTAATATTAAACTATTACTGTGTTTTAGTTTTAGGATTATAATTGTGAGTCAGTTGTGCTAACATTTTTATTTATAACATAACGGAAAATTTCAGAGTAATAATAAGAGTAATGATATATTGATATTTAGGGGTATGTTCAATTAAGGTCGAAACTGCCGCCTTGTCGAAAAGACGGCAGTTTTCGACTTTGTCAGGTCGAAAGGGGTTCCGAACTATTCAGTCCCGAGCATTTTTATTCGACAAGTCGGGGAATTCGACTTGTCGAATAGTATGTGAATCGACGGTATAGCTGCCGATTCGCGTACTTCTGCGGGAAACAGGGCTAAATCTGACAGGTTTTGGCCCCGTTTCCGACCATCTCAGTACGACTTAAAAAAAATTCAAACTGAGATGAGGGACCTGAGAGGAGGAGATGGGGGAGAGCCGCGGGCAGATGGGGGAGAGCAGCGGGGAGACAGGTGACAGCAGCTACAGCACAGCAGGAGGATGTGTAATAGCCGCCTCTCACGGCAGCGTCCACCCGGCTCCAGCAAGTGAGGTCCCGCTTGCTGGAGCCGGGTGGATGCTGCCGTGAGGTCTGGCGGCTGTGCCATATCCTCCTGCAGCGCTGCTGTCCCCCGTTTGCCCGTGGCTCTCCCCCGTCTGCCCGCGGCTCTCCCCACTCTCCTCTTTTAAAGTCGAATTGAATATACCCCTTAATCATGTTTATTTTAAATAATGTATTTATCAAGTTGATTAATATATTATTAATTGATAACATTAATAATGCATTTATAACATTAATAATGTTTATCAAGCCTTAACATGTGTTTCACAAATAAGGCAAAACAACCCTATGGCTTTCGTTCTATGCTTTAAAGCACATGAAGAAAGGAGTTTTCAGACAAATAAAAAAGCCTCATGTTGGGAGTTTTGCTTTCAGTGATTTTTAAATTTTTACATTTTTTTATAGTTTTAAACCTTTTTATAGTAACAAAGTTGCTAAAACATTATATAGTTTTATCACTGAGTAACTAATCACCACAATTATAAACCTATACTGGATTCCTCAAATAAGCCCTGAGGTTCTCAGCACAGGTACCTGCATCTCTATGCTATACTAAATGGGTTGTCCCAATCACTATAACATACTATTTCACTCTTCTGCCAATGGGATTGGGGAGAAGCTCACTGTCCTCCTGCTTTTGTCAGCTCCACAAGGAATCAAAGTCCGTGGAGGCTTCGAAATCCAAATAGGTAAAATCCTAGGCCAGTCCAATGGCAGTAATGACTCTTACTCAGTCTGTCCAAAGTAGAAAATAGAACGAGGACTGATAATCTGAGCACATTCTTTCAAGGCCAGTCTGGTTCCCCTCAGTGATGTAGCTTAGGTGGCTTGGCTGAGACTGAAGCCTGATAACAAAAATCTGCTGGATTGGCTGCACACTTAATGAAGGACGGCAACTGAACTTCTCGAATTGCAACAGGCACCCTGCACACAGGAGCTACAGGAAGTCAGGATAAAGTTGGAAAAGAACAAATGGCACCCACTTGTTAACTCATTAAAGTAATGTAGGGCTTGATTTAAAGGTGGAGTTTAGTAAAGACATTTACTACTATCTACCCAGTGCACACACAGAAGTAAAACATTGGTCCCTTGTGGGTGGACACTAGGCAAAGACATTTACTAGTGTCCACCCACAACTGCTCAATGTTTTACGTCTGTACATGGATGCAAATGGTTGTTGCTGGGGAACACATTGGAATTGCATGGAAGTTTATGCAATTTTGATAGGAGTGACTAGCAGTTGTGGCTAATGGTAGCGGTTATGTTAAGGCGAGTCAGTATCAGTGTCACAGACTGCGTCAGAAGCAGCAGTGGTCATGATCTGAAGGACATTCTGAGCAAAAATAGGCTTTCTCTAATGTCCGATGGTGCGGCCGACGTCTAATCGATGGTGCATCTTTGTGCGCACTTCAAAAGATTCATGCCGCTGCCAATGGGCATCTCATTAGGACCCCCATAAGCCACAGCATTAGCATAAGGATGCAGTAGCAGCTATGACTTTGAATCAGACCCTTAGGCCCATATCCTGTTCCAAATTTGTGTCTCTTTGGGCAAACATGGTTCTACAGCTGATCAGCACTTTGGCTTAACATGGCCGCCAGCTAGTGTAGGAAGTCCTAGCTTATATTGATTATGCTCGGCACCCAACTCTCACCACAAGTACCTAGATCATAGGGAATATAGAATAGAGAAGTGTAGGGAAAACCTTACAAAAATTGGCGAAACAAAAATATTTTATTTCCATTGAGTCCTGCGGTCCAAATCATTTTTGCATCAAACTTGTTCAACACTCACAGCAGCAAAAAAAAAAAAGTAAAAAAGTTGACATTATGGAACTGAAAACAAAAAGAAAGACTTAATTCAGGGTTTCTTCATCAAAGTTGTAATTAAGGAAATTAGAGAACTGTAACCTGTATTTCTCACATACTTTGTTCTATGCACTTAATTAAATCCATATGTGTGAAGTTTATTTAAAAGTAGCAATTACATTTTCCATCCTACATGAGGTTTAATTGCTAGCAACTCTATGGCCATACGTTTTCTTTTTTTTAAACTGGATATGGAACTATAAAATGTTTGTAATGTCATGTGTACAGTATAATACTGAAAATGTTCTAGTCTTTAGTTACCTGGTTAAAGCAAATTATTTGTATCTTACTGCCATGGGGCTTGTTATCCCTCTATATACTAAAGAGCTTCTGCAATTATAAAAAAAAATCAGCAATTAAAAAACAAAAAAAAACAACGAGAAATAAGATCATTAATGGCAAGTGCCTTATAGAAAATAGGATTTTAATTACCTACCGGTAAATCCTTTTCTTGTAGTCCGTAGAGGATACTGTGGGCCACATTAGTACCATGCGGTATAGACGGGTCCACTAGGAGCCATGGACACTTTAAGAAATCAATAGTGTGGGATGGCTCCTCCCTCTATGCCCCTCCTACCAGACTCAGTCTAGAAACTGTGCCCGAGGAGACGGACGTGTTCGAAGTTCAGCACGATCCTCATGAAAAATCAAGTAGGGGCTCTTGTGAGACAATGCCCCCAGTTCCGACACCCGCCTGGCTGAAGCCAGAGCTAAGAGTGTAACATCTTGCGCATAAGAAACTTTATGTCCATGTCCTGTAAGTGCGCAAACCAATCCAGTTGGAGGAACTGCAGCACCACGCGGAGATCCCAAGGTGCCGTAGGAGACACAAAGGGTGGTTGGATGTTCAGAACGCCCTTCAAAAAAAGTCTGAACCTCCGGAAGAGACGTCAAATGTTTCTGGAACAAAATGGACAAGGCCGAAATCCAGACTTTTAAGGAGCCCAAACGTAGGCCCACATCCACACCTGCCTGCAGAAAAAGGAGGAACACCAAAAGACGTATTTCTTCCAATACAGTGGTAATGTTTAGACGTTACCCCGTTCCAGGCTTGGATCAAGGTTGGAATAATCTTGTTCTGAATCTCTTTCTGGGCTAGAATTTGACGCTCAACTTCCCTCCCGTCAAACGTAGCCGCGGCAAGTCTTGATAGACGAACGGCCCCTGTTGTAAAAGAACCTCGCGAAGAGGAAGAGGCCACGGGTCTTTCAGGAGCATATCCAGGGGATCCGCGAACCAGGCCCTTTTTGGCCAGTCCGAAGCAATGACAATTGCTTGAACCTTTTCCCTTTTTATTCTCTTGAGAATTCTTGGAATCAATGGAAGTGGAAGAAACACATACGCCATCTGGTAGATCCATGGTGTCAGCAGAGCGTCCACCGCCACTGCTTGTGGATCTCTCGACTTGGAACAATAGCACTTGAGCTTCTTGTTGAGACGTTAGGCCAACATGTTGATTTGTGGAACACCCCACCGACGTGTCAAGGACTCGAACACCTGCGGGTGAAGGCCCCATTCTCCTGGATGAAGGACGTGTCTGCTGAGGAAGTTTGCTTCCTAGTGGTCTACTCCCGGAATGAAGATCACCGACAATGCCACAGCCTGTCTTTCTGCCCAGAGGTTAATCCTTTGTACCTCTGACATTGCTGCTCTGCTCTTCGTTCCACCCTGTCGGTTTATGTACGCTACCGCCGTCACATTGTCTGACTGGACCTGAATGGCTTGATCTTAAAAAAGATGAGATGCCTGTAGAAGGGCGTTGTATATGGCCCTGAGTTCCAGAATGTTTATTGGAAGAATGGTTTCCTTACTTGACCATTTTCCTTGGACTGTTCCCCTTGGGTGACTGCTCCCCAACCTCTGAGGCTTGCGTCTGTGGTTAGCAGAATCCAATTTTGAATCCCCAACCCGGCCTTCTGTCAGACGAGATGTCTGAAGCCACCACAGAAGTGAGATCCTGGCTTTGGGTGACAGACGTACCCTCTGGTGCATGTAAAGATGCGATCCGGACCACGTGTCCAACAGACCCAGGAAGCGAATGCAAAGATGCAGCGATATCCGGGTCAGTTGTAGAACGTCCCGCACCATCGATTGGATTACCAATGCCTTTTCCATTGGAAGTAACATCTTCTGTGCCTCCATACCCAGTATCATTCCCAGTAATGGAAGTCTCCGTGTCGGTTCCAGGTGAGAATTTGGCAGGGTCAGAATCCACCCATGATCCTGGAATAATCGCAATTAGCAGGTCGTCCAGGTACGGTAATATGTTCACTCCCTGCATGCGGAGGGGAAACATCATCTCTGCCATTACCTTGGTGAACACCCTCGGTGCCGTGGAGAGGCCAAATGGCAGGGCCTAGAACTGGTAGTGACAGTCCTTTAATGCAAACCTTAGATAAGCCTGATAAGGCGGCCAAATCGGAACAAGAAGGTACTCATCCTTGATGTCCAGAGACACCAGGAATTCCCCTTCCTCCAGACCTGAGATTGCCGCTCTCATAGAATCCATCATGAATCTGAACAACCGCAAGTACGAGTTCAGTGACTTGAGGTTTTAAAATGGGCCTTACCGAACCGTCCGGTTTCAGTACTACAGACAGGTTGGAATACAAACCTTTGTTTTGTATGTGAAGTGGAACTGGAACAATGACCTGAGTCAGTACCAATTTGAATTGCTGCCTGCAAAGACAAGCTTGCTTCTAGAGAAGCTGGTACACTGGATTTGTAGAATCTGGGAGGTGGGAGTTCTGGAAAATCCAGTCTGTATCCCTGTGCGATAAGATCGTTGACCCAGGGATCCAGGCATGATGTTGCCCATATGTGATTGAAATAACGTAACCGGGCTCCCACCTGCCTGTTTTCCAGGCACTGCGTCCAGCGTCATGCTGAATGCTTTGAGGAATGTTCCTGTGAACCTGCAGTTGCTCATTTCCTGGGTTTACCTCTATTGCCTTCGAAGGCCGTAGAAGAACCTTTGGATTTTTAATTTTAACCTTCGCTGTCCGAAAGGACTGTAGAGAAGGAGCAGAGTAGGATTTTTCAGCAGGGGAAGCTGAGGAAGAAAAGTATGTAGACTTACCTGCCGTAGCCCTGGTTATCCACGTATCCAGGTCATCTCCAAAGAGGGCTTCACCTGTGAAAGGTAGGCATTCCATTCGTTTCCTGGAATCCGCCTCCGCAGTTCACTGGCGTAGCCACAAGCCCCTGCGTGCTGACACTGCCCTAGCAATGGTGAGTGCATTGAGTAAACCAATTTCCTTTTATGGCCTCCACCATAAGGCTAGCTGAATCCTGTACATGCTGTAGAAGTAAAACTATCTCCCCCATAAGGAATCTAACCCATCAATTAGATTACCTGACCATTTTGCCCTGGCCCAAAGATCCATGCACAAGCTATAGTGGGTCTCTGGGCCACCCCCGCAGCTGCGCCTGGGACAGGAAAAATAATATTACGTAAAAATCTAGATACAGATGCATCTACGATTGGTGGGGTTTCACATTTCTTCCTATCCTCCTGAGGGAAAGGGAAGGAAATGAGCAACCTCTTATGGATTTGAAAATATTTTCACTGGATTTACCCACATTTCTTCAAAAAGAGAAATTTACTGTTTTGATGCAGGAAAAGTAGCTGAGGAAGTCTTCTTTTCATTAAACAAGATCCCTCCTTGTCTAATAGGAATCTGCAATACATCTCTAATAGCTTCTGTCAGATCTTGCACCCCCTGAGCCAGAATAGCATCGCCCCCCCCCTATATCCACCTCACCGTTCCCTGCATCTGAGGCACCTCCATCAGTGTCAGCCTGCCAGACCTGGGCCAGTGTACGTATGTGGGCCAATGCTAGGGGTGTGAGGCACCAGTGTGGGAGCTGAATCTCTATTCATCAGGTCATCCACAGACTTTCTTAAGTATTGCGTCTCATTACGGGATAATTTATTTTGAGTATTAATAATCATCCCCCTTTTGGGAATCCAACCATGCAGAGTCGGACCCACTACTGAGAATGTGTACTGAGTACAGTGTAAGGATCCCCCAGGGGAAGAGGAACACTCTGCTGTGCAGGAACACCCTCCTTAGACATTGTATCGTGAACATTTACACACACACAAACACAAAAAAATACGCACACAGGAGAATACAGGTTAAGCACAATTCACCCACAGATCCCTCCAGGAAGACACAGAGTTACGAGGCAGCCAGCCACACACAGCGCCCCTTTAGCTAATAATAATGTCAGCTGGGCGCAGACTAAGTACCCCTAATAGGGTATTTATACTCATAAAAAAACTGTTATCCCCCCCCCCCCTTTTTGTGGGGGAGCTGCACTTCCATGTCAGTGTTTTCAGTGTGAGCTGCAGAGAGAAAATGGCGCTGGTGAGCTGCTGGATCCTCTCATAGTGAAGCACCGCCCTTAATGGCGCGCAACTTCCCGCTTTTTATTTATACTGGCCTGAGGTAATTTTTTGTCAAACAAAGGGTCAAAACCCTTGTTAGATATAGGTAGCCAGTGTGGGTATCAGTGGTGGCTCAGCGCGCCCCTCACAGCGGGACCCGCCACAGCGGGACCCGCCACAGCGTGTGTCCTCCTGTGCCTCCCTGGAGCAAAGCCTGCACTCAGAGCTGCACTCCTACCATTATGCCGCCATTCCCGCCGGCGACCCGCTAACCGGGACGCCGGTGCCATACTCACCACTCTTTTGTCTTCAGGCTCTGTTAGGGGGTGGTGGCATGCTGCAGAAGGGTACGCTGCACCATGGTGTGGCTTGCAAATGGCTCCCTCAGGAGCTCAGTGTCTTGTCAGCAGAGAAACGGGACCATTAACTCTAAGGAAGTTGGGCCGTTCTCCCCCCTAAGTCCCACGAAGCAGTCAGGCTGTTGCCTAAGCAGTCCTGACTGTAAATAACAAACATTGAAAATAAAAGTAGAAAACTCTTCAGGAGCTCTCCAAAGCATGACCGGCTCCTCCGGGCACATTTTCTAAACTGAGTCTGGTAGGAGGGGCATAGATGGAGGAGCCAGCCCACACTATTGATTTCTTAAAGTTCCCATGGCTACTAGTGGACCCGTCTATACCCCTTGGTACTAATGTGGACCCCAGTATCCTCTAGGACGTAATTGAAAGTAGCATGGTATATTATACAGAATTACAAGTTGACAGGCCAACTTCAATAAAATACAGGAATTTGTCAATTTATATTCTTCCATGGATTTTTCCAACTTTTACCAATGAATCAGACATTTTCCTGGGTATATCAGTGACTGCAATGGAAAAGCAAAATACAGATCTTTTATTAGGAAATGTTTCTTTAGGGAAAACAATTGTGCTTCTATGCTGCTAATAATGGTCATAATCGATCTGCCTAAAATAGTCATGAAACAGACAATCCATGAAATTGACTATTGTTATAATGATGCCCAAAGCTGTTACAAGGAGATGTTTTTTTTTATTCAGGGCTTGTAAGTAAAGGTATATATCTAGTATATTATATATATATATATATATATATATATATATATATATACACACACACATATTTCTGTTGTAAACAGTTTTCCATACATGACCAAGGAATCCAAACTGACCATATAAAGTACTGACAGTGACAGAGGAACAATGTTTGTCCAGTAGGCAAACATGAAAGGATATTGAATGGCACAATTTGGATCCATTTACTTACTTTTATCTCACACCACAATCTACTTTTCTACTAGGGGTCTCTGTTCCTTCTAATAATTACTGTCAGTGCCAACTCAAGGGTCGTTCCACTGGAGCGGCCGAACAGCATGACTTACCAACTCCGAGGGATTGGCACTAGTCGGTCCTCAGACACATTCCCTAGGCTAAGCAGTGGAAAGTGGAAGACAATAGCAGCAACAAGGACAGGTGCATGGCTAGTAGCTCCAAACCCCTACCTCCTGTTGGCCCTTCCCCCTCATACATGCAACAGAGGTACCATTTTCCTCTGCTCCCAGCCTCACGCAACCAGTGAAGAGGAAGAGGGTAACAGTCCTGCAAAGGGGATGCAATTGTTAATAATAGATAGTATGTAAAGTTACTTTGCTTTAAGGAAATAGGATGTTGACGCTTTCCATTTGTACAGTATCTCATTGGTCTCTCTAAAAAGGGACCAGTAGTAGTCCCCCATCATTGCAGGGTTCCAGCGTCCTTGGTAGCAATGCTCCATTGTCAGAATGTCTTGGTGAAAAAGTTTCCCCTGTTCATCACTTACACTACCCTGGATTTTAGGGAAAAAGTCTAGATGGGAATGTAAAAGTGAAATTCAAGTGACATGGCATCCAGCGCTAAGAGGAGGGTTTTGCCCTAGGACTAGAGATGAGCGGGTTCGGTTTCTCTGAATCCGAACCCGCACGAACTTCATGTTTTTTTTCACGGGTCCGAGCGACTCGGATCTTCCCGCCTTGCTCGGTTAACCCGAGCGCGCCCGAACGTCATCATGACGCTGTCGGATTCTCGCGAGACTCGGATTCTATATAAGGACTCGAGCCGCGCGTCGCCGCCATTTTCACACGTGCATTGAGATTGATAGGGAGAGGACGTGGCTGGCGTCCTCTCCATTTAGATTAGGAGAGAGAGAGAGAGATTGACCTGAGGCTGATACTGTAGAAGAGAGTGCAGAGTTTAGTGACTGACCACAGTGACCACCAGCAGTGCAGTTGTTTTATTTAATATATCCGTTCTCTGCCTGAAAAAAACGGTACACACAGTGACTCAGTCACATACCATATCTGTGTGCACTGCTCAGCCCAGTGTGCTGCATGCCTGCATCATCTATGTATATATTATATATCTGACTGTGCTCAGCTCACACAGCTTATAATTGTGGGGGAGACTGGGGAGCACTGCAGTGCCAGTTATAGGTTATAGCAGGAGCCAGGAGTACAAGACAGTCACATACCATATCTGTGTGCACTGCTCAGCCCAGTGTGCTGCATCATCTATGTATATATTATATATCTGACTGTGCTCAGCTCACACAGCTTATAATTGTGGGGGAGACTGGGGAGCACTGCAGTGCCAGTTATAGGTTATAGCAGGAGCCAGGAGTACATATTATATTAAAATTAAACTGTGCACACTTTTGCTGCAGGAGTGCCACTGCCAGTGTGACTGACCAGTGACCTGACCACACTGACCACCAGTATAGTTAGTAGTATACTATATTGTGATTGCCTGAAAAAGTTAAACACTCGTCGTGTGACTTCACTTGTGTGGTGTTTTTTTTTTTATTCTATAAAAAACTCATTCTGCTGACAGACAGTGTCCAGCAGGTCCGTCATTATATAATATATATACCTGTCCGGCTGCAGTAGTGATATATATATATTTTTTATATCATTATTTATCATCCAGTCGCAGCAGACACAGTACGGTAGTTCACGGCTGTAGCTACCTCTGTGTCGGCACTCGGCAGTCCATCCATAATTGTATACCACCTACCCGTGGTTTTTTTTTCTTTCTTCTTTATACATACATACTACTACATCTCTTTATCAACCAGTCTATATTAGCAGCAGACACAGTACAGTACGGTAGTTCACGGCTGTGGCTACCTCTGTGTCGGCACTCGGCAGTCCGTCCATAATTGTATACCACCTAACCGTGGTTTTTTTTTCTTTCTTCTTTATACATACATACTACGACATCTCTTTATCAACCAGTCTATATTAGCAGCAGACACAGTACAGTACGGTAGTTCACGGCTGTGGCTACCTCTGTGTCGGCACTCGGCAGTCCGTCCATAATTGTATACCACCTACCCGTGGTTTTTTTTTCTTTCTTCTTCATACATACATACTACGACATCTCTTTATCAACCAGTCTATATTAGCAGCAGACACAGTACAGTACGGTAGTTCACGGCTGTGGCTACCTCTGTGTCGGCACTCGGCAGTCCGTCCATAATTGTATACCACCTAACCGTGGTTTTTTTTTCTTTCTTCTTCATACATACATACTACGACATCTCTTTATCAACCAGTCTATATTAGCAGCAGACACAGTACAGTACGGTAGTTCACGGCTGTGGCTACCTCTGTGTCGGCACTCGGCAGTCCGTCCATAATTGTATACTAGTATCCATCCATCTCCATTGTTTACCTGAGGTGCCTTTTAGTTGTGCCTATTGATAAAGCTGAATCTATTTATCGTATAAATTACCCTTTAAGAGGTCTAAGAACACTGTACGCTGACTACGTAAGAAGTACCGTAAGGGTACGCTACTTGCGTAACGATCGCTCAGCCGTAGGCGAGACACTCAAGCGTCGCGTTCGCTCACGGCCTAGAGATCACAGACTGGCACACTATTGGCTACAGACAAACGTAATGATTCGCTATGGCGTAGCGGACGCTCGAGACCACGAGGAGATCACCAGCGGCGCAGACGCTCACAACGCTAAACCTTTATATCTATACCTTTAACAATGAGATACACAGTATACCTTTATGTAGAGACAGTGTGTAAGTGCAACCTGGTGTAACCTGTTTAACTACAAAGCTGCTTGAGCGTCACCGACGCTCTGTGAACACTTAACACTATGAGAAAATACACAGATACTTGTTTAGGGTCCAAAGCCTATTAAATGTATTATAACTAATATGCTTGTAAAAAGGAATCACAGTACAAATGATACACTACAATATAACAGAGACTTCCTAACCAAATAACTACACTATAAATACAATACAATACAATTCGAGATACTTTAAGGAAAATATGGGAGAAAGAGTAGAGAGAGAGAGAGAGAGAGATGAGATGAGAGAGATGGCTCACAGTAAGACAATATGATCACGGAGAAAAACTTACGCACAAGGGGAAACGATCGCATGCGCCTGGACATCCAGCACCCGATTTTCAGCAATGAGAACCGTTGAAGAGTGAGAGCTGGATGTGGTCGGCCTGCCTATTTATGCCCCACACACAATGCAATCTAATGGTCCCTACAATCTTGTCGTCCATTGGACACAGGAATTCGGCTTCGCATCATAACAAAAGGTCATTGGGTAATTCATACAGGTGGGCTGTGACGATTTCAAACAGCTCAGGTGGGTGGGAAACTGGGTTTCCCGCCGCATACCTGAGTAAGAGTAAATAATAGTAATGGACATAAACTTCTTATGTCCATAACTATTCGCACGAGCGATTAATACGCTCCAAACCAACACCGGAATATTGCTATTTAAATACTCTTCCGATGGGTACCAAACACTACTGTATGACTCCTGTTAGACCCTTCCTACAATACAAAGAGGGATCCCTTCGTTCAGAGACATTCTATATTAACCAAACTTTCAGAATCTATCAAAGGGACCATGATCTATAAACTACGTTAATTGTGGAAATATGTAACGATTGGGTCGCACGCTACGACTACATACTCTTTACCGTAAATACGCATACCGATGCGAGCGGGTGCACGCATCAGCGAGTATGCGCTATCACGGGAAAGCGCACGCATGCGCAGCGCGGACCAGCGTGAGGTGCAAATATGGCAGCATGTATAGGGATATTTTTCTGACTTTGACACTATTAAAATATGGAGAACAAAAATGTTGAGGTTCCAAAATTAGGGAAAGATCAAGATCCACTTCCACCTCGTGCTGAAGCTGCTGCCACTAGTCATGGCCGAGACGATGAAATGCCAGCAACGTCGTCTGCCAAGGCCGATGCCCAATGTCATAGTACAGAGCATGTCAAATCCAAAACACCAAATATCAGTAAAAAAAGGACTCCAAAACCTAAAATAAAATTGTCGGAGGAGAAGCGTAAACTTGCCAATATGCCATTTACCACACGGAGTGGCAAGGAACGGCTGAGGCCCTGGCCTATGTTCATGGCTAGTGGTTCAGCTTCACATGAGGATGGAAGCACTCAGCCTCTCGCTAGAAAAATGAAAAGACTCAAGCTGGCAAAAGCACAGCAAAGAACTGTGCGTTTTTCGAAATCACAAATCCACAAGGAGAGTCCAATTGTGTCGTTTGCGATGCCTGACCTTCCCAACACTGGACGTGAAGAGCATGCGCCTTCCACCATTTGCACGCCCCCTGCAAGTGCTGGAAGGAGCACCCGCAGTCCAGTTCCTGATAGTCAGATTGAAGATGTCAGTGTTGAAGTACACCAGGATGAGGAGGATATGGGTGTTGCTGGCGCTGGGGAGGAAATTGACCAGGAGGATTCTGATGGTGAGGTGGTTTGTTTAAGTCAGGCACCCGGGGAGACACCTGTTGTCGGTGGGAGGAATATGGCCGTTGACATGCCAGGTGAAAATACCAAAAAAATCAGCTCTTCGGTGTGGAGGTATTTCAACAGAAATGCGGACAACAGGTGTCAAGCCGTGTGTTCCCTTTGTCAAGCTGTAATAAGTAGGGGTAAGGACGTTAACCACCTCGGAACATCCTCCCTTATACGTCACCTGCAGCGCATTCATAATAAGACAGTGACAAGTTCAAAAACTTTGGGTGACAGCGGAAGCAGTCCACTGACCAGTAAATCCCTTCCTCTTGTAACCAAGCTCACGCAAACCACCCCACCAACTCCCTCAGTGTCAATTTCCTCCTTCCCCAGGAATGCCAAAAGTCCTGCAGGCCATGTCACTGGCAATTCTGACGATTCCTCTCCTGCCTGGGATTCCTCCGATGCATCCTTGCGTGTAACGCCTACTGCTGCTGGCGCTGCTGTTGTTGCTGCTGGGAGTCGATGGTCATCCCAGAGGGGAAGTCGTAAGCCCACTTGTACTACTTCCAGTAAGCAATTGACTGTTCAACAGTCCTTTGCGAGGAAGATGAAATATCACAGCAGTCATCCTGCTGCAAAGCGGATAACTGAGGCCTTGACAACTATGTTGGTGTTAGACGTGCGTCCGGTATCCGCCGTTAGTTCACAGGGAACTAGACAATTTATTGAGGCAGTGTGCCCCCGTTACCAAATACCATCTAGGTTCCACTTCTCTAGGCAGGCGATACCGAGAATGTACACGGACGTCAGAAAAAGACTCACCAGTGTCCTAAAAAATGCAGTTGTACCCAATGTCCACTTAACCACGGACATGTGGACAAGTGGAGCAGGGCAGGGTCAGGACTATATGACTGTGACAGCCCACTGGGTAGATGTATGGACTCCCGCCGCAAGAACAGCAGCGGCGGCACCAGTAGCAGCATCTCGCAAACGCCAACTCTTTCCTAGGCAGGCTACGCTTTGTATCACCGGTTTCCAGAATACGCACACAGCTGAAAACCTCTTACGGCAACTGAGGAAGATCATCGCGGAATGGCTTACCCCAATTGGACTCTCCTGTGGATTTGTGGCATCGGACAACGCCAGCAATATTGTGTGTGCATTAAATATGGGCAAATTCCAGCACGTCCCATGTTTTGCACATACCTTGAATTTGGTGGTGCAGAATTATTTAAAAAACGACAGGGGCGTGCAAGAGATGCTGTCGGTGGCCAGAAAAATTGCGGGACACTTTCGGCGTACAGGCACCACGTACAGAAGACTGGAGCACCACCAAAAACTACTGAACCTGCCCTGCCATCATCTGAAGCAAGAAGTGGTAACGAGGTGGAATTCAACCCTCTATATGCTTCAGAGGTTGGAGGAGCAGCAAAAGGCCATTCAAGCCTATACAATTGAGCACGATATAGGAGGTGGAATGCACCTGTCTCAAGCGCAGTGGAGAATGATTTCAACGTTGTGCAAGGTTCTGATGCCCTTTGAACTTGCCACACGTGAAGTCAGTTCAGACACTGCCAGCCTGAGTCAGGTCATTCCCCTCATCAGGCTTTTGCAGAAGAAGCTGGAGACATTGAAGGAGGAGCTAACACGGAGCGATTCCGCTAGGCATGTGGGACTTGTGGATGGAGCCCTTAATTCGCTTAACAAGGATTCACGGGTGGTCAATCTGTTGAAATCAGAGCACTACATTTTGGCCACCGTGCTCGATCCTAGATTTAAAGCCTACCTTGGATCTCTCTTTCCGGCAGACACAAGTCTGCTGGGGTTGAAAGACCTGCTGGTGAGAAAATTGTCAAGTCAAGCGGAACGCGACCTGTCAACATCTCCTCCTTCACATTCTCCCGCAACTGGGGGTGCGAGGAAAAGGCTCAGAATTCCGAGCCCACCCGCTGGCGGTGATGCAGGGCAGTCTGGAGCGACTGCTGATGCTGACATCTGGTCCGGACTGAAGGACCTGACAACGATTACGGACATGTCGTCTACTGTCACTGCATATGATTCTCTCACCATTGAAAGAATGGTGGAGGATTATATGAGTGACCGCATCCAAGTAGGCACGTCACACAGTCCATACTTATACTGGCAGGAAAAAGAGGCAATTTGGAGGCCATTGCACAAACTGGCTTTATTCTACCTAAGTTGCCCTCCCACAAGTGTGTACTCCGAAAGAGTGTTTAGTGCCGCCGCTCACCTTGTCAGCAATCGGCGTACGAGGTTACATCCAGAAAATGTGGAGAAGATGATGTTCATTAAAATGAATTATAATCAATTCCTCCGCGGAGACATTGACCAGCAGCAATTGCCTCCACAAAGTACACAGGGAGCTGAGATGGTGGATTCCAGTGGGGACGAATTGATAATCTGTGAGGAGGGGGATGTACACGGTGATATATTGGAGGGTGATGATGAGGTGGACATCTTGCCTCTGTAGAGCCAGTTTGTGCAAGGAGAGATTAATTGCTTCTTTTTTGGGGGGGGTCCAAACCAACCCGTCATATCAGTCACAGTCGTGTGGCAGACCCTGTCACTGAAATGATGGGTTGGTTAAAGTGTGCATGTCCTGTTTTGTTTATACAACATAAGGGTGGGTGGGAGGGCCCAAGGACAATTCCATCTTGCACCTCTTTTTTCTTTTCTTTTTCTTTGCGTCATGTGCTGTTTGGGGAGGGTTTTTTGGAAGGGACATCCTGCGTGACACTGCAGTGCCACTCCTAAATGGGCCCGGTGTTTGTGTCGGCCACTAGGGTCGCTAATCTTACTCACACAGTCAGCTACCTCATTGCGCCTCTTTTTTTCTTTGCGTCATGTGCTGATTGGGGAGGGTTTTTTGGAAGGGACATCCTGCGTGACACTGCAGTGCCACTCCTAAATGGGCCCGGTGTTTGTGTCGGCCACTAGGGTCGCTTATCTTACTCACACAGTCAGCTACCTCATTGCGCCTCTTTTTTTCTTTGCGTCATGTGCTGATTGGGGAGGGTTTTTTGGAAGGGACATCCTGCGTGACACTGCAGTGCCACTCCTAGATGGGCCAGGTGTTTGTGTCGGCCACTAGTGTCGCTTAGCTTAGTCATCCAGCGACCTTGGTGCAAATTTTAGGACTAAAAATAATATTGTGAGGTGTGAGGTATTCAGAATAGACTGAAAATAAGTGGAAATTATGGTTTTTGAGGTTAATAATAATATGGGATCAAAATGACCCCCAAATTCTATGATTTAAGCTGTTTTTTAGTGTTTTTTTAAAAAAACACCCGAATCCAAAACACACCCGAATCCGACAAAAAAAATTCGGTGAGGTTTTGCCAAAACGCGGTCGAACCCAAAACACGGCCGCGGAACCGAACCCAAAACCAAAACACAAAACCCGAAAAATTTCAGGCGCTCATCTCTACCTAGGACCAGCACATAAAGGCGAATGAGAAAGATGAGGAGAGGGATACTGATGGCATAGAGGATGAGGAGTCTGGACCGGATGCGTACCCCATAGCACAGGCAGAAGGGAGTCTTGCCGAGCACTTACTGTGATTAAATACTTACATTTTCTAATTTACATTTTTTCAAAATATGTCAAAAATCTTATTCAGTTACATAGTTAGTGAGGTTGAAAAGAGGCAAAATGCCCATCGGGTTCAACCTGTTTTCTGTGTTAAGCTGTTCATATTATAATGCACCTGCTGAAGTAATGTTTTAGTACCAATTGACAACTATAATCCATACCACTCCAAGATATTTAATGTCAATATATGTTACATGCTATAGCCCTGGATACATTTTCCAGTTAAGAATTTGTCCAATCCGTTTTTAAATGCATTTACAGAGTCTGCCATTATTACCTTCTCTGGCAGGGAGTTCCAAATCTTCATTGCCCTTACCGTGAAGAACCCTTTCCTATGTTGTGTACGGAATTTTCTCTCCTCTAGCCTCAGTGAGTGGCCAGGTGTCCTATACAGAGTTCTTTTAATATACAAATCCCCTGCTAGCTCCTTGTAATGACCCTTTACATATTTTAATATATTAATAATGTCTCCTCTTAGTCGCCTCTTTTCTAGTGTATACATATTTAACCTAGTAAGCCTTTCCCCGTACTCCAGTGTCATTAACCCTTTAATCAATTTAGTAGCTCGCCTTTGAACTCTTTCTAGTTCCCCGATAACTTTTTTATAATATGGTGCCCAGAATTGAACACAATATTCCAGGTGCACCTGTATATACACATATATATATATATATATATATATATAAAATAAGAATTTACTTACCGATAATTCTATTTCTCATAGTCCGTAGTGGATGCTGGGGACTCCGTAAGGACCATGGGGAATAGCGGCTCCGCAGGAGACTGGGCACATCTAAAGAAAGCTTTAGGACTATCTGGTGTGCACTGGCTCCTCCCCCTATGACCCTCCTCCAAGCCTCAGTTAGGATACTGTGCCCGGACGAGCGTACACAATAAGGAAGGATTTTGAATCCCGGGTAAGACTCATACCAGCCACACCAATCACACCGTATAACCTGTGATCTGAACCCAGTTAACAGCATGATAACAGAGGAGCCTCTGAAAGATGGCTCACAACAATAATAACCCGATTTTTGTAACAATAACTATGTACAAGTATTGCAGACAATCCGCACTTGGGATGGGCGCCCAGCATCCACTACGGACTATGAGAAATAGAATTATCGGTAAGTAAATTCTTATTTTCTCTAACGTCCTAAGTGGATGCTGGGGACTCCGTAAGGACCATGGGGATTATACCAAAGCTCCCAAACGGGCGGGAGAGTGCGGATGACTCTGCAGCACCAAATGAGAGAACTCCAGGTCCTCCTCAGCCAGGATATCAATTTTGTAGAATTTTACAAACGTATTTGCTCCTGACCAAGTAGCTGCTCGGCAAAGTTGTAAAGCCGAGACCCCTCGGGCAGCCGCCCAAGATGAGCCCACCTTCCTTGTGGAGTGGGCATTTACAGATTTTTGGCTGTGGCAGGCCTGCCACAGAATGTGCAAGCTGAATTGTACTACAAATCCAACGAGCAATAGTCTGCTTAGAAGCAGGAGCACCCAGCTTGTTGGGTGCACACAGGATAAACAGCGAGTCAGATTTCCTGACTCCTGCCGTCCTGGAAACATATATTTTCAGGGCACTGACAACGTCTAGCAACTTGGAGGCCTCCAAGTCCCTAGTAGCCGCAGGCACCACCAATAGGTTGGTTCAGGTGAGACGCTGAAACCACCTTGGGGAGAAACTGAGGACGAGTCCTCAATTCCGCCCTGTCCGAATGGAAAATCAGATAAGGGCTTTTTCAGGATAAAGCCGCCAATTCTGACACGCGCCTGGCCCAGGCCAGGGCCAACAGCATGACCACTTTCCATGTGAGATATTTTAACTCCACAGATTTAAGTGGTTCAAACCAATGTGACTTTTGGAACCCAAAACTACATTGAGATACCAAAGTGCCACTGGAGGCACAAAAGGAGGCTGTATATGCAGTACCCCTTTTACAAACGTCTGAACTTCAGGGACTGAAGCTAGTTCTTTTTGGAAGAAAATTGACAGGGCCGAAATTTGAACCTTAATGGACCCCAATTTCAGGCCCATAGACACTCCTGTTTGCAGGAAATGTAGGAATCGACCCAGTTGAATTTCCTCCGTCGGGCCTTACTGGCCTCGCACCACGCAACATATTTTCGCCAATTGCGGTGATAATGTTTTTGCGGTTACATCCTTCCTGGCTTTGATCAGGATAGGGATGACTTCATCCGGAATGCCTTTTTTCCTTCAGGATCCGGCGTTCAACCGCCATGCCGTCAAACGCAGCCGCGGTAAGTCTTGGAACAGACAGGGTCCTTGCTGGAGCAGGTCCCTTCTTAGAGGTAGAGGCCACGGATCCTCCGTGAGCATCTCTTGAAGTTCCGGTTACCAAGTCCTTCTTGGCCAATCCGGAACCACGAATATAGTGCTTACTCCTCTCCATCTTATCAATCTCAGTACCTTGGGTATGAGAGGCAGAGGAGGGAACACATACCCTGACTGGTACACCCACGGTGTTACCAGAGCGTCTACAGCTTATTGCCTGAGGGTCCCTGGACCAGGCGCAATACCTGTAGAGTTTTTAATCATGTGGAAGACTTCTGGGTGAAGTCCCCACTCTCCCGGGTGGAAGTCGTGCTGAGGAAGTCTGCTTCCCAGTTGTCCACTCCCGGAATGAATACTGCTAACAGTGCTATCACATGATTTTCCGCCCAGCGAAGAATCCTTGCAGCTTCTGCCATTGCCCTCCTGCTTCTTGTGCCACCCTGTCTGTTTACGTGGGTGACTGCCGTGATGTTGTCCGACTGGATCAACACTGGCTGACCTTGAAGCAGAGGTCTTGCTAAGCTTAGAGCATTGTAAATGTCCCTTAGCTTCAGGATATTTATGTGAAGTGATGTCTCCAGGCTTGACCATAAGCCCTGGATATTCCTTCCCTGTGTGACTGCTCCCCAGCCTCGCAGGCTGGCATCCGTGGTCACCAGGACCCAGTCCTGAATGCCTAATCTGCGGCCCTCTAGAAGATGAGCACTCTGCAACCACCACAGGAGGGACACCCTTGTCCTTGGTGACAGGGTTATCCGCTGATGCATCTGAAGATGCGATCCGGACCATTTGTCCAGCAGGTCCCACTGGAAAGTTCTTGCGTGGAATCTGCCGAATGGGATTGCTTCGTAGGAAGCCACCATTTTACCCAGAACCCTTGTGCATTGATGCACTGAGACTTGGCTCGGTTTTAGGAGGTTCCTGACTAGCTCGGATAACTCCCTGGCTTTCTCCTCCGGGAGAAACACCTTTTTCTGGACTGTGTCCAGGATCATCCCTAGGAACAGAAGACACGTCGTCGGAACCAGGTGCGATTTTGGAATATTGAGAATCCAATCGTGCTGCCGCAACACTACCTGAGATAGTGCTACACCGACCTCCAACTGTTCCCTGGATCTTACCCTTATCAGGGAATTGTCCAAGGAAGGGATAACTAAAATTCACTTCCTTCGAAGGAATATCATCATTTCGGCCATTTCCCTTGGTAAAGACCCGGGGTGCCGTGTACCATCCATACGGCAGCGTCTGAACTGATAGTGACAGTTCTGTACCATAAACCTGAGGTACCCTTGGTGAGAAGGGTAAATTTTGACATGAAGGTAAGCATCCTTGATGTCCCGAGACATCATGTAGTCCCCTTCTTCCAGGTTCGCAATCACTGCTCTGAGTGACTCAATCTTGAATTTGAACCTCTGTACGTAAGTGTTCAAAGATTTTAGATTTAGAATCAGTCTCACCGAGCCGTCCGGCTTCGGTACCACAACAGTGTGGAATAATACCCCGTTCCCTGTTGCAGGAGGGGTATCTTGATTATCACCTGCTGGGAATACAGCTTGTGAATGGCTTCCAAAACTGTCTCCCTGTCAGAAGGAGACATCGGTAAAGCCGACTTTAGGAAACGGCAAGGGGGAGACATCTCGAATTCTAATTTGTACCCCTGAGATATCACCTGAAGGATCCAGGGGTCTACTTGCGAGTGAGCCCACTGCGCGCTGAAATTCATTGAGACGGGCCCCCCACCGTGCCTGATTCTGCTTGTAAAGCCCCAGCGTATACTGAGGGCTTGGCAGAGGCGGGAGAGGGTTTCTGTTCCTGGGAACTGGCTGATTTCTGCAGCCTTTTTCCTCTCCCTCTGTCACGGGGCAGAAATGAGGAACCTTTTGCCCGCTTGTCCACGAAAAGACTGCGCCTGATAATACGGCGTCTTCTCATGTTGAGAGGCGACCTGGGGTACAAACGTGGAATTCCCAGCTGTTGCCGTGGCCACCAGGTCTGAAAGACCGACCCCAAATAACTCCTCCCTTAATAAAGCAATACTTCCAAATGCCGTTTGGAATACGCATCACCTGACCACTGACGTGTCCATAACCCTCTACTGGTAGAAATGGACAACGCGCTTAGACTTGATGCCAGTCGGCAAATATTCCGCTGTGCATCACGCATATATAAAAATGCATCTTTTAAATGCTCTATAGGCAAAAATATACTGTCCCTATCTAGGGTATCAATATTTTCAGTCAGGGAATCCGACCACGCCAACCCAGCACTGCACATCCAGGCTGAGGCGATTGCTGGTCGCAGTATAACACCAGTATTTGTGTAAATACCTTTTAGGATACCCTCCTGCTTTCTATCAGCAGGATCCTTAAGGGCGGCCATCTCAGGCGAAGGTAGAGCCCTTACAAGCGTGTGAGCGCTTTATCCCCCCTAGGGGGTGTTTCCCAACGCACCCTAACCTCTGGCGGGAAAGGATATAATGCCAATAACATTTTAGAAATTATCCGTTGTTATCGGGGGAAACCCACGCATCATCACACACCTCATTTAATTTCTCAGATTCAGGAAAACTACAGGTAGTTTTTCCTCACCGAACATAATACCCCTTTTTTGGTGGTACTCGTATTATCAGAAATGTGTAAAACATTTTTCATTGCCTCAATCATGTAACGTGTGGCCCTACTGGAAGTCACATTCGTCTCTTCACCGTCGACACTGGAGTCAGTATCCGTGTCGGCGTCTATATCTGCCATCTGAGGTAACGGGCGCTTTAGAGCCCCTGACGGCCTATGAGACGTCTGGACAGGCACAAGCTGAGTAGCCGGCTGTCTCATGTCAACCACTGTCTTTTATACAGAGCTGACACTGTCACGTAATTCCTTCCAACAGTTCATCCACTCAGGTGTCGACCCCCTAGGGGGTGACATCACTATTACAGGCAATCTGCTCCGTCTCCACATCATTTTTCTCCTCATACATGTCGACACAAAAGCACCGACATACAGCACACACACAGGGAATGCTCTGATAGAGGACAGGACCCCACTAGCCCTTTGGGGAGACAGAGGGAGAGTTTGCCAGCACACACCAGAGCGCTATATATATACAGGGATAACCTTATATAAGTGTTTTTCCCCTTATAGCTGCTGTATAGTTAATACTGCGCCTAATTAGTGCCCCCCTCTCTTTTTTTAACCCTTTCTGTAGTGTAGTGACTGCAGGGGAGAGACAGGGAGCTTCCCTCCAACGGAGCTGTGAGGGAAAATGGCGCCAGTGTGCTGAGGAGATAGGCTCCGCCCCTTTTTCGCTGACTTTTCTCCTGCTTTTTTATGGATTCTGGCAGGGGTTAAATGCATCCATATAGCCCAGGAGCTATATGTGATGCATTTTTTTGCCATCCAAGGTGTTTTTATTGCGTCTCAGGGCGCCCCCCCCCCAGCGCCCTGCACCCTCAGTGACCGAAGTGTGCTGAGAGCAATGGCGCACAGCTGCAGTGCTGTGTGCTACCTTGTTGAAGACAGGACGTCTTCTGACGCCGATTTTCCGGACCTCTTCTGCCTTCTGGCTCTGTAAGGGGGCCGGCGGCGCGGCTCTGGGACCCATCCAAGCTGGGCCTGTGATCGTCCCTCTGGAGCTAATGTCCAGTAGCCTAAGAAGCCCAATCCACTCTGCATGCAGGTGAGTTCGCTTCTTCTCCCCTTAGTCCCTCGATGCAGTGAGCCTGTTGCCAGCAGGTCTCACTGAAAATAAAAAACCTAATCTAAAACTTTCACTAAGAAGCTCAGGAGAGCCCCTAGTGTGCACCCTTCTCGTTCGGGCACAGAGATCTAACTGAGGCTTGGAGGAGGGTCATAGGGGGAGGAGCCAGTGCACACCAGATAGTCCTAAAGCTTTCTTTAGATGTGCCCAGTCTCCTGCGGAGCCGCTATTCCCCATGGTCCTTACGGAGTCCCCAGCATCCACTTAGGACGTTAGAGAAATATATATATATATATATATATATATATGGGGCAAAGATTGGTGTACAGGTGCGCTGGTTAGTCTTAATGAAGGTTTGCAGTCCACAGGTAATTCCACACCTTGGCTGTTAACACTGATGAACCACCACCGCTGCACTTCTCCAAAGCACTCAGGACTCCTTGAGTGAATTTCTCGGAAAAAAGGATTCAGGAGAATGCGCCCATAGTGTAAATCTGATTTATTTATAAAAACATATCAGTAAAACCAAATCACAGGTATAGATATAATAATACCTCTTCAGACCCACACTTTGGGCCAGTTTATGCATGTAGGAAAATCCACAAGGCTAATGCACCAACCGCCGTGTCCAAAAGCCGGGACCGTGCACCGTGCTGCGCTCAGAAGCCCGTCCGGCTACCCGCAGTGATCACAGGGAGATGCAGAACCGAGTGAATGAGACGTCTAGCAAGCTCCGCCCCAACGCGTTTCGTAAACACTTCGTCAGGAGGCTGGCTTGCAGACGTCATTCAGACCTTAATATACTACTCCACAGATTATCACCAGCTGTTTGTGGTAATTAGCGGCAAGTGAACAATCCTCAGTCCACCGACTGTTAAAACTTGTTTATACTGTCGGTGGACTGAGGATTGTTCACTTGCCGCTGATTACCACAAACAGCTGGTGCACGGTCCCGGCTTTTGGACACGGCGGTATGTGATATGTTTTTATAAATAAATCAGATTTACACTATGGGCGCATTCTCCTGAATCCTTTTTTCCCCATATATATATATATATATATATATATATATATGAAATCTTATACCTGCTATCCTGCCTGGAGGTTTTCTGAAAATCAGATGGCACTCCCGGCCCCCCTCTGAAGGGCAGTTAAGTCTCCCAGAGGCGGTGTCTCCCCCCTTCGTAAACTTCTTTCCCTATTCACCCATCCCCAAAAGTGGGGACGTGAGCTGGGTGTGGCAGGCAGTGAACGTGGGCCGAGAGCGGCAGGCAGTGAAAGTGGGGACGTGAGCTGTCAGCGGCAGGCAGTGAAAGTGGGGACGTGAGCTGTCAGCGGCAGGCAGTGACAGTGGGGACATAAGCTGGCAGCAGCAGGTATTATAAGTGGGGACGTGAGCTGGGAATAGCAGGTAGTGAAAGTGGGGATAGGAGCTGGGAGTGGCAGGCAGTGAAAGTGGGGATGTGAGCTGGATGCTGACCACACATGGGCCCCTACAACATTATTCCTCCGGTGGGCCCTTCACGCCCCAGTCCGACACTGCCAACAGCCCATGAAATGCCTCTGCTTGCCGTGCATTCTAATGGGTAAATTTAAGATGGGAGTTCTATTTAAGATGGGATGTTGTCCATAGCAACCAATCGGATTCCAGGTATTATGTTCTAGAAGGTGCTAGATAAATGAGAAGTAGAATCTGATTGGTTGCTATGGGTAACATCCCATCTTAAATAGAACTCCCATCTTAGTAAACTTACCCCGCAGAGTAACGAGGTGGAGTTTCACCACTAATTACTATTGTTTTAATTTTTTGTTGATGTATAGATATCCTCCATTAGTTAGAACTTAACCCTTAATAAAGACACTTTAAAAGGGTGTATATCCCAAAATTGTAATTACTCACCAAAATATTTTAAAATAAAGGAAATAAGTGAAAAAGTAAGACAAATGCATGGTTTAAAATTATTCACTTGCTTTGTGTCGTTATATTTCTTCCTTCTGTTTTTTACATAAGTCGTTGGGTGTAATATCAGGATTGTTTTTTTAAGGTCTTTTTGTTGTAAATGATGTGGGAAATTTAACCTTTCCCCGAAAAAGTTAACAAATTCTACCCTTACTTGAATGAAGAGGGTTGTATTTAAATTGTTATACTATTATGTTATTTTCCCCATACAAACATACAATTTCTCCAGGTACAGTATAGTGATGTAGTAATCCTGCCTACTCTGTTGTTGGCTCCGCCTACAATTGACTTGGTGTTGCCCATGTGAGGCCACTTCCAGAAATATTTCCAGGGCCACTTTTAGTTCCAAATCCGCCCCTGCTAACGTTGGTTACCTGAGACTGAATTAGAAAAGCCATACCCAGCCTGTTTCAGCCATGCACCTGTTTTCTGCTTACCTGCCTACTGTTAATGCTAACGCTGGTTACCTGAGACTGAATTAGAAAAGCCATACCCAGCCTGTTGCACTGTGCACCTGTTTTCTGCTTACCTGCCTACTGTTAATGCTAACGCTGGTTACCTGAGACTGAATTAGAGAAGCCATAGCCAGCCTGTTTCAACCGTGCACCTGTTTTCTGCTTACCTGCCTACTGTTTAATGCTAACGCTGGTTACCTGAGACTATTAGAGAAGCCATAGCCAGCCTGTTGCACTGTGCACCTGATTCTGCTTACCTGTCTACTGTCTAATGCTAACGCTGGTTATCTGAGACTGAATTAGAGAAGCCATACCCAGCTTGTTTCAACCGTGCACCTGTTTTCTGCTTACCTGCCTACTATCTAATGCTAACGCTGGTTACCTGAGACTATTAGAGAAGCCATGGCCAGCCTGTTGCACTGTGCACCTGATTCTGCTTACCTGTCTACTGTCTAATGCTAACGCTGGTTATCTGAGACTGAATTAGAGAAGCCATACCCAGCTTGTTTCAACCGTGCACCTGTTTTCTGCTTACCTGCCTACTATCTAATGCTAACGCTGGTTACCTGAGACTATTAGAGAAGCCATGGCCAGCCTGTTGCACTGTGCACCTGATTCTGCTTACCTGCCTACTGTCTAATGCTAACGCTGGTTACCTGAGACTATTAGAGAAGCCATAGCCAGCCTGTTTTCAGCCATGCACCTGTTTCTGCTTACCTGCCTACTGTCTGGTGCTGATGCTGGTTGTCCTGGGCTGGGTTTGTATAGTTGCAGTCAGCTTGTTTACCTAATGCATTTTTCATCTATTTATCTAATTGCAGTTGTTCGATTGATGAACTGTTATGTATGACTTTACTGTATGGTTGCCTTTTTAACTGTTCAAGCATATAATATAATAAAATGGAGTTGGATCCTGTACCATGTGTGGTCATTGTGTCTGAGGGGTAAAACAGGTCTGCCTCTCTGATCTAAACTGTACCTGGTTTATTTTACTCCCACACTCTTTTAAGTTCCAGCATCGGATTTGTGGGCATTACAGGTGTAAATGTTGTAGTCTGTTCCATGCAGACATCAGCAATTTTCCGCAAGTTTGCTCAATGGTTTAAAGAGGCAATCATTTAAAAGGCAAAACCAGGTTGGTTTTGCTTTTTAAATAATTGCCCCTTTAAAACATCGGCAAGACTACCAGAAACTTGCGCAGGCAATTGTATTTACCCAAGAATCTCTAACCTAAATTCAACATGAAATGCTGTGGGCTAAATGTATTAAAAGTCGATATGGTATCAGTCATGTGCACTGATATTTTCCACTCCCCCCATGTATGACAGCGGCAGTGTGTGTGCTCAGTGATGGGGTTGCTATCTACAAGATAGCATGCCGATATGCAGGGCAATGTATGATGTTCCGACACCTATTTATGGACACAGGTGCATTTATTTTGTGTATTCATTCAAATCTCTCTCTAAGACTAAGTGATCATTACCAGCAGCAGTGATTTTTCATTTCTTGCTTATATTCCGGACACCCCCTTCCCCCGCCTCCTCTCTCTCTTTGGCCATACCTCCCAACATGACCCTCTCCAGGAGGGACACAATGCTCTGCTTCTGGACTTTTCTCTTGATTTGTGATTGCCATCACCTGTTTTGCACAGGGTAATGGATAAGAAAGGTGTTTCAGTACAGGTGATGGCAATCATACATTAAGAGGGAAGTCCAGGAGCAAAGCATTCTGTCCCTCCTGGAGAGGGTCATGTTGGGAGGTATGCTTTGGCTGTGCATGGGCGCTGGGGACCTGATGTTGTCACGATCTTGTGTCCATCCCTGGCACCTTATGTGTATGAGAGGGAAGGAGGAGAAGAGGTATTAGCAGCCATTCCCTGCACAGCAGCAGCCCCTGATTGTCCACTGACACCAGGCCAGGTTAGGTAGTAAAAGACAACATGCTTCTTTATAGTACAACTATGTTTAGGATCTTTCTACAGTATCTATCTATCTATCTATCTATCTATCTATCTATCTATCATCTATTTATCTATCTATCTATCTGTATCTATAGATTTAAATGTCTATCTATGGGGAGAATTCAATTAGGTGTGAAGGGGGCGGATTAGCCATTTCCGCAGCGTTTCAACACCAGCAACGGCAGCCTGATCCACATCCTATTCCCAAAAGGCCGAATGCTAGATTCACCTAGATTTGGGGCAGTGCAGGAATTTTTATCCTGTGTGGGTATATATTACACTGTCTTTGGGCTTGTGTTGGGGTGTGGGGCACCAGGAATGGTGAGGGGAGGAGGGCCCAAAACATACTGCTGCACCTGGGCCCACCACTCTCTAGTTCCATAACTGAAATATATGGTCATTTCTATGGAAGAAACTTTTGCATATTACCTCAATTTACAGATCTTCTTGATTAACACCTAACATATCCCGGCACGCTGAGGCATCAGTAGAAAGAAAACTGCCATGTAACGCTAAAGGATCAGTCTACCTACTCTAAACATTCCCAACCTCAGCCCTCAAGGCACACTAACAGTCCAGGTTTTAGTGATATCCATGCTTGACCACAGGTGACTTAATTAGTACCGCATTTATTTTTCTATAACCATGTGTGCTGAAGCCTGGATATCACTAAAACCTGCACTGTAATACCCCTTTCACACTGCCAATGCCGGATCACACCTGGGAATTGGAAACGGGTCCTTCCCGGGTGGGATCCGGCATTGGCAGCTGCTGCAGGCTTCCCCGACCCGGCAATATGAGGTGGAGGCGGCGCTGGGAGATGAGATCATCTCCGTGCCGCCTCTCCCTGCTGTAGTAAACCGGTCCCGGGACGCATCGACCCGGGAGCCCGTCTACGCAGCCACTGACCCGGTATTCAACCCGGGTATAACACTACTTTATTCCCGGGTCGAATTGCCGGGTCAGGCGACCCACAATTTCGGCTATGCCCTTTTCACACCGCACGCCGACACGGCAATATGCCGGGTCGATACCGGGTTATTTGTGCGGTGTGAAAGGGGTATTAGTGTGCCTTCAGGGCTGAGGTTGGGAATGCCTGGCCTACTCCATTCTGCCTAGGCAAAGTACACTTCCATCTGTTGGGACCACATTTACATCCAGCCTTGTTTGACAAGCTTGTTTGAGCATGTTTACTTTCAGCTTACTGTGCTCAAGAGCAGACTTTCTAGATTAAGAGCATTAAATCATTGTAACAAGTTCCCTTTCTCTCTTCAGCCTCTCAGTGTTTACTCTTTCATAATAAAGCATGTGTGAGTTGGATTAAAAAGATGCACCTGCAGCCCAGAAGAACAGTGATTGCACTGAGTACTGTAGCTGAAGATGGCTAGTAATTGGGATGCTGGACAGGTGTGCCTTGATTTCTGCCAAGGAGTTTGGAGAGCAAGGTGGTGACGGTTGTGGAGAATAAAGGGCCGTACACACTGGCCGATATATCGGCCGTTCTATTGAACGGCTGATATATGGCGGATCCGTCGGCCAGTGTGTACGGGCAATATGTCTGTGAACTCCATCGTTCACAGACATATTGCGTCGGCCCCGCAGCACAGCCGACGGTCAATATATCTACCGATATATTGGCACCTCGCTGTGTGTGTATGGGCAACCAGCTGACCGCCCGTACACATGATGCGGCAGCCGGCGGTGATTGACAGCTGAACTGGGCGGGTTTGTGTACACGCCTGCCCAGTTCATGACGTCAGTCCCCGACGGATCGGGCAGTGTGTATGCACAGCACACTGCCCGATCTGTCCATAGATATATCTGCAGATCAGATATATCTATCAGTGTGTACCCACCATAAGAAGTGGTAGGAATCGTATGACATCATTTATCAGCGCAAAGCTGATGGAAATGGCGTCTTGCCCTAAACTGTGAATAGGAATCTTCCTGCAGCTTCCAGTTGCAATTCACATTACTTTTCTCGGAGCACCTTATCCAAAGTAAAAGAAACATCCAGTGCTGTACATGAAAGGAGAACCTGTGTAATAATCGCAGCACTGAACTCCCCACACTCATGATTAGTTTAATCCATAAATCAGGATAACATGAACAGAAATTAGGAGAAAAATGGGAATGTTTAATTTAAAAAAAGGAATGTTTGTAACTTTCTATAGTGGTAGGAAGTGGAACCTGTGTTGTTCTTAAGGTGTGTACACATGGGCCCTCATTCCGAGTTGTTCGCTCGCTAGCTGCTTTTAGCAGCATTGCACACGCTAAGCCGCCGCCCTCTGGGAGTGAATCTTTAGCATAGCAGAATTGCGAACAAAAGATTAGCAGAATTGCGAATAGAAATTTCTTAGCAGTTTCTGAGTAGCTCGAGACTTACTCAGCCACTTGGATCAGTTCAGTCAGTTTCGTTCCTGGTTTGACGTCACAAACACACCTAGCGTTCGCCCAGACACTCCCCCGTTTCTTCAGACACTCCCGCGTTTTTCCCAGAAACGCCAGCGTTTTTTCGCACATGCCCAGAAAACGGCCAGTTTCCGCCCAGAAACACCCACTTCCTGTCAATCATAGTACGATCACCAGAACGATGAAAAATCCTCGTTATGCCGTGAGTAAAATACCTAACTTTTGTGTAAAATAACTAAGCGCATGCGCTCTGCGAACCTTGCGCATGCGCAGTAAGCGACTAATCGCAATATAGCGAAAATCGGCAACGAGCGAACAACTCGGAATGACCCCCATGGAGCGATATGGCTCAGCGATTTTGACTGTATAGTCAGAATCACTAAGAAAGTTAGTGCATATCGCTCCGTGTGTACACAGCCAGCGATAGCGATGCGCGTCCCCGCCAGGTCGCTATAGCTGGGAAAAATAGACTGTTCAGGCAAGTAAATTTTCACTATGTCGCTGGAAAAGTAAAAGCATCCCCCTATTTAAATGAGTTATCCAAAATCGCTTGCACACTAGGGCCTAATTCAGATCTGATCACAGCAGCAAATTTGTTAGCTAATGGGCAAAACCATGGGTCGGAAATGCGCACGCGCGTCATTACCTGGCGTCAAAATGTGATCGCAGCGGCGATCGCAAGATGACGGACAGGCGGGAGGCGTTCCGGGGCGGATATTCACCGTTTTCCAGACGTGGTGAGTCCAACGCAGGCATGTCGAGGCGTTTGGAGGGCGGATGTCTGAAGTCAGGACCGTGACCTTCATCGCTGGATCGTCGCACTGGGTGAGTGACTGCAGCCCTGGTTTTGTTTTACTTGAAACCTTTTTAACATATCAGGGCTGCACAAGCGTTCGCAGCCCTGCTATGCTAAAATATGCAGGGCACATATGATGTAAATAGATCGAAACCCAGTATGTGCAAGGGAAGATATATGCTGAAAAAAACAATACTAACAGTAAGGTGCAACCGGGTACTGGTGTACCACTAATTTATTGTGATAATATGGTGCTAAAAAAGAAATAAATGATAATGGTCCGGAATGGAAGGAATAGTCTCATATAAGTTCATATAGATTGTAGTACAGATTGCGACGTCCCACACATCTGCTCGTGGTGTGTCTTTTAAAAGCAAACAGTGGGGGTGGATGCTGGTAAGTCCTCTTTATTCTTCACGGTGCACTGAGTTAACGGTGGTGACATAAGTGGGATAAAAAGGGGATCTCCAGACTGGTCTACCTTCTTTTACCACTGCTTCCCGTGGTACGTCCTGGTTCAGACGTCCCCTGGGTGCTGGTCGGTTCAAGAGGTGGACCTGTCTAGGGTAGGGAGGAAACTCAGATGGTCCACGACCCCCTTGGAGGGAGAATAAATAGCGTGGCGCGTGTAGCGAGCCACCGTGCCTGCAAGGGGCTCATTTGCGCTCGCCATGCTGTCGGTATGCCAGCGGTCGGGATTCTGGTCGCCGGGAGCCCCGAACGCTGGCATACCATACTACACCCGTTTCTGTGCAGGGTAAATACTGGCTGCTTTATTTTTACACTGCAATTTAGATTTCAGTTTGAACACACCCCACCCAAATCTAACTCTCTCTGCACATGTTATATCTGCCTCCCCTGCAGTGCACATTGGGCCTAATTCTGAGTTGATCGCAGCAGCAAGTTTGTTAGCAATTGGGCAAAACCATGTGCACTGCAGGGGGGACATATGTAACGTGCAGAGAGAGTTAGATTTGGTTGGGGTGTGTTCAAACTGAAATCTAAATTGCAGTGTAAAAATAAAGCAGCCAGTATTTACCCTGCACAGAAACAATATAACCCACCCAAATCTTACTCTCTCTGCACATGTTATATCTGCCACACCTGCAGTGCACATGGTTTTGCCCAATTGCTAACAAACTTGATGCTGCGATTAACTCAGAATTACCCCCATAGTTTTGTCCATTTGCTATCAAATGTGCTGCTGAGATCAGATCTGAATTAAGCCCTTAGTCAAAATCGCTGGTAAAGATAGTTAAAATCGCCTACTGCCAGTTCAAGGTAAATCGCTCAGTCAAAATCGCTCATAGTCAAAATCGCTCTGCGTGTGCAGGTCTTTACACATTGGCACACTTATTATGCTGTCTGCAGTCAGGATGTTGACATTTGCTATATCATAAAGTCGACACCAGAATTTTTACTTTTATGTTGACGTGGTTAAAATGTGACATTTCCATTTTGTTAAAATATTGACAACAGAAAAGATATGGTTAGCGTTAGGACAGAGCTGTTTCTTGCGGCAGGCGAGGCGTGCATTTGCACGGGGCGCCCGCCGCAGCTCTTGGTGGCTCCCTTGGTTCTCCCCCTCCTCCCCGACATTAGTACTCTGCTCGGGGGGCAGAGTTTCGTGTAATGACGCAAATGTGTCATTACACAAAACTCCGCCCCCCGAGCGGAGTACTAATGATGGGGAGAAGGGGGAGCCAGGACACAGGCGGGCAGCAATCAAGCCAGGAGAAGGGAAGTGCAGGGCAGGACATGCAGGGCGGTAAGCGGGATGAAGAGGACAAGTGGCCGGTGGATACCGCTGCAAACTGGATACGGTCGTTAGGTCGACCCAACTTAGGTCAACACTCATTAGGTCGACCACTGAAGGTCCACATGCATTAGGTCGACATGGCCGTTAGGTCAAAAGGTCGACATGAGGTTTTCACATTTTTGGATTTTTTCATACTTAATGATCCACGTGGACTACGAATGGAACGGTAATCTGTGCTGAGCGAAGCTGTAGCGGAGCGAGGCACCTTGCCCAAAGTTTGCTCGCCATGCGAGGGGACACAGTGCACTAATTTGGGTTCCCCGTGACTTTACAGAGAAAACGACACCAAAAACAGTAAAAAAAAACTCACGTCGACCTTTTGACCTGTTGACCTAGTACATGTCGATCTAATGCACGTCGACCTAATGGCAATGTCAACCTTCAGTGGTCGACCTAATGAGTGTCAACCTAAGTTGGGTCGACCCAACGACCCATACCCCTGTAAACATAAGTATAACTCTCTGGTTCTCTCTCTCTCTCTCTCTCTCTCTCTCTCTCTCTCTCTCCCCCTCCCTCTCTTTGTAGAAGGGGACTCTTGCCTGCCATAATGTGTAAAATGGGGACTCTTGCCTGCCATAATAAGTAAAATGAGGACTCTGCCTGCTGTAATGTGCAAAATGGGGACTCTTGCCTGCCATAATGTGTTGGCGCAGGGTCAAAAACTGGGCTGTAAGGTAGTCGTTCCAGACAAGACCACGTCCATTGCAGCGATGACACGCCCATTTTAATGAGGACATGCCCCATGTCAGGAGTGCACACGCCTTAGGCGGGTGCAATTTTTTAAAAAGCTTTTATCTATGGGGGGGGGGGGGGGGGGGGGTTTGCACTTTTTTTATGTCAATGGGGGCGGGGGGCGCATTTTTAGATCTCGCACTGGGAGCCAAATTGGCTAGAAACAACCCTGCGTTAGGATCAATGTTGAACATAGATGTCGACTTTGTTAACATACTAACTTTATATAAAAATCTTGGTTGTAGAAACAGGGCCATCGAGACATACACTACATGCTAGAGGGGACGTGGCCAAACACACAGGGATGTACCCACACCCACTCATTCAAATTTTGTCAAAAAACATACAGTAGGTAGTGGTTTGAATGGTACCGGCTAGCATTGTCCAGCAGCAATGCTAACCACTGTGCCAGTCATGTGTCAGTTTGTTTGTTTTTTATAGAATCATGTCGGCAACAGTATATCATCAGATGGGTACTCTTCATCTCGGAATATATAAATGTGAGCACCTCTCTTGGTGTTAGGTGCTGTATAATCACTTGGGCACATATGGCTGGTATATTACTTATCTTTGCCCTTGCAAGCAATTACATGACTGGTTGATAATTATGTGGCACTTCTTGCTGGATTATTGGAATGTGGGCACGTCTGCTGGCTGTTATATAATGATGTGCTCACTTCTAGCTGCTATTAATATGCTGGAAGATATGAGTGACGGCTTGTGGCATGTGAAGAGCATGTGGCAGGTCATAGCAACGGTATGGAACTCAAAGGTGAATTCTAATACCCTGATCATTTGTTCTGTGTCACTGATTCCTAAGCAGTGTGTCAGAGCACATTTATGTGTCACAGTACTAGGCTAGATATGTCACAAAAATGTAGGTGTGATAGGTGACAGGTCTAAATGAAGACAGAGGTTAAAGCTATACAATGGGGATTATATATAACGCATACGTACACATAGATATATTATTTTGGCAACAGAAGACAAACAAAAGTGTACACATGTGTAACAGATGCAGGAGATTGCTGGCACATTCATAATGGGATTCTAGTGATAAAAAATTGGGTATCCTTATGGAGAAGCTGTTATGATGCCCCTGATGAAGTCCATATTCTGTTATACAGATGAAACGTGTTGGGGCTGTTGCGAGAGACCCTCATAAGCTGAAATGTTAAAGCCTGTGATCTGCAGACAATGGCGCAATTGTGGCACACTAGCCACCAGATTTAAAGCAGCAGTTTGTTTTAAAGCAGAATCAGGTTGGTTTTGCCTTAAAAGACTTGTACTTTAAATCTAGACCCTATCTCCCCAACGGCAGTAACTGTAAATTACAGGCTATATAACATTTGGTCCATAGTTTCTATTATTGTGATCCATCTACATCTGATTCCAAATTGCATATTACTTTTCTTTTTGTAAATACATTTTCTGGAGATATTACACCATGGGGTAATGCAAACAGCATGTTGTATCACGGAGTGCTGCATGGCATGCCAGGCTGTGACTATTTACAGCCAGCGATCGCTCCATTAATTCCTAAAGGAAACCCAACAGGGGTAGGTAAGTATACTTATCTTCCCAGACTGGACCCCTAACCCTCCCTTCTAGCAGCCTTAACCTCCCCCCCCCCCTCCCCCACTGGAAACCTAGCCCTAACCCTCCCCGGTGGTGCCTAAACCTACCCCCACCTTGGGCCGCAGCCTAACCCTAACCCTCCCCCCACAGTCTAAACCTAACTCACACCAACTCACCCATCCCCCCCCCTGGCGGCCCAGGGGTGACCCTATTCAGGATGCCGGTGTTGGCATTCCGAGTAGATTCGTGATTCCGGCATCGTGATTCTGACTGCAGGGATCCTGACAGAATCCCATTTACACTGATAAGCCATGACATTAAAACTAGGCTTCCCATACTATTCCTTTATACCGGGACACTCATGAATTACAGGGTTTTTTTTAGCTGCGTAAAATGCGATAAAATACAGGTATGAAGTCAGCCAGCCACAGATCCTGTGTAATTCACGAGTGTCCACTGGCGTTTCTATAATGGGTGCAGTGTGTGCGGTGCACACGGGCCCCTGAGTCCAGAAGCGGCCCCCACCACACACGCTGCACCCATTTTCTAAATACTCACCCCTCTGGAGTCCCGCGCTGACGTCCACAGTGGTGTTAAAACTGCATGAAAATGGCGCAGCTGTCATTTTCACAGAGTTCTGCGCATGCGCAGTACAAAAATCACTAGAATAATAGCCGCCCATCATTTTCCCGGAGATCTGCGCATGTGCAGTAAATTCTGAGCGCTCTAGTGCTCAGACTCTCAGCACTGCCGACAGAGAGGAGGGGGCCCAAACGGAGGAGGAGGCTTCACCCAGGCCTCCTCCTCTCTTAAAGCGCCCCTGTGAGTGTCCCAGTTTGAAGGAATAGCATGGTACACCTATCTGTAACATTCATTCCTCCACTCCTTCTGTTTATTATTTTAGTTCTGAATTTGTACTTAAATGTTGGTTGTCTCTGTCTCTCCGTTACCTATCTATGTGTCTATGGCCCAGATTTATCAAGCCTTAGAGAGTGATAAATATCACCCCCCCGGTGTACCACTATAAGGAAAAGGTTGAATTTCATTAGGGGTATATTTTTATATCATAAATATAATAACTGTCTATCAAAAATACATATAAAAATCATTTATGATTCAGGCGCCTGTGTTGAAACATCTTTTTAAAAAAAAATCAATTAACTAGTTCGAACAGAGGCGTAACTAAGGAGGGTTGAGCAGGGCACGTACCCTGGGTGCCGTGGCAGGCCCAGCAGAAGGGGGCACTGCCGGCAAGTGCATTGTATCTGCTCGACCCCCCCTTAGTTACCATGCTTGCCCGCCGCCATTGTGCTGCTGCCGTCTGCCCCCCCCCCCCCCACTGCGCCGCCGAGCTAGACCCGTGGACGTGGTGCTCGGCGGTGATTGAGCAGCAGCAGCATCCAGTCTCCTGCTGCTGGGAGGGAGCGTGACTGCATAGTCAGCGTCATGCTTCCTGAGCTCCCCGCTGCTTGGCCACCCCTGCTCTGGACTTGCAGGCCCCCCAGCTCCCTGGCTTCCAACTGAAGGTGGGAGGGGGGGGGGGGGGGGGTAGGGGTAAAATAATAACACAGACACACACAAAAAAAACACACACTCACTCTCTCTCTGAAGGGGGAGGGGTGCACATAGGGGCACAGAATGAAGGGCAGGACCGGTTTTAAGACTCGTGGGGGCCCCAGGGCAACAAAATTGTGGGCGCCCCCATCAATAAATATTAATGTAATATCTCTATAAAAGGGTTCGTACCTGAAACTCTGTCGGTCTCGTAATCGGCCGTATCCACTCTTCAATGATGTCTTGGCCAGCGTCTATTCTTCTCCTCACCTGTAAGGCTGGGGCAGAAGGACCAGGAGAACCCCGGAAGGGCAACCCAAACCCAATGTGCTCAAGGACCACGACACATGGAGACGGTGACAACCATTTATTGCACTGACGATATCAGTCACCGCTGTAACTCAATTTTTATTAAACACAGTTGCATAGGTTGAACATTATTACAATAACCTGAGTCTTTCCCTGTCTTATAACAACATTCACAGTTTTAACACCTCGAAGGTATAACTTTGACCAAATCAAACAATCAAATACTTCACCCGTACTACCAATCATTTGGAGAATAATGTCCTATTAGGGTAAAGTATGTCCTGGCAGTAACGCGGGAGCCCTCCCTAAACTGTCCACGAGGGGGGGCGTTATATGCTGGACCGTAATGTTCAGTTCCTGCGCCCCAGGTGCGTTTGCGGCCAATGTCTCTCTAATAGACTGCTTATACTGAAACAGAGGACTTCTAAGGAGGCGTCAGTGGACGCAAGGTAAACAGTTGTAAACAGGCATGCAAAACCACTTTCTCCATAATACAGAATAGCAGTAATGATTCACGGTACCAACCGCATTTGTATCCACAGAAAGGTAAGTCAGTTATCATCCAGTGATATAAACTAGTAAACAGACCAGTTCTGGCTTGCACAGTAAGAACAGGGGTTTGCACAGTCCTGTTACCTTTTGTTGAACTGTGCTGTAACAACCGGGTGCAGTATAAGTGTGAAGGTCATAACATGGACCCGTTAGGAGGCGCTATTACATAGGGAGAGTCTTTGACGGAGCTGTTTAGGGTTAGGGGCGTCCCCCTTTCTGACAGGCGGCAGTTAATGATAACCCTCTACTTTACATGGAAACATCTATGAAGACCCAGCTACAGTACTTCTGTACTTGGGGTTCCTGTAACCCGGATAGCTGGGATATTGGGGATAAGTGAGAGTACCTGCGGTATATTCGTTGCTCCTGCTGTCTGCAGCCGTGCTCCCAATCACTGCAGCCTCTCCCGTATGACTGTTGTTAGTGGAATCCTCTTCCCACGCGATCTCCCCCCTTCCGGATCTCGAGCCCTTGTGCCGTGGCGTCTTTGATGTTGGGCAGGTGTCAGGAAGCCTCTGTGACCTGAGCCACCTCCCTCTCTTGTACACGCGGCGGTGTTGTTCCTTTTCTCCGGCCGTGGCAGGCAGCGGCGAGTCCGGCGGGTGGGCGCGCTCTCTTCGTTCCCCTCACACCGCGGTCCTTTCTTTCTCCGTCTTACCGCCTCTGCCCCGATCTCCTCAGCTCACTGTTCTCTCAGTCTCCTCACTGCCTGCTCACTCTCCTCAGCTCACTGTTCTGCAGGCTGCTGCAGGACAACCCTTTTATAACTTTGCATTCCCAGGACCACATTCTATCTGGGATTTCCCGCTCTTAGTTTGCAAAAGGGTGAGTCATGCCCTTTGCATTTTGCAGACTGATCTGTATTGCTATGAGCTGTGCTGTTAACTCCTTCTGTGCGGCAAGCTGTAGGCTGCTGGCACAGTGCTTATGCAACTCCAGCAAACATTTTACTTTTATTAAAGTCATGCTGGCACCTGTAGTGCCACAGTTGATTTGGGTTTGTTTCAGGGTATCACATGAAGACCACCCACCAGTGGCATAACTAGTGGGTGCGAGCAGGGCACGTGCTGTGGGCAACATTGCAGACCCAGCAGAGGGGGGAGCCACCGGCACCTGCACGGCCCGCTCACATCACTGTGACTGTAGCCCCAGAACTCCGGCCGTCCTTCACACCCTCCACAATCGTGGTGCCCCCGAGCCAGACCGAATCACTGCTCTGCGTTTTCGCACAGTGGGCGATCAGGTCTGTACTGCGCATGTGTATGCACCGCAATGCGCCGGCACGTCAGACGACAGCACTGGCATCGTTGCATAGCGACGGGATGGTGCGAAAAAAGCGATTGCACGGGCGATCACAAGGTGATTGACAGGAAGAGGCTGTTTGTGGGTGGCAACTGACCATTTTGTAGGAGTGTCCGGGAAAACGCAGGAGGGACCAGGTGTTTGGAGGGAGGGTTTCTGACGTCAGCTCCGGCCCCGATCATCGCAGCAGCAGAGTAAGTCCTGGGCTGAGCAGAGACAGCACAAACTGATGTTTCTGCAGCTCTCCAACAAATGCGATCGCACACCTGCACACAACAAATACCCCCCCCCCTGTAGGCGGCGACTACCTGATCGCAGGGATCCCAAAAAAGCACCCTAGTGATCAGGTCTGAATTACCCCCCAGGTGTGGATGGATTGCTGTGCCAGGGCTGCAGTCCTGGTCCCGGGTGTCTGGGAAGCACACATGCCAGCACAGGGTGCTCAGGTGCAGTGCACTCTCCCTGACAGCAGCAGGAGCATGGGCTCCCAGTGCATGGGAGAAAAGATGGGGAGTAGACGGCGGAGTCCGGGGAGGAGGGGGAACATGCTGTGGGACATACCACTGACCCTTTCTGTGCCAGGATGGGAGAGACATATGGTGTCTGTACCCCCCTGGGCTTCGCATTCCTGTCAGCGCGGGACCTTGCACACAGTGCCCAACTGCTCACGGTTCCTAGCTCCTGCCTCCCAGATAGTAAGGGGATGAAGAATGGGAGAGGTGCCACAGTGATAGGATTACAAAGGGGGAGGTGACACAAAAGAAGGGGTTAGAAGTGTGTGTGTTGGGGACACACACACAGAGAGACACAGTGCAGTGGCGTGCTGAATGACGACGCAGGGGGAGGTGATAGTGTGCTGAGTGACGTCAAAGGGGGAGATGATGGCGTGCCGAGTGACGTCAAAGGCGGAGATGATGGGGTGTTCAGTAATGACGCAGGGGGAGATGATGGTGTGCTGAGTAATGACGCAGGGGAGATGATGGTGTGCTGAGTAATGACGCAGGGGAGATGATGGTGTGCTGAGTAATGATGCAGGGGAGATGATGGCGTGCTGAGTAATGACACAGGGGGAGATGATGGTATGCTGAGTAATGACACAGGGGGAAATGATGGTATGCTGAGTAATGACGCAGGGAAGATGATGGCGTGCTGAGTAATGACACAGGGGGATATGATGGTATGCTGAGTAATGACGCAGGGGAAATGATGGTGTGCTGAGTAATGACGCAGGGGAGATGATGGTATGCTGAGTAATGATGCAGGGGGAGATGATGGTGTGCTCAGTAATGACGCAGGGGGAGATGATGGTGTGCTCAGTAATGACGCAGGGGAAATTATGGTGTGCTGAGTAATGACGCAGGGGCGATGATGGTGTGCTGAGTAATGACGCAGGGGAGATGATGGTATGCTGAGTAATGATGCAGGGAAGATGATGGCGTGCTGAGTAATGACACAGGGGGAGATGATGGTATGCTGAGTAAGGACGCAGGGGGAGATGATGGTGTGCTCAGTAATGACGCAGGGGAAATTATGGTGTGCTGAGTAATGACGCAGGGGAGATGATGGTGTGCTGAGTAATGACGCAGGGGAGATGATGGTATGCTGAGTAATGATGCAGGGAAGATGATGGCGTGCTGAGTAATGACACAGGGGGAAATGATGGTGTGCTGAGTAATGACGCAGGGGAGATGATGGTGTGCTGAGTAATGACGCAGGGAAAATGATGGTGTGCTGAGTAATGACGCAGGGGAGATGATGGCGTGCTGAGTAATGACGCAGGGAAGATGATGGCGTGCTGAGTAATGACACAGGGGGAGATGATGGTATGCTGAGTAATGACGCAGGGGAAATGATGGTGTGCTGAGTAATGACGCAGGGGAGATGATGGTGTGCTGAGTAATGACGCAGGTGAGATGATGGTATGCTGAGTAATGACGCAGGGAAAATTATGGTGTGCTGAGTAATGACGCAGGGGAGATGATGGTGTGCTGAGTAATGACGCAGGGTAGATGATGGCGTGCTGAGTAATGACGCAGGGGGAGATTATGGTATGCTGAGTAATGACGCAGGGGAAATGATGGTGTGCTGAGTAATGACGCAGGGGAGATGATGGTGTGCTGAGTAATTACGCAGGGGAGATGATGGTATGCTGAGTAATGACGCAGGGGAAATTATGGTGTGCTAATGACGCAGGGGAGATGATGGTGTGCTGAGTAATGACGCAGGGGGAGATGATGGTGTGCTCAGTAATGACACAGGGGGAGATGATGGTATGCTGAGTAATGACGCAGGGGAAATTATGGTGTGCTGAGTAATGACGCAGGGGAGATGATGGTGTGCTGAGTAATGACGCAGGGGAGATGATGGTATGCTGAGTAATGACGCAGGGGAAATTATGGTGTGCTGAGTAATGACGCAGGGGAGATGATGGTGTGCTGAGTAATGACGCAGGGGAGATGATGGTATGCTGAGTAATGATGCAGGGAAGATGATGGCGTGCTGAGTAATGACACAGGGGGAGATGATGGTGTGCTGAGTAATGACGCAGGGGAGATGATGGTGTGCTGAGTAATGACGCAGGGAAGATGATGGTGTGCTGAGTAATGACGCAGGGGAGATGATGGTGTGCTGAGTAATGACGCAGGGGAGATGATGGTGTGCTGAGTAATGACGCAGGGAAGATGATGGCGTGCTGAGTAATGACACAGGGGGAGATGATGGTGTGCTGAGTAATGACGCAGGGGAAATGATGGTGTGCTGAGTAATAACGCAGGGGAGATGATGGTATGCTGAGTAATGACGCAGGGGAAATTATGGTGTGCTCAGTAATGACACAGGGGGAGATGATGGTATGCTGAGTAATGACGCAGGGGAAATGATGGTGTGCTGAGTAATGACGCAGGGGGAGATGATGGTGTGCTGAGTAATGACGCAGGGGAGATGATGGTGTGCTGAGTAATGACGCAGGGGAAATTATGGTGTGCTGAGTAATGACGCAGGGGAGATGATGGTGTGCTGAGTAATGACGCAGGGGGAGATGATGGCGTGCTGAGTAATGACGCAGGGGGAGATGATGGTGTGCTGAGTGACAAAGCAGGGTGGGAGACGATGTGCTGAGACACAACGTGTGGGGGAAGGTGACGGTGTGCTGAGAGACGTTGCAGGAGGAGGTGACGGTGTGGCTGAGAGATGATGCAGGGGGAGGTGATGGTGTGACTGAGAGATAACACGAGGGGGAAATGATAGTGGCTGAGAGACACAGGGGGCAGGATGTGAGTCTTGTTGAACTGCTGTTGTATGATGCTGACCTTGTTAAAATTCCTACACAAACAGGTATCTTCTGGACAATGGGATCTCCTACATGAATAGTGAATACCGGATGAAGATGCTGGTTGCCTTAGAGGATAGAGTTCTTCAGAGGTTCCATATTGTGAGGAACCATCAGACAGGTAAGGTGCATGTTGTACTGAAAAGAATGTTCCCAGTGTGACGTGAAACAGGTGGCGTGTCATGTCGGCCACGCCCATTTTTTTGGCAAGCACACATAGTTGCTTTATGGCCCATGTTTTTGGGGGGTGTGGGCGCATTCCTAATCTTGCCCTGAGCTCCAAAAACCCTAGTTACGTCTCTTAGTTCGAAACAGGTAACGGCAGCCATAAATGAAAAAGAAAGTCCAGGAGCAGAGCATTTTGTACCTATGGAATGGTTGGATGCTCTGTACAACACGGAAACAATTGTAACTGATTTGTAAGAAATCATCCTGTGAAACGTATGACTGATAAAATGATACATACAATAATCTAAAACCTTAATATTATATATATAGAAAGAGAGAGAGAGAGAAAGAGAGAGATATCTACTGTATATATATAACTCTATCTATCTATAGATGTATATATAGATATATATAGATATATATATAGATAGAGAGAGAGAGAGAGAGAGAGAGAGAGAGAGAGAGAGAGAGAGAGAGAGAAATTAGGCTTACCATACTATTCCTTTACATCGGGACACTGATGAATTACTGTACACAGGTTCTGTGGCTGACTGACTTGAAGCCTGCATTTCACCTGGTATTAATCAGCCACAGAACCTGTATAATCCATGAGCGCCCCTGTTTAAAGAGATAGTATGGTAAGCCTATAAAATAATTACAGCATAAAATGCCAAAAGACAACAACAAAAAACAACAATAAAACAATATAACATTGTATTTCAAATACGCGGAATTGTTGATAACATCATAGCGTTGACTGAAAAGTCATAATTATCCCCCAGCCAGTTCAGCTAAAGGATAAGAAGTAAAAAACCAAATGATTGCTTGCGTAGCTCAGACAGCAGCCAGAGGAAGGGAGGCGAGAACAGAGTTGAGAAGGAAAAAAAAATGAAGTGAGAACACAGCAGAAGCAATCGTGAGTGGGAAAGAAGTGGCATTCAGTAGATAATGTGTTGCTGTACTGACACACGACAGACGCTCAGATCCCTGCACTGCGTGGGAGGCTGCACAAGGCTTGTATGCCTCCCTCTCCTTTCCCAGGCAGGAAGCAGGCAGCCTACAATAGAAGCAGTCATTCTGCTCTGGTGGCCAGCCAGAACCTCACTCCCTCTGTTTCCTCCCAGCAACATATGCTCTCTGCCCCTCTGCTCTATTCTGCATAAACCCATTCACCCGGGCTTCTGCTGGCTTCACAGTGCAGGAATGCAGAGCTTAGGGAAATAAGAGACAATAGGTCATACTTACAGTAGAGTAACATTCCCATGAATTTTCTGATGTTGTTTTACAATAGATGACATGTGTCTTAGCATCGCTGAGTGGGAAAATGTGTTAGAAAATTGGTGCTAAAACCTTGAAGATGGTGTCGTTGTACCCTTTAATGATCAAAGATCAGCATTATGGGCCTGATTCAGGGCTGATCGTTGCTACAACAGCAATCGCACCCTGAAGTCCATTTTCTTGTGCGCTCGTGCACCGAGTGAGATGGCATTAGAATGCTGTTGGGGGGTGCGCGGTCCGGACAACGCAGGCGTGTCCGGACCATTGCGGGGGCAGGTCACTGTGGCTGCGTAATGTCACACGCAGCCGCTGCGACCCAAAACATGGCAGGTAGCCGTCTGCCAGCACAGCTAGGCTGCGCTGGCAGGGAGCTACATGCTGGGTGCGACAGGATCGCTTTCGCACGCGGGTAGGGGGGGCCTGACATGCGGGGCGGGCTAGCCCTATCCTGGGCGTTCCCCCGCATGTCAGAGAATCTGACACAGATGTGCTAATTTTAGCACATCTACGATCAGCTCTGAATTACCCCCTATGTTTATTCTTCTACACCAGAAGGCTCTGTGGTAGTAACCCATCCAAGTATACAGTACATGTCACAGCAGCAACTTTTCATGATAAGGTTATTAGGGTTGGGTATGTGTGACCGGCGGTCTCACAATACCATCGGTGGGATCCCGGCATTTAGATGCCCGGGGTGGGGGGGGGCACACACCCACGAGTGGGAATAGGCCCTGTTGGTTGGCATGCCGACCGTCGGGATAGTGGCGGGACAGGATGTAGGTGACTGTATTGTGACCGGCGGTCACACAACTACATCCCGGTTATTACCCCTAAGGATGCACTATATATGCTAGATGTAACTAAATAAATCAATATCACTGACACATAAATAAGATCTACAAGTTTTGTATGAACCTAGTGTACACCAAAAAGCAGAAGGGCAAGAAGTGCATTGTGACCCAATTAGTCACATTACTGCCAGTTTTTGTCCTACATCATGGGATTACTGGAAGAGGGATCAGTGGGCACCACATCATGGGAATATTATTGAACCCTACGAGGAAAAGCTGAGGAGTATCAGTAAGATACTATAGAATGTAAGCTCTCATGAGTAGGGCCCTCTTCCCTCATGTGCTTATTCTTTTCTCTTACGTCCTAGAGGATGCTGGGGACTCCAAAAGGACCATGGGGTATAGACGGATCCCCAGGAGCTTGGGCATACTATAAAGACTGGGTGTGAACTGGCTCCTCCCTCTATGCCCCTCCTCCAGACCTCAGTTAGACTTTGTGCCCAGGAGTGATGGGTCACACACTAGGGGAGCTCTACAGAGTTTCTCTAAAAGACTTTATGTTAGGTTTTTTATTTTCAGGGAGACCTGCTGGCTACAGGCTCCCTGCAGCGTGGGACTGAGGGGAGAGAAGCAGACCTACTTCTTCTTAGTTCAAGGGCTCTGCTTCTCGGCTACTGGACACCATTAGCTCTAGAGGGTTCGATCACTTGGTGCGCCTAGCTGCTTGTTCCCGGAGCCGCGCCGTCACCCCCCTCACAGAAGCCAGAAGAAAGAAGCCGGGTGAGTATGAGAAGAACAGAAGACTTCAGTGACGGCAGAAGACTTCAGTAACGGAGGTACAGCGGTCACGCTGCGCTCCATGCTCCAACACCAACGGCACTCACAGGGTGCAGGGCGCTGTGGGGGGAGCGCCCTGGGAGGCAGGTTACTGATGTTTTTACTAAGACTGTCTCATCCCCCGCCTGCATGTTAGAGCGCGTCATGCGCCATTGACCCCCCGCCGCCGGCTTACACGGGTGCAGGGCGCTGGGGGGGGGTGGGGTGGAGCGCCCTGAGTAGCAAGTTACATTTTCTTTATTAAGAAAAAAAAAAGTTTTACGTTGGCACTGCTGGGGCTCCGTGTCCCAGACCCCGCCAGCGCGTTTTAGCACACTGCGCGCCTTTTCTCCCCCGCCGCCGGCTTCCATGGGTGCAGGGCACCGGGGTAGGGGGGGCGCCCTGGCCAGTATATATATATATATATATATATATATATAGGAAATCACAACAGCACTCAAAGCCTATGTATATAAAGCAAAAAATGGTGGTGCAAGGCAGCAATAAATAGAAAACACTCACTTCTCCAGCGATGCAGAAAAAGTAGACAAGCCAGCACTCACGTGTAGATGAAAGAAAAGCAGGATTTATTCCTTAACCAAACGGCATGGTGAAGTACAGCAAATACAGCAAACACAGCCCGACAGCTGTTTTAACCGACTGGTCTTCCTCAGGGGCGCCAGTCGTGTGCTCCCACACACCAACGTTTTACTTGGGTGCAGGGCACACGGAGGGCGCCCTGAACGGCAGTTTTCGATCGTACATAGTGTATTTACACTATATACGAGTACAGCCTGTATTTTTCAGGTAAGGGGCTATAGCATGCCGAGGGGGGCGGGGCTTAGCCCTCATACACACTGGAGTCAGCGCCATTTTCTCTCTGTCCCCACCAAAAAGGGGGGGGGGGCATAGGTTTTAGTGTTATTTGGTATTTTATAACACTGGTTTATTCAGAGATAGTCTGGGCTCATAATTGTGTGTATTTTATGTGTGCTCCCTGTCAGTTATACCCACTTTAGTTCACTTGTGTCGACAGGCATGAGTGTTCTGTCATAAACACCTATGGGGTTCACTGTCGGCATCGCCGACGTATGTGGTTATTGGATCAGTTCGGTAGTGGTTTGCTTGTAAAAAGTAAGTACTATATGGGAGGTGCAGTAGTATGTGGGTGGCCCTGTCGGCACCAACTTTTCTCACCGGGTGTACATAGGTATACTTCCCTCGGTCCCCTGGGGGTCGCAGGAATAAAATTTTGCCTGGTTACTAATCCCTGTGTCGACGAATACTGAGGTTTTCTGTCAACTATATTGTTTCCTGGTAGATCCACAACTGGGGCATTCAGTACATGGTCATACACGTTCAGAACACATTAATGTCACGGGGGACCCGAAGCCCCCAGACAATCCGCTTATATGTATGTTGTATATATAGAATTAGGATATGTGTGTATATGTGTATTACAATATTTATTTTCATATTATGCTTTATAATGAATACTGAGGTAATAGTATTCCTTCTCATGTGCTGGTCGCTCTGTTGATACTGCTCCAGGTCGGCCGTGACTCGCACCCATTCCAGACGTCTGAGGGTTTATTCTTTTCCCGCCACGGATAGAATACTGTGATGTTCAACGCCTGGTCGACACGGTGCTCTATTTCAATGGATCGCATACAGGAAAGCTAAGTGATATTATTTTCCTATGCTGTGGGCTTATTTACTTTGCATGCACATGAGGGAGTGTTTCTTTCGGTAAGACAGATACATTTGCCCTAAGGAGACAGGGGAGGTTCCTCAAGTTGGTTCTTCTCTATAACATTGCGGAAGGATGCCGTACGTATACAGGAAAGGTAGCCGGGGAATGCTGAGGCTGATTCCGAGAGTTACTGGACTGTTTCCCTGGGACGGTGTCCCGCTGTTTGTGGGGATGTTTCAGTTCAGTCAATCGGGGGATATTCCTGGTAAGTCTAACTTCGGGAGTTAGTTCCCCTCACAACGGTTGGTGACGCCTTCTTTTGTGGGATGCAGTCATTTTAATCGGTTAAATTCAGCTCTTGTTCCTTTTCTGTACAGCCTGTGGAAGGAGAACAGGTAAGAGTTCTGCAGCCTTATTAGGTTTGCAGAAGAGGATGTCGGTTCTGTTTTGCCACGTACACCGCATGTCGCAGAGTCTATATGATGGGACCCCGCTCCGGTGAGGACTCAGATACTACTTCCACTTAGTCTGGGAATAGACTAGAACTGTGAGTTATTTACGGATTCCAAAGGGGGACGTTCTGGAGTTACAGGTGTTTCACCTCTCTGATTCTCTAATGGATGTTAACGTTGCCCTTCTGGAAGGGGAGGTAGTACGTGACGCCATTCAGAGCTGCGCCGGGTTTCAGGAATTGTCCTCCTGTCCCGGTTAAAAAAAAGTTTACCTGCATTGTGCTACGCATTCACTTTACCTGGAGGAAAGCCAGGGTTGTCTTTGTTTTTTCACTGGAGTGATAGTAGTATGATGGTTTCTTTCAATAGTAAGAGTCATTGTTATTCTGTACTGAGATGTTCGCCTGATTGAGGCGAAGTCAAGAAACAAGTGGTGCAAATCGTTGTTTCTCTCTGACTGTTCTTCAACACAGGGAAGGCCTGTTGTCCCCAACGACCCAGATGTCGGAGGTGGTGTCAGGGTTGATACGGAACGATGGAGGTTCTGTGTTTCCGGTGGGAAGCTGTCTGAGTATCCTGAGTCGGATCAGATTTGCAGTGCCACTTCATCAGTGTGTTCCATTGTTGAAGAAGTTATTTCACGGTAACTGTTGGGAATGTGGACCGTGTTTCACCGGCATAGGAACCTGAATATATTTATAATGGCCAGGATATCACTTCAGAGGTGTCTGCTCAGTTCTCACCTCCTGGGGGGACGAAGGTTTGGGATCCAGAATTAGATCCTGGTGTACATGTATGCAGATCTCTGAGGCTGGGGAGCAGTCCTTACATGGGAAGGTTTCCAAAGAAAAAGGTCAAGCTGGGTAGCTTGTCTACAATAAGTTTCTTGCATTAAGAGTTGTTTTCAACGAACATATTCTGCATGATCTACCCGTGTTAATTTTGTCAGATGTCTTGACAGCAGGGGCGTCTGTAAGTCGCTAGGACAGAACAAGGAGTAAAGCGGCAACGGCAAAAGCTGAAATAGTTTTCTGCTGGGTGGAAAGACTGGTTACCGTTATATTAGCAGTCTTCGCCCCGTATGTAATTGACGGAGAAAGGGATTTCCTCTACAGAAGCGCTCTCCATCTGGGAGAAATACTGTAGTCATCGAGAAGTTTCACGGAAGTGACAGGTCTTTGAGGAATGCCTCATTAGGGAATATTGAGATCTCGCCTCAACAACTGATCTCTGGAATATGGTTCCGGGTTAGGGGACACTCAAGCTATGGCAGTGGACGCCCTTGTGGCACCTTGGGTGTTTTTAGTCGGTCTAGGTGTTCCATCCGTTTTCACTCTGCTGAAGGTGATAAACGTAAGAGGGTCGGGGGTTCCGGCGATCCTCATTGTTCCGATTTAGCCAAGGAGGGCTTGATATCTAGTTCTTCAAGATGTATTCATAGAAGATCACGGGCCTCTTCCTTTAAGGGAGGAACTTTTACGTCAAGATCGGGGTGTGTATCAGAACTTACCGCGGCTGCGTTGGACGGCATGGCAGTTGTATAACATATCTTAGTCCGAATGGGTATTCCCAGTGTGGTCATTTCCACCCTTCTTTAGACTAAAAAGAAGTATCGACGAAGCCTTGCCGCAATATTTGGCGCAAATGTGTGTCTTAATGTGAATCTGAGAAGGTTCCTGTGGAAGATTTTCAGCTGAGTCAGTCTTTTCCTTTCTTTGCGAGCAGGTGTGGATATAGGCCTAAAGTTTGGCTCCGTTTTAGGACAGTTTTGGCCTTATAAACTTGTATTGGCTACCTTTCCGGAAGTTCCGACTTTTGTGAAAGGAGTTTTACACATCCAACCTTCGTTTGTGTCCCATGGGCACCGTGGGATCTTGACGTAGTGTTGCGTTTCTGGTGTTTTACTGTTTGGAACCTTAACTGTAGGTTCTGTTGAAATCTCTCTCTTGGAGAGTGGTTATGCTTTTGCATTTTGGCCGACCGCAAGGCGTTGTCGAAAGTAGCGGCTTGTCTCACAAGAGCCCTGTTCCTTTTCCAAGTGGATAGTATGAGAACTCGGTTAGTGTTTCTTCAGAATAGGGTCGTCTGTGTTTTTCGAAAACCTGCCTATTTTGATGTCTGTGGTCACTTCAGCATTGACTGTTTCAATGTCTCTCGATGTAGTCAGGGCTTTGAAGATTTATTTCGCCAATTGGGCTCAGTTTGGGGAAACAGAGGCTCTGTTTGTCCGGTATGCTCCCAGCGTGTTTGAGGCGCCTGCGTCTCTGCAGTCTGATACACGCTGGATCTGTGATACGTTTCGGTGTGCTAGTTCTACGGCTGGATTGCCGCTACTGAAGTCGGGGTAGACCCATTCTACTAGGAAGATGGGCTCTTCTTGGGCGGATGCCTGAGGTGTCTCGGCGGGTTAACTTTGCCGAGCGGCTACTTGGTCGGGGTTCAAACACATTTGCCAAGTTCTACAAGGTTGATACCCTGGATGATGGGGGCCTCATGTTTGCTCAATCGGTGCTGCAGAGTTGTCCGCACTCTCCCGCCCGTTCTGGAGCTTTGGTATAGACCCCATGGTCCTTTTGGAGTCCCCAGCATCCTCTAGGACGTAAGAGAAAATAGCATTTTAGTACCTACCGGTAAATCCTTTTCTCCTAGTCCGTAGAGGATGCTGGGCGCCCGTCCCAATGCGTACTGTGTCTGCAGTTATTGATTTGGTTGCACTTTGTGGTGTTTCTTTTCTGTCAGGTTATTGCTGACAGAAAAGGATATATATGGGCACCAATGCGCTAATCACAAATGTTCATATAAAAGTCCAAATATCTTACATCAAAGGATGTATAAGAAATATTTTGTCTCTGTTCCAAACTTCCTCCCAGTATGGCCGGTACACCGTGTGGAGAAGGACCATCAAATAGGGATATCTCCTCTTTTCCTCACATGTGTGGCCTCACCACAGAGATAGATGTGTGATAGCCGGGCAACGGCCGGGCCTTCAGTCATTTTAAAAGCATTGCACACCAGGCCATTTCATCACATAAGCAAGCAGTTTATTCACAGTTCAGACAGGGTTATCACGACAGTAACATTTAACTTCTTTTTCTTCTCTTCAGCACAATATTCATATGGGTTACATCAGGTTACATCTCCTTTCATTTGCTTCACTGGCAATAACAGCATTAACAGTGATGTGACAGCATTACAGTACAGTACATACCAGCGCAGTCTCTGGGAATCAGTAGTGCGGCTTCCGCAAACTGAGATTCATTTCAGTGTGCTCTCCCCCATTCTCTAGGGGCTCTATCTAAACGGGATCTCTCATGGACACGTTACTGGGGGCATTCCGCCAAACGTGATTTCCTATCACTCACCCAGGTCGTCCTCTCCCGCAGACTCACACCTCCCGTCCTGCTTCTTGGGTACCCCGGAAGGGGAAGATCCCCTTTATTTCTTCCACTGATTGTTCATGCTGTAACTTCTCTTACACTGCAAATCTGGATATCTCTTGCTCTTCCTAGCAGCACCTACATGCTGTTCCATAATGCCAGGGACTGTGGAGTTATAGATGCTTGTTCCACAGTCCCCAGACTGCGTTTCTCCTGGACACTAGCCTGTGCCCTCCATCTCAGTCCTCAGCTCACATTGCACTGTCCTGTGCTTTGTTCCTTCTACTAAAACCCCCTACACTTCCTGTCCTAACACTTTACATGTCACAGGGTCTGCAAGTAACTGGTTTTGGGGCCATAAACCCCCCCACTCACTGATAAGAATCAAAAGGCTTTTGGAACTTTCCAAAATCTGTTGTCTCCTAACATTCCAGTATGCCACATACACCCCTGCTAAAATCTTGCGTGTCCCCACGCAATATACCTATGAGCTTGCAAAAAGTCTAGCAAGGAACCGTCTCTTATACTCTACAGCAAGGTCAAAACATAACACACAATATAACAATCACAGGAGCAGAAAACATGGCATGCAAAACATCACATGAAATACAAATCACATATACTGCTGCCTATTTCCTGTGAATTACAGTCCTGGGTCACAGATGATCATGAATGTTCTAACATCTTCTGGCAATTGTGCCAAACACTTAGAACCTGCCCGTGCCGGCCCTTGTCTCCCCCAGTTCGCTGGGTCAAAAGAGATAGGTGGCTTTCATGGGCCCCTCCCAATAAAGGTTTCCCCAAATTGTCAAATAAATCTTCGGTACCGATCCTGTTCGCGGACGCCAAGTTGTGATAGCTGGGCAATGGCCGGGCCTTCAGTCATTTTAAAAGCATTGCACATCAGGCCATTTCATCACATAAGCAAGCAGTTTATTCACAGTTCAGACAGGGTTATCACGACAGTAACATTTAACTTCTTTTTCTTCTCTTCAGCACAATATTCATATGAGTTACATCAGGTTACATCTCCTTTCATTTGCTTCACTGACAATAACAGCATTAACAGTGATGTGACAGCATTACAGTACAGTACATACCAGCGCAGTCTCTGGGAATCAGTAGTGCGGCTTCCGCAAACTGAGATTCATTTCAGTGTGCTCTCCCCCATTCTCTAGGGGCTCTATCTAAACGGGATCTCTCATGGACACGTTACTGGGGGCCTTCCGCCAAACGTGATTTCCTATCACTCACCCAGGTCGTCCTCTCCCGCAGACTCACACCTCCCGTCCTGCTTCTTGGGTACCCCTGAAGGGGAAGATCCCCTTTATTTCTTCCACTGATTGTTCATGCTGTAACTTCTCTCACACTGCAAATCTGGATATCTCTTGCTCTTCCTAGCAGCACCTACATGCTGTTCCATAATGCCAGGGACTGTGGAGTTATAGATGCTTGTTCCACAGTCCCCAGACTGCGTTTCTCCTGGACACTAGCCTGTGCCATACTTGCCTACTCTCCCGGAATGGCCGGGAGGCTCCCGAAAATCGGGTGACCCTCCCGGCCCCCCGGAAGAGCAGGCAAGTCTCCCGATTTGCGGGGTCCCCCCTGCCCGTCCGCCCACTTAGTGTGTAAAGTGGGCGGTCCGGGCAGTCGATGACGTGATTCTTGCTGAATCGCGTCATCATAGCCACGCCCCCTGCAGTGTAATGCCGGTGATCGCGGCATTACAGAACGGGGGCGTGGCTTAAAGGAGGTGTCACTGTGACCCCGCCCTTGCTCCGCCCCATCCTTGCTCCTCCCCTGTCCCGCCTCCGGCCACCCCCTCCTTTACAGCACAGCCTCCCCTGCCCGCCCTCTGAGCCGACCTGGCTGCTCTCTCCCGCAGAGAGCAGCCAGAATATCGGTAAGTATGGCCTGTGCCCTCCATCTCAGTCCTCAGCTCACACTGCACTGTCCTGTGCTTTGTTCCTTCTACTAAAACCCCCTACACTTCCTGTCCTAACTCTTTACATGTCACAGGGTCTGCAAGTAACTGGTTTTGGGGCCATAAACCCCCCCCACTCACTGATAAGAATCAAAAGGCTTTTGGAACTGAGATGCCTCTGATGAAGGACTGAGGTCCGAAAAGCTTCAGGCGTGGTGACTGGTGTTCTGAGGACAATTCCTGGCGGTGACAGTTTCCTGAGAGTGGGGTTCAGTGTATCCGGACCGCTGATCCGCATCATCCTATTTATGATCTGGGAGGGTAACTGCACGAATGCCTGGCAAATGTCCTAACCCACAATAGTGGTTACATGCTTTTGTTATTTTGTTGATTGTGAGTGCATTTCTATTAAATTATCAATTTTAACTTTGCATTTGGCTGTACTTGCACTATTTTTCGTTTATCTCTGGACAATTTAAAGGTGACATCTATCTCTGTGGTGAGGCCACACATGTGAGGACAAGAGGAGATATCCCTATTTGATGGTCCTTCTCCACACGGTGTACCGGCCATACTGGGAGGAAGTTTGGAACAGAGACAAAATATTTCTTATACATCCTTTGATGTAAGATATTTGGACTTTTATATGAACATTTGTGATTAGCGTATTGGTGCCCATATATATCCTTTTCTGTCTACTATTTGGGGACCTGTGAGGAGTCCTTTTTGGTGTACTAAAGCTGCTGTTCACGGTTGGTGCTATATACAGATATTTTTTAGGTTATTGCTGACATTGTTCAGGCCATGGCATGTGGTTTCTTATTATTGGTTGGATTGACACACAGGTTGTGTTACATATTATCTCAGCATATGGCTGTATGTTTTTCATACCGTGGGCTGGTGTTCTGTTGAAGGCCATGTCTTGCGGTATATTTGTGGTGTGAGCTGGTATAACACTCACTGGGCCAGATGTACTAAGCCTGAAAAGTGATAAATATCACAGTGATAAAGTACCAGCCAATCGGCTCCTAACTGTCATTTTTCAAACACAGCCTGTAACATGACAGTTAGGAGCCGATTGGCTGGTGCTTTATCACAGTGATATTTATCACTTTTCAGGCTTAGTACATTTCCCCCACTGTGTTTATATTATAAATTCTTTTCTCGAAATGTCCATCTCTCCTGGGCACAGTTTTCTAACTGAGGTCTGGAGGAGGGGCATAGAGGGAGGAGCCAGTACACACCCAGTTTAAGTCTTTATAGTGAGCCCAAGCTCCTGCGGATCCGTCTATACCCCATGGTCCTTTTGGAGTCCCCAGCATCCTCTACGGACTAGGAGAAAAGGATTTACTGGTAGGTACTAAAATCCTATTTTTTTATTTTAATAATCTTCAGCTGCACCAAATCCCGCGGTTTTCTGCCCCCGATACTTACTTCTGTGTTGTCTGCTGATGTAGCTATGTTACTATACCCTGTACTTGTCCTATATTGTCTTCAACTGTAAGTCAGTTTTCCTGTTTTGATTATTTGTTTATGTACTGTGTAACTGAGCGCTGCGGATCCCTTGTGGTGCCATATAAATAAAGGATAATAACAATAATAATAATAATAATAATAATAATAATAATAATGTGCCAAAGAATTACATCACTGTACCCCAATCCTCAGGTACACACGGCCATAGACAGGGGTGTGCAAGTGGTGCTATCTCCTAGGATGCAGAGTCATGGGGTCAGCACCATTGCTAACCCATGGCCACTGCACCTGGCTGGGAGAGTGCTGTGGCCGGGATACATACGATCAGGGCTGTAACTAGGTATGTGCAGAGTGTGCTCCGCACAAAGCACTGCAGGGTAGGGGGCACTGTTGGCAGCACTTGTCAATTATAAATTGTCTAATAAATTTCACTTGCAGCTTCCTCCCTTTTTGAAGCCCAGCATCTCCTGGACGCCCCTGTCTCCTACCCCCCACCCCTTTCGTCACTTATACCTATACAGCATTCATGGACTTGACAGCTCTTTGTTATTCAGTCGCACTGTCCTTTATTACATTTCAGGATGCTGATGTGCCTAGGATGCAAACCTGTTGCCTAAAAGTTTGTGCCGTCTCTGCACAGCTCAAAACTTACTCAGCCGCTGCGATGGATCTTCTTGAAGCGGACGTCAGGATCCCTCCCTGCTGACATCCGGACACGCCTGCGTTTTCTTCAGCACTCCCAGAAAACGGTCAGTTGACACCCCCGGCTGGCCTCTTCCTGTCAATCTTCTTGCGTTCGTTGCTGCAAACGCGATCTTCGGTATTCTCGTCGCTTCCCGGCGACGACCGCGCCTGCGCATTGCGGTCGTGGTGCATGCGCAGTGCAGACCCGATTGCACCGCTGCGAACAACTGCAGCGTGCGATCGGGTCAGAATGACCCCCTTTGTTTGTACAGTGGATGTTGTAAGCCTTTATACGAATATACAACGAGAAAGAGGTGTGGTGGCGGTATTACAATTATTAACTAATCATTCTGAATACAACGGCCCACAGTTAGACATTTTCACCAAATTTCTTGACCTTACTTTGGATCGGAATTATTTGATGTTTGATGGAGAATTCTTCCTTCAAACCTATGTTTGTACCATGGTTATGCCTGTGTCTCCGGTGTACACGTTTTTAAGTTTGGTGTGGAACGTAATATGTTCTTTAGTAAAGATGCCTATCGTGAGAACATTTATTTTTATTTATGCTACATCGATGATGTCTTTCTAAATTGGCTTGGAACGAAAGAGGAATTCATCTCTATGATGCTTGATGTAAACACCTTGGGCCAAATGTAATAGAGTGAGAGTTTCAGAAAGTGAGAGATTTGGTAAAGGTTTTTTAGCTTTTTTTTAAAGTGGCAATAATTTACAGTGCAAAACCAGGTTGATCTTGCTGTGTTGATCTGCATAATTGCAAGCGCATGTTTATGAGAATGTACCGCAGGGGACCCTGAGGAGGCAGAATCGGACCATACCACCATAGAGGACTGGAGGACCTGAGTGGCATGCTCAGTCCTAGCCACCCTATCAGAAATCTGAGAAATAGAGAGACTAACCATTCTGGCTCTCTAGCTGGGATCTGCGCTAAAACAGTGCAATGCTGATTACATGGAATGGAGTCTTCCTGGGAAGACAAATCCTCTGCAGCATATGAAACAGTGTCCCTAGACATGTTGCACACACATTCAAACACCCCACAAACACACAGGGTATTATGAGGACAGAGTCCCCCCCCCCAAGAATGGCAGAGACACAGAGATTGGAGCCAACCCACACACAGCGCTTTTCAGGTAAAGGGAGTCCCTTCCCAGCACTGACTGTGTCCCTTAATAGGTGACACAGCCTTTAAGCAGCCTCCCCTCCCGTCTACAGCCCCCTGGTACCGTACAGACTGCTGGTGAAAGCTCTGGAGGGACCTGTATCCAGTGAACCGTGACTGCAGGCAGGAAAAATGGCGCTGAACGCTGCTGGGTCCGCTCTGAGGAGAAGCTCCGCCCCCTTCAATGGTGCTGTCTTCCCGCTCACATGAAGATTATACTGTCCCGGAGGAATTTGCTGACCTGGGTCCGCAGACCCCGACATGCTGGAAAAAAAACAGTGTATGGCCCGGAGCTGGCCCAGGGCGCTCCCTTCAAGCGCCGCACCAAGGTACCGCTGAGCCATCCAGGAGCGCGGGAACAACCACGCTCCTGACCCTGTAGCCGCCCTCTTCACACTGTCCCCCCGCTTGCAAGGGGGGACAGTGACTGACTCACCACACTTCAGCTTCTGAGGGGGTGGCGGCTTGCTGCCGGGGCGAGTGTTCCCTTGCGGCGGGGCGCGATCATACCCCTCTGGAGCCAACGTCCAGTCAGCGGTAGCAGTGGCTCAAGACCCCGCGGGGCGGACACTGCCCCCCCCCAATCCTGGTGGACCCATCTATACCCCATGGTACTAATATGGACCCCAGCATCCTCTAGGATGTAAGAGAAATATCTATTAGTGTGTACCCAACATAAGCCAACTGTAACACATTGCTTTCTGCCTCTAGCCATCACCCATACCACTTGTTAGGGGTTTACCCTACTCTCAATTCTTAAGAGTACATCGTATCTGTAGTGATCCTATAGATGAACAAATGCAGATGGAAAAAATCAGAGCTAAATTCCTACAGAGGAGGTACTCTAATAAATTACTACAATCAGCCATTAGTAGGGCGTTGCATATGCCGAAGTCTCCTGAGGTAACGGCTAGGAGTAGCAAGGCAGACAAGGCATTAATATGGGTCAACAAATAAACTTACCCTAGCCCCAGTGGCGTGCGGTGAGGTCAATGGCTGGGGAGGCACTGAGTACTCCAGTAACCCCCCGTAGCCGCTAACCTCCCCCCATAGCATAACCATAACCTCCAGCCATAGTCTAACCCCCGCGTAGCCTCTAACCTCCCCCATAGCATAACCCTGACCTCCAGCCATAGCTTAACCCCCTCGTAGCTCCTAACCTCCCCCCAGAACCCTATCCTCCAGCCTTAGCCTAACCCCCCCATAGTGCCTAACCTCCCCCCATAGCATAACCCTAACCTCCAGCCATAGCCTAACATCCCCATAGCCTCTAACCTCCCCCCATAGCATAACCCTAACCTCCAGCCATAGCCTAACACTCCCCATAGTTCCTAACCTCCCTCCATACCATAACCCTAACCTCCAGCCATAGCCTAACACCCCCCATAGTGCCTAACCTCCCCCCATAGCATAACCCTGATCTAAGAGTCTTAGTACTTGTTGTGGAGATGGCGTTCAGCATGCAGCTGCCTGCGGTGTGTGGTCCCGACACATGGGCACCAGGAGAGGGTTCATGCTTGCCATGTAGGAGGATAGTGCCGGCTTCAACTGCACTATTCTCTGGGCTTCCCCCCACCGCCGCCTCCGTGCTGGCCCTGCAGATGGGCTCCGTGGGCCCCCCCCTGCTGCTGCTGCTGCCTCCGTGCTGGCCCCGCAGATGGGCTCCCCCCCCCCGCTGCTGCCACCTCCGTGCTGGCCCAGCAGATGGGCTTCCCCCCGCTGCTGCCACCTCCATGCTGGCCCAGCAGATGGGCTTCCCCCCGCTGCTGCCACCTCCGTGCTGGACCCGCAGATGGGCTTCCCCCCGCTGCCGCCTCCGTGCTGGACCCGCAGATGGGCTTCCCCCCGCTGCCGCCTCAGTACTGGCCCCGCAGATGGGCTTCCCCCCGCTGCCGCCTCCATGCTGGCCCCGCAGATGGGCTTCCCCCCGCTGCAGCCTCCGTGCTGGCCCCGCAGATGGGCTTCCCCCCGCTGCCGCCTCCATGCTGGCCCCGCAGATTAGCTGCTGCTAGCGGCGGGTTAACGGAGGAGAATGGAGGCGCCCGTCAGGCTCCCAGCAGCAGTAGGTCAGGGTGATGAGTAGGGGGAGCTTATAGCAGACATTGGAAGATCTGAGTGCCTTGTCAAGCCGCCACTTACGGGTGATTGGACCAGCGGATCCAGCCCTGGATCCGCTGTCCAATCACTTGTGCCTCGCTGACAGGGGCGGGCTTTGCTGTGTGCTGAAAGCCCGTCCATGGCAACGAGGCACATGTGTAAGTGCCGCTTTCGTACCTTTTTTTCAATGGGCTGTTACAGTCCACAGCTTAGCCCCGCCCCCCTCTCTATCCTGTTCTCATAGCCCACGGGAGGCACTGTTATCAGTGCCTCCCAAACTAATTTATGGAATGACAATTATTAGATTAATATTAAGACGATACTTATGACACAGAATATGTGTCATAAGTATCTTCTTTATATTATTTTAATTATTAATGACAGGGCCCTGACTGCACGTCCCTGCCTAGCCCCCATTCAACTGGGATAGTAAAAAAAAACTGGCCAGCATAGAGAGATGATCCAGATTTACCTTCTTTAAATGACAAATGCCTCCTCCCCACCACAGCGCTATCAAGGGGCCCAAAGTTTGCAGCATTGTAATGAGTCCAGGGGCAGCTCCAGGGGCAGGGGAGGGGGACTCTGGAGCCACAGCAGCACACTGTAATTGGTGGTGACGCCACGGCAGCTGTCCCTCTTCTTCCATGTTGGCTGGCTGCTGCTGTGAATGCTGGGAGGCGGGAAGGACAGACAGCGGAGAGACAGCCAGGAAGTATCTATCTATCTATCTATCTATCTATCTATCTATCTATCTATCTATCTATCTATCTATCTATCTATATATATCCAGGGCCGTAACTAAGTGGCACACAGCGCAATGCGGTAATGTGTAAAAGGGGGACTCTGCCTAATGTGTAAAAGGGGACTCTATGTGCCGTACTGTGTAAAAAGGGACTCTACCTGACGTAATGTGTAAAAGGGAGCTCTGCCTGCCGTAATGTGTAAAAGGGAGCTGTCTGCCGTAATGTGTAAAACCCTCCCTCCCTCGCAGCCTAACCCTTACATCTCCAAAATGACTGGCACGTCTAGGCAAAAACTCTAAGGTAAGTCCGTAACTAGCGGTGAGCCACCACTGCCGCTAGTTACGGCCCTGATATAGTAGTTAGAAGCTGATTGGATGGAACTTAATCTCTCTCCACTTTGGTGGTAATTCCAAGTTGATCGCAGCAGGATTTTTGTTAGCAATTGGGCAAAACCATGTGCACTGCACATGTTATATCTGCCTCCCCTGCAGTGCACATGGATTTGCCCAATTGCTATCAAAAATCCTGCTGCGATCAAGTTGGAATTACCCCCTTTATCACTATCCAAGGCTTAGTACAGCTTAGTAGCTGGCCCTGTGTTGATATAGAGGGCCTGCTGTGTTTCCCCCAGCAAGTGGTGACCTTAGGCACATACCTCATGTGCCTAGTGGGAAATCTACCAATGCTGTAGCCCATTCTCCCCTTTCAATTACTACTAGCTGGAGTACCCGCCGTTGCCCGGGATTTTAAGAATGTCTGTTTACAAAAATACATGTAAATATTAAACAGACAGTATAAATAGCATTGTAGATAGCTGAATACCCGTGCTTTGCTACAGGATGAGGATGGTAAATTAGATTTATAGTTGTTCGTTAATTTACGTTGGTTGGAGATCTAGTATATAGGCATATCTTGCTTCCATGACGCACTTTGTGTAGTGGCCGGACCCCTTTTTGGTCCCCCAAGGGACCCTGCTCTTCCCACTATACAAATCTCAGTATGTGGCTTCCTGCTGCCTCCATTACCCTCCTCACATTATGTCAGTGCCCCTGTGAAATTATCAATGTTTTTACAATTTCTTATATAGCGCAGCACATTATGTATCACCTGATATACTCTGTGCTGCAGGGGGACCGTGCTACTTCCACTATATAACTCTCAGTGTGTGGGTTTGTGCTACCTGAATTCCCCTCCTCACATCATGTCACTGGCCGTGTCACATGCAGCCCTGTCATCACTGACATATCATGCATGTCCTAATATAGTCTGTGCTGTTGGCTCACCCCTAGGGGTGCTAGTGGTGTGTTACCCCCACAGTGTTTGTTCCCAGAGTGTAAGTCATATTTGTAGCAAGGTTGGTGTAAATTGCTCCAGGCATTCCAGA